>NC_141824.1:20007830-20361330 GCF_982586985.1 Callionymus lyra
CATTCTCCTCATGATCTTCTATTACTTCTCGTCATACTCCTCATGATCTTTTCTTTTTTCTCGTCATTCTCCTCATGATCTTCTATTACTTCTCGTCATTCTCCTCATGATCTTTTTTTTTCTCGTCATTCTCCTCATGATCCTTTCTTTCTTCTCGTCATACTCCTCATGATCTTTTCTTTTTCTCGTCATTCTCCTCATGATCTTCTATTACTTCTCGTCATACTCCTCATGATCTTTTCTTTTTTCTCGTCATTCTCCTCATGATCTTCTATTACTTCTCGTCATTCTCCTCATGATCTTTTTTTTTTCTCGTCATTCTCCTCATGATCCTTTCTTTCTTCTCGTCATACTCATGATCTTTTCTTTTTTCTCGTTATTCTCCTCATGATCTTTTCTTTCTTCTCGTCATACTCCTCATGATCTTTTCTTTCTTCTCCTCATACTCCTCCTGATCTTTTCTTTCTTCTCCTCATACTCCTCCTGATCTTTTATTTCTTCTCCTCATACTCCTCCTGATCTTCTCTTTCTTCTCCTCATACTCCTCAAGATCTTTTCTTTCTTCTCCTCATACACCTCCTGATCTTTTATTTCTTCTCCTCATACTCCTCCTGATCTTTTCTTTCTTCTCATCATACTCCTCCTGATCTTTTCTTTCTTCTCGTCATACTCCTCCTGATCTATTCTTTCGTCTCGTCATACTCCTCCTGATCTTTTCTTTCTTCTCGTCATACTCCTCCTGATCTTTTCTTTCTTCTCATCATACTCCTCATGATCTTTTCTTTCTTCTCGTCATACTCCTCATGATCCTATCTTTCTTCTCGTCATACTCCTCATGATCTTTTATTTCTTCTCCTCATACTCCTCATCATCTGTTCTTTCTTCTCATCATACTCCTCATGATCTTTTCTTTCTTCTCGTCATTCTCCTCATGATCCTATCTTTCTTCTCCTCATACTCCTCCTGATATTTTCTTTTTTATCGTCATACTCCTCATGATCTTTTCTTTCTTCTCGTCATACTCCTCATGATCTTTTCTTTCTTCTTGTCATACTCCTCATGATCTTTTATTTCTTCTCCTCATACTCCTCATGATCCTTTCTTTCTTCTCGTCATTCTCCTCATGATCCTATCTTTCTTCTCCTCATACTCCTCCTGATATTTTCTTTTTTATCGTCATACTCCTCATGATCTTTTCTTTCTTCTCGTCATACTCCTCATGATCTTTTCTTTCTTCTCGTCATACTCCTCCTGATCTTTTCTTTCTTCTCGTCATACTCCTCATGATCTTTTCTTTCTTCTCGTCATACTCCTCCTGATCTTTTCTTTCTTCTCATCATACTCCTCATGATCTTTTCTTTCTTCTCGTCATTCTCCTCATGATCCTATCTTTCTTCTCCTCATACTCCTCCTGATCTTTTCTTTCTTCTCGTCATACTCCTCATGATCTTTTATTTCTTCTTGTCATACTCCTCATGATCTTTTATTTCTTCTCCTCATACTCCTCATCATCTGTTCTTTCTTCTCGTCATACTCCTCATGATCTGTTCTTTCTTCTCTAGGGCAGGTTCTGAATGTTTCACTGAGGCTTTGAGCGAGTGAAGGAAGTGAAGTGATGAAAGAGGAAGTCGATGATGTACAGAACTGTCGTTTTATCCGCAATGTTTCTCCAGATCAGGCCTCACATGGCCTGAGGTCCTCCAGAGGAAACTGGTGTATTTTGGTATCTCGAAAGTTTGGTCCGACCCGACTCAGCGTCTGCACTCTGACACGACAAGTCAACGATCCACTTGGGTGTTTGTTGTTGTGGAAGGCGGCTCGTTTCCCAGTGCAGTCTCTCCGTCTTCCTCTCTCTCTGAGCCTGTCGCGGAGAATCACTGTGAGCTTGCTGGGTCTGGACCGCCCTCCCCTGGTGGTACCGGGTCGGACAGAACCTCCAGAGAGACGACCGCTGTCACGTTTCTTCCTCGTCAGAACCTCCGTCTGTCAGGTTCTAGAGTCATGAGTCGGTGACAGTCAGACGTCCTTCAGGAAAAAAGTCAACACTGGTTTGTTTCTGCAGATGTGGTCGTGACGTGGGGCGGAACACAGTGTCCTCTTCGGTGGGAACCATGTTGGGTTCTCTGGTGTCCAGATGTGAACTCTGCTCTTGTGTGTCCAGGCCGGCGGCCATTTAATCACAGGAAATTAATTAAATTCAACTTTGAATAAAACATTTATTGAAACCATCCTTAAGGTTACGGGGTGATCCTGAAGTGAAGCATCAGGAAAAATGTCAATGGAATAGGAGGTTGTGGGTTCAAATCCCAGTGATGAAGGCAAGGTCCTGCATATTGGTCATTTGTGAGTAGCTCTGTATAAAAAATACAAACGTCTGCTTAATGACATGTAAACTGTGTTACAAGTCTTTATATATGATCCTAATCTTACGACCACTAGGGGGCACCTGCCACGAGCAACTCTCTGACTACTGTGACGCTTCTGAGTTGTCTTTTCTCTGATGCTATTTGGGTCTTTCTTTGTAACAATTCCCACTTGGCATTAAGGATTTACATATTTACGAGTTTTTTCTACGTTACTAATATATGTAAAACATTCCCAAAATTCCCACCTCAGTTATAAATCGATTATTGTTGTCTCTATTTAATTTGTTTGACATAGGGCAGATCAATTAATCTTTACCGCTAATTTTACATTTAAAAAATAATTTCAAGGCTTAAGTTTAATTACGTAAAAATGTCTCAATTTGATCATAGAAATAATATATTTATCTTTGCAGATTTAGAGAATTCAGATTCCAATGAAGATATACAAAGATACAATGTTTTATAGGTGGTAAATTTTAATATAGATAACAATTTTAACAGTTTCTTTCATATTTTATTGAGCTAAAGTTTAGTTTAAAAAAAAATTGAAAAGATAAATTAAATTCTGTTGGCACTTTCCTGCTCTGGACCTTGGCTCCTGCAGGGCTTGAGTGATCCGCTCTCAGTGGTGTCACTGTGTCTTTGCAATGGCCGAAAACATGTGAGTACTACAGGGTCATATGTAACTTTTATTTTGAAAAACACATAACCTAGTACCAATATAATTATTTTACTAATGTAATAAATCAAAATGTAGTCAAAAATATTAAAATAAATAATAATGTTTAGGAGATAATTCTATGTGTCTAGAAATTGACTATCTTTTTGTTAAAAAAAAAACAATTTAATTGACATTAACAGGTAAACTGAGATATGCCATTCAAAGATTTTAATAAAGCGTCTTCAATAGATCGTGAGATGGACCATCTGATTCAAATGATGACTTTTGGTCTCCTTAAAATGTAACAGGAAGTGAGTGTGACTTGTGTTACACGCTCGAGGAGATTCCTGTGACTCAGGACATTGAGGATATTCCATTGTATTGCAATATAAAGTGGGCTCGAGTTGCTCAGATTGTTGGCCTGGTTTAACCCCATCATCACTGAGTCACATGAGCACCTGTGTCGTAAGTGTGTAAAACTGCTTGTATGTACTTAAAAAAACGAGCAGGTCATCACCTAAACTCAACATCTCATCTTCTAACTATGTAAGTGAGACATTTTTCTACATTCCTCACATTCTTGCCGGCAGATGTTTATTAAACCGTCTGCACAGACGAGTCATTGTGTCGTCGAGCGAGGAGCGGCGGCGTCTTACGTGAGCTCCCCGAAAAGGATGCGGACGCGTGAGAAAGTTCTTGCATCGAGCATAAGTCGACCACAAGGATCTTCAGCAAGATCTTTTTTCTGCTCCTCAAGTCGACGTGTGAGGGAGGCTGCCTCACCTCACAGCAGGTGTCCACGTCTCCACTCGCACTCACACTTTCATCACATTTCTGGTGAAGAACAACAGGATGTGGCGCGTCATCTTAAGAGGAAGTAGAAAGAACGACAGATTAGAGTCGAGAAGGTGACGTGGCCGATGAGGGAAGTTGATCAATATTCCCTTTAGGTGCCGTGAAACTTTATCGATCCTGTTGTGGTCAAAAGATGACGACAACACAGAGGAGAGAACACGAGTAGTGACATCCTTTTTTTTTAAACAAGTCTGTCCAGGTTCATGTGAAACTATGTTATGTATATTATATTATTATTATTATATATTATTGTCCAGAGACAAAGAGGTTGCGAGCTGAAGACCAGAATCCTTTTTGGAGGTTGACAGGTGACTTGATGGTGCAGGGCCGGTACAAGATAAAAATATAGACAAGCCCAAGACAATACAATGGAAGGTCTTCACTCCGAGAAAGACAATAACACAGAAATAAACCCAACATGGAAAAATCTTCATCCTTGTTTGGTAGAAGATCTCATGAAGTCCAGTTTTCACGACTGCCTGCAGTTTATCGTCTTCTTTGACCTGATGATGGTCGTAATGTTCTTGTTCTTGAGGCGGTCTTCTCGGGAAAAAAAAAATGGATCAAAACGGAGAGAATACATTTGCTTACGCAGCTGAAGGGGTTTGCGGTTGTGTTGTGAGGGAAATGAAAACAGGAGTGGACCGCAGGAGGTTTGTCGTGACAGCTGCTCACATCTGAGACCAGAACCAGCGCAGACCGGTCGCAGGTTTGTTGAAGAGACCAACAAAACAAGTGTCCTCTAAATGTCCAAACAAACAACACACACATATCAATAATTGTGTGTGTTTGCTAATGTTTGTGTCTCTAAAGTAAAATGATAAAAAATATTAGTTTTGTATTTATTTGCGTGTTTACCGGAATGTGTGTGTGCCCGAGTGTGTGTTTATTTGGACATTTGTGTGTGTTAATATGTGTGCATTTGTTTCTTGGAGTATTTTTGTGTATTTGTTGTTAGTGTGTCTTTTTTAAGTATGTAAATATATTCTGTTCATATTTGTGTTATCATAATTATGTCTATGTACACATAGTGTGCGTGTTTTTCTGTGTGAGTCTGTGTTTTATTTATATGCGTGTCATTTTAGTGTTTTTAAGAAGTGTTAGTATCAACGTCTTTGTTGGATTTTTGTGTCTAAAACAACTCTGTGTGTGTCGTTGTGTATATTTGAAATAGGAGTCTGTTTAATTATTTTCAAGCAAGTGTGCGTTTGTCATTGTGTGTGTGTGTGTGTGTGTGTGTGTGTGTGTGTGTGTGTGGGGGTGTGTGTGTGTGTGTGTGTGTGTGTGTGAGACTCCTGAAGTGACCCAGTGTTTCTGGAGCGTAGAAGAGTTGTTGACAATTTTTGGTGAAGTGGCATTGTGTTCTCCTGATTGTAGTCTTCAACTGTCAACAAGATGGCTTGGAAAACAGTCACACACAGGCGCACACACACACCTACACACACACAAACACACTCACAGACACATCCTTGCCAATTTGTTTTGAATACTTGTGTTTGTGTGTCCGTGTGCAGGATTGTGTGTTTACTGTTGGGTTTCCCTCACAGACATAAGCGTAGACAAAAACATGTTCCGGTGTCACAGGAAAAAATTTTTTAAAGCTATTTTGGGACGTTCGAAAAAAAAAAAAAAAAATTAAGTTTTCCCTCCAACATGAAACCCAATACAACCAAACAACCGGCTCCTTCTATTCATTAGTCGACTAATATCAACTTCAGAACAAGAAAACAAACCGAGTTCTCGGATTTCCTTCCCAGTACATTTTTAAAGATATTTGTCTGTTTTCTATTTTAAAACTGGATATTTTTGGTAACATATTCTCTTTGTTTGCCTCATGTCCTGCAGCATCCGTGACTTCCTGACCGACTGGTACCAGAGTGTCGGCCTCGTCTTCATTCTAGCCTCAGCTGGAACCCTGATCTGGTAAAGATTTATGAGGCCCTGTCCAGACCCAGGAGACGCAGCGAGGGCAGCAGAAGCTTTGAAATAACCACATTTCACCGGCCTGGACATCGGGAGGGCGTGAGACAGGAACCATGTCCCGGCGTCTCTTCTGCGAAGGAGGGTAACGCGTCCTGAGCCGGAACCATGAGATGCGTCTGCAGCCTGGTTTGCGGCTCCGCGTGGGTCGGCTGCGAGGTGGTCCAGCTGGCGGCCCGAGCGGCCATGCGTAGGTCAAACTGCGGCGACTTGGAGCAGCTAGAGACGGGCGCCCGGAGCTGAGACGAAGAAGAAATGTGCAACATCTCGTTCTGTGCGGTG
Organism: Callionymus lyra; assembly: GCF_982586985.1. Classification (NCBI taxonomy): domain Eukaryota; kingdom Metazoa; phylum Chordata; class Actinopteri; order Syngnathiformes; family Callionymidae; genus Callionymus; species Callionymus lyra. The sequence goes on from NC_141824.1 coordinate 20,013,975, forward strand.
GACAGTAAAGTGGACCTGTTCTTCCAGCCCACGCTCTACATCATCGTCATCGTCCTCGGGCTGCCCACTAACTGTATGGCTCTGTGGGCGGCTTACATGCAGGTGAGGAGGTGACACACACTCACACACACGCTGTTGACTGATGGAATCAAACGCTGCCAACGTCTGTCCTAGTGATGGTCACTGAAACAAGTTCCATCCATAACACCACTCAAATTTCTGTTCCATCCTTCCTTAAGGTACTGTCCGGGATTCTTTCAAAACGTTTGATTATCTTTGTCTTAAAACAAATACACAGAAATAAAACACAAACAAATAGCCCATAGTAGGTTTAAACCTTGGTTGGCATCCAAGCCAACTCAACTCTAACCAATGAACACTTCCTGGACACTATTTATGATCTTTGCTTATAGTCTGATCTACTAAACCTTACCTGGGGACCTCAGTGTTTCGTAAATGACCCCCCCCCCTCCTCTGCGTTATTTTAAGTGCATTCACACGGGATAAGTGTCTGTAAAATATTATTTTTAACCGGCATTACCTAGAGATACAGATTTAAAAAGGAGAGCAATTACTGAAAGAGAACGTTAGTGTCAAGTGTTCTTCGTTTAGAGAAGATAAAGTGGACAACTGTTTATTTTCTTTCGTTTCTCTCCCCAACTTGTGCAGACGCTGCAAATAAATTAGCCCCAACATTATTCTTACAGAAGAGATACAGTCTGTTACAGTAGTGTAACCGAGTGTATTCGTGTGGGAAACAACGAGGCTGGAACTTAGTTTGTAGCTGTGCAGCGCGCATGTCTTCTTTACTTTTGTCATGTGGAACACACCACCAACAACAATGAACCTGATCTACTTCCTTTTCAACCCCTTCAAAATAAAACAGCGGAAGTAAACATTAACACAATGGCGAGTGCCTAAAAGTCTGTTACAGTGGCATATATGTGTCATTCAGAATTACAAACACAGACATTCAGATTCACGCGGGATTAGTATTATCACCGACGTCTTTTTTTGGTGAATTACAGAAGTTAATTTGCGGCGGAATTATTATGGACTTATGTTGTCTCGGGGTCAAGGTAAACAACCTCCACCACTGCAGGTGTATTTATGGAAGCCAGGGAGGTCATTCACCTTGACCCAGAGACAACACAAGGGGTACCAAAAACACATTTGTTTTTCGGGCCTCCGGGTCACCTTGACCGTGAGACAACAAAAGGGTTAAGTAACTTGTTAAGTTGAAGACGGTTTAACTCTCAATGCTGGCATCACATTTTTGTCAATAACTGTTGATTTTTCGTAATAACTGACAATGTCCACAAAAGTATCTGATTTGATTATGTTGAAAAATGCCGAATAGCAAATGTCAGTTCGCAGTAGAACTCAAGATTCATTTCAAAATGCTCGCACTCAGGACGAAAGAAGCCGTTACATGCCCATCGTTGGTCATAAGTTAGTTATTTGGAAGTAAAGAAAGAATGCATCCTCTCACCCAGGAGACATCTGTGCTCCTCAGCTTATCTCATGACTTCTTCCGATCTTGTACATGAGCTGAGACTTGCCGGCTCCATCTGAAGATTGTTTTGTTTCTCAATGTACTGTCGAGTTGAGCTGACCTGAAGAACAGCTGAGCAGGATCTTATGGTGACGCCATTCTAGTTAGTGGTAAAAGTTGTTTAATCCTCCCAGGATGTGAGTAAAGAAGGAGTCGTCCTGATGCCTGGATGTCTGACTAACGACTTAACTGGTATTTTATTTACCATTAAAAACAAAGATTATCTCAACAATAACACAAAATGAGGGACAGTTTTGTCCAAAAGATTGTTACTTAGACAAGATGATGAAGAAGATATTTGAGCGTGAAAAGTACGGTAGTGGAGACATAAACATTATAAACAGTCGTTTTAACGACTACTTGTCCGGATATTATGCTCTGATCCAGCCTTACACCCCAGCTCGGGCTCTGAGGTCTGTGGATCAGAATCTACTGATGGTTCCTCGCACACGGCTCAGGACCAGAGGAGAGAAATCTTTTCAGGCTGTTGCTCCTAAGCTTTGGAACAATCTTCCACTCTCTTTGTGCTTGATGGAGTCTACGGACTCCTTTAAGAAACATCTTAAGACGTTTCTATTTGTTCAGGCTTTTCCTTGATTTTCTGGAACTCCTGTGTTGTTCTCAGTATTATCTTGATCTTTAAAGTATGTACTTTTTTGAGTATTGTTTTGATTGTTAAAGCGCTTTGTGACCCTGGTCAGGAAAAGAGCTATATAAATAAATATTACTTACTTACTATATACTTATTACATGTGTAATGATATCATTGTGACCTTGGTCTAGAAAGGCGCTATATAAATAGAGATTATTATTATTATTATTATTATTGTAAAAACACCATCTCTGAAGATTTATTTCCCAGGAAACATCAAAAGTTTCCCACAGGGGTCAGTTTAGTTTGGCGCCAGTGGAAGCTCCGTGATTAGCTTTTCACTTTAGAAAATTAAATCTTTCCCCGAGTCAGTGGGTTTTAATAAAATTCTCAATGCAAAGGTCACTGAAACATATTGAGCTTCTAAATTGAATATCGAAAGCGGGGGAAACGGTCGAGTCAGCGCGACTCCAAATGTCAAGCCCAAAGTCGACTTTAAAGCATGTTCAAGCATGATCTTCCCTTCAGGTCCGGCAGCAAAACGAGCTGGGCATCTACCTGATCAACCTGTCCGTGGCCGACCTGCTCTACATCACCACGCTGCCTCTCTGGATCGACTACTTCCTGCACCAAGACAACTGGATCCACGGCCAGGAGAGCTGCAAGCTCTTCGGCTTCATCTTCTACACCAACATCTACGTCAGCATCGCCTTCCTCTGCTGCATCTCGCTGGACAGATACCTGGCCGTGGCCTACCCCATGAGGTTCGCCAGGGTTCGAAGGATTAAAACAGGTATGTCGTGGTTTCCACAGCATGACTGGGTTAGTTCATCCAAAATTCATTCATTTTCTACTCACCCTCATTTTGACTAAGGGTTGGGATTCTTTTAATCTGTTCCTTTTCAGAGTTATAGGCAAAAACGTTTGTTCATTTTAATGTAGCGAATGGAGCTCAATGTCTTCATCTCCGTCCAAAAAGACACTTAAAAACATCTAAATACCTCCATACTGCTCGTCTGTAACGTCTGTCTTTTATTGAAGCGGCGACAAGAGGAATTGTTTTTGAAAAACCTCAACTAGTCTATATTTTAAGTTCGTTTTTCGCATACGCTGCTAGGCAATAATCTTACAAAGATAAGAAGTACTCAGGTAAATATTGCCAGCGTTTTCAGTCTACGGTCTACAATGAGTGATATTTACCCAGAATACTTCCTGTCTGTGTAGGATGTTGGCCTTGGAGCTAGCCTAGCAAAATCCGCTGAAAACAACCTTAAAATATAGACTTGTTTAGGTTTGTTAAAGAAAATTACTCATATCCAGGCTTCAATACAAGATGGACGTTATAAACTAGCAGTATTTTGATGCTTTTAAGTGTCTTTTTGGATGAAAATGAAGACAAAGACAACTGAGCTCCAATCACTACATTAAAATGAACAAACATTTTTGTCTATAACTCTAAAAAGGAACAGATTACTCTGAAAATAATCCCAACCCTTGGTCGACAGTGTGAGAAGAAAATGAGTAAAGTTTGAATTTTGAAGTTAGAACTATCACTTTATAGTTTTTCGTACTATACTGAAAAGATATTCTCATTTCGCCCCCCTGAAGCCATCTTTGTCAGCATGGTCGTGTGGATCATCGAGATCATCGCCAACTCTGCGCCGCTGTTCCACGACGAGCTCTTCCAGGACCGGTTCAACCACACCTTCTGCTTCGAGAAGTACCCCATGCAGGACTGGGTGGCAGGGATGAACCTCTACAGGACGTTTCTAGGGTTCCTGGCTCCGTGGACGGCCATGCTGGTGGCGTACCGGGGCATCCTGGCGGCGGTGCGATGCAACGTCTCCACGGAACGGCAGGAGAAAGCCAAGATACAAAGACTGGCCCTGAGTTTGATCCTGATAGTCCTGTTCTGCTTCGGGCCGTACCATATCCTGCTGCTGGTGAGGAGCGTGATGTTCCTACACAAGCCCTGTGACTGTGGCGCCGAAGAGAGTCTTTTCACGGCGTACCACATTTCAATAGCACTGACCAGCCTCAACTGTGTCGCCGACCCCATCTTGTACTGTTTCGTCAACGAGGGGGCGCGGCACGACGTGAGCCGAGCGCTGTCCACGTTGCTAACGTTAGCGTGCCATCGCGGTCCTTCCTCGTCCCCGTGCCACGCGGACATGCTACACGCCGGGTCGGTCACCGTGGAGACGCCCTTATCTGCAAAGAAGCAGCCGTGCGTTTATGCCGACCAAGGCAAAACGAATATCTACAAAAGTGAGCTGGAAGCTTTGAAGGAAGAGTGTCTCCAGATGAGCATCCTCAGCGGGAGGTCGTGACCGACAAACAAACGCAACGGGTCTCGCGACCCGCTAACGTCTTTGAAGCTCAGCGCTGAGAAGCTGCCAGGAGGCGGCAATTGTTCAAATCTAGCGACAGAAATCATGCGACCGTCACAACCTCTCGTGAAACACTCGCTTGTCGAAGAAACCAAACCACGAGATTGAAAACCAATCACCTCAACAAGTGAGCCAATGGTAAAATGTTGTCCAGCGCTAACAGAACCTGATTAAATCTACGATTTATAAAAAAAAAAAAAAAGTTTTTAACAGATGACATGTTTAGTTTCTAACTATAGATGCATGTGTGGGTCGAAATTTCCCCCAAAAAATTATTTAGGTTTTTTTCAAATAACAACAATGTCGGGTAAAGGTGTCGACATTAATGGCTGGATAATGGCTTCTGCGAAATAACAAACATGGAGTCTATTGAGGGTTAATGATGTCCTTTGTAATGTTTGGTGTTTTCTTCTCGTCTAAAAATAAATCTTGAGGATGTCACAAATGTTTGTTTCTATTTTTCATGGTTATATTAAAATTTAAATTCAAAAGCCTTTTCTCTTTGCTGGTATATAAGGCTGGTTAGCTTACTTAGCTCGTAGCATCATTAGCTTGGTTGCTTTCATAAGTTGTAATACACAGAATTGTTTTTTAAACAGGAACGCCATCATTTTTTTTTAAATGATGGCAATTTCATGATATTACAATTTACAAACAAAGTCACGGTGACAGTTTTTGTGCTAACAGAAGATACTTTTCTTAGCATCATCCTTATGATATATTACTGTCATTGCGGAGTCTCTTGGGAATATTTCAAGGAACAAGATCTAAAACACAATCAATTTAAATTTCAAATGTGTTAAAAAAATATATATTTTATGCAAACTAAGAGTCAGAATCAGTTGCTGCTACATGCTAATCCATGATAACGCACAGTTTTAGCTTGTGCTATGCTGTAAAAATGGATGGAACAGGTTTGCTGCTAACTGTTATCATGCTAACACCACAACATATATTATTTCTCAATGAAGAATTAAACTAAATCAGGATATATTTCATTAAATTATTGTCGACAGTTCAAAATAATGTGCAGCACGAGATTTTGTAGTTTGTTGCATGAAGTTTGTGAATAAAAACGTCCAATTTGTGAATCAGATAAAAAAAAACGTGAATCTTACATGACTTAAGGCGTCTTTGACTCTGAATAGAGACCTTTTGTGTCTTTTGTGTTCACTTCAGTGAATCAGCATGTGAAAGTTGTGATCACAATGACAACACAATGACAGACTCACACTGCTGCGGTAGATGATGTCACGGTCGTCTCTCATCCACCTTGGTGTCGTCACTCGCCACAAGAGAAAACGAAGCACCTCACCGTCTTTTTTTAGGGGTTTTCAGCATCACATTGTTTTGCCTGGAGAGATTGTGCGGCGGCTGTGGAACACGGTTGTGTTGTTCCGGCGGACGGATGGAAGAAAATCAGCCTCTCGTTTCCTGTCGTGGGGATTCTATGGGTTAGATGTCAATGTGCGTAATTATTCATCTCGTACCCCCCACTGTCCTGTCACCAGAACTTTGGAGATTCAAACATTTGGACACTACATGTCCTCAGAGGTCCTCAAATATTCAGAGCCTTTCCTTCTGTATAAATATATATACGTATATATAGTATAAGTGCATACATTACGTCTTAAATGGAGTGAATTGATGTCTTGTCTAATATGGGGTGGTCCTGGTCACAATAAAAAGTGTCCGCTCAGCAAGTTTCAAATGCACCTTCTCCTGCGCTGGTCCAGCCTGCAGTGTTGGCAGCACAAAGTCACCTTCTTCACTCGTCACCTTCTTCACTGCTGGAGGCGCAGCAGCTGTGGAAGGACGAGTGGGACACACTTTAATATCAGTGTGTGTGTGTGTGTGGGGGGGGGGGTGTGTGTGTGTGTGTGTGTGTGTGTGAGAGAGAGAGAGTGTTGTCCGAGCTCATTTATGTGTCCTCGCCATCACTGGAGGAGAAATCTAATATTCATCACTTGGGGGTTTTAACCGAAAGGAATGAGAAAATATATCCTCCACTCGTTCACAAGAGCTCACGTCCTCCACACGTCACTGATGATAAGCTCTATATTTGGCAGTCGAGGCCACATGGTCATTACCAGGGAGCTCACCTGATCATTATGCATCAGCAGGTAAAGCGACACAAACACAATGTTTTTCTGTTCGACTTAAAAACAATTTCACTCGTCAACAGGTTTGACTTTTGTCACGACATCGATCCGACGGCAACTTATTTTATTTGACCGGTGAGATCTGTAGAAAAAACTGTTCAAAACAATCGCTACTTAAATTTTGGTGTGTTTCTACAGTAATACCATGGCGGAGCGATGAGGTTCATGGCTGGAGTCAGATGTGCAATTTCAATAAGTAAAAGGGCATGTTATTTCAATATTCACCCAAAAGATACAAACATAATCAAGCATGACACTAACACCAACACAAAGACATACACACAAGAACATATTTGTATATTTGTTTTGTTTCTTTTTATATAACATATATAATATATATATGTTTTTTTGTCTCAATTATTAGAAAAAAAAGTTTAGTTAACAACAATATGTAATAGTGATATTCTGAGAAACAGTGACGGACACATGAGCCAGTTTGTATTGGATCGATCAGTCACAGGTGAGGCACAGCTCTACCGTGCCTCACCCTGAAGTTTCTGATTTTATTTAATCACCAAATTCTGCTTTTATTTTTTTAATTTAAAGAAATTTCAGAAATAAAATGTAGATCCATACTGAATGCTTTTCATACGTTGCAATGTCCGCAATTGAAAATTTGATGCCGATAAAAGACCATTAAATACAATTTGACATGTACTTTAAAGAGAAACGCATCGTCTCTCGTATCTTATAAGGTGGAATCAGTGCTCATACAATTAATAAAACTTCAAAACATGTTTAAATTAATTGTAGTTTTGTTCAGTGTGTGTCTGACTTCGTGACTCATTTTCGTGAGTTCCAAACACCTGAAGTGTCGACTTGTGATGACAGTGGGACTCGCAGAGTTTTCATTATCAGAGGACTCCCTTCCTCTTCACTCCTCGTTTCTGTTTCCTGTCTAGACAGGAAGTTCTTTGTCATGTGTGTTGATTGTTTTTGTTCTGCCACAGATGAATGAATGAACGTTTATCTCTGAGTTACACACATCCATCACCGTCGTATCATGTCTTCCACTTCAAAGATTCTGAACAATAATGTCACGGGAAAAAAAAGGGGAGAAAAAAAGCTGAATCAACACTAATTGTGACTCAGTAAAATGACTTTACATCAATATCATTGTTATTTAAAAACATGGAAACAAAAATATATTGAACTAGAGCAAGATAAGTTCATCCCTTAACAGTCACACTGTCACACTAGTTATCTTTCAAACACTGGATTTATCAGTTTTGATGACTACAAAGAGTTTGGTACTACAAAGATGAACTGTATCACTCGCATAAAGATCACTAGTTCATGGTGTAGAAGCGTCGTCTTTATCATGGCGCCACCTACTGGTCAATATTTATCATTACAACATCTTTAAATTTTTCCTTAAAGCGATAGTTCACCCAAAATTCAAACTCATTTTCTACTCACCCTCTTGTCGATTAAGGGTTGAGATTATTTGCAGAATAACCCGTACCTTTTTAGAGTTAAAGGCAGAAATATATGTTGATTTTCATGTAGTGACCGGCGTTCAGTGGTGATCGTCTTCATCTTCGATGTGTCTGTTTGTACAAACCTCTCTTTTCATTTAAATATTTACATTAGAAACTGTATTTAAGCCCCGCCTACTCAAAACTTCAATCAAGTATCAAGTTTTACACCCTGTGTCATCAATTTTATAAATCTCCACTTCCAAGGACCTCGTTGTATAAACAAAGCGGGTGTGACTAGGGCTGGCTGGAGGAGTGAAGCCATTATTACGTCATAATGGACTTCGCTCTCGTAACCTCTCGTTCGCTGAGATTTCAGAGGGGGGAGAACTTTATAAAGTAACAACTTCAAAACATGGTCATGATGAGAGACTTACTGCATCTTAGAGAAAAATACTGTAACATTTGAAACATTTGAGCGAGTCGGGTTATGACATTAGTTGCCCTTTAACATTCATTCATTTTCTGGATACGAGTTCCTCTTTGGAAATATAAATGTCACACAGGCACACAGTACATTCATTCCCAGGACACATCTACACTTAACATTTTCAAAAATTTAAATTTAAAGCAGATTTATAAGATTTTTATTTGAGCGACGCCGGTGGATTAAAGTGGTAGTGTTTAGCCCGACGGGAGACTACATTTCCCATGAGCACTCGCTAAACGTAGCAAACGTTTTGGTCTGCAGCAGTTGGACGAATTTTCTTTTTCCAGACTTCCATTGACTGAATGAAGGATTGACACCGATGAGGTAATGAATCAGATTGTGGATAATGAAATATGATATGTGTTATGACGGCTTTGTAAATAACATAATGTAGCATGTTCACACCATCCCCAATAACTTTTTAAAGTGAAAATAAAAATCACACAAAACCCCTCAAGTCACGGTATACGAGTCATTCAACTAGTTTTAAGTTGATGTGTCATCACAAGTTATTTTAGTACAAAAATAGGAAGGTACCAAAAACTACCCAAAAATCTAAAAAACGTACTAAAAATTATGTCCCCCAAAAATGTCTGACCATAGACCAGTCGAGAACGGGTAAAACATATTTCCACACTTCATAGATGATGCAGGGACAGTCATCCACTGGGAGTAAAGCAGTATAAGCGCGTCCAGCAGATGGCAGCAGAGTACCAACATCTGTTTTAAATCCAGCTGCAGAAACCTTCTCAAATCTATTTAGCTGCAGTCGGAGCGCTGTGGTCAACCGATGGTAAACCCAGCCTGCAGGGAGAACAGGTGTGTGTGTCGAACCACAGCAGATGTCAGAACTAAATATGTTGTACTTTCTCATCTCATATTAAACAATGACGTCACGCGGTCACATCTGGATTCTACCTGCTCGCTGATGGAGAAATGGAACGTGTGTGTGCTGTTGCACAGACGTCATAACGAGGGGAAAGTTCTCTCTTTGCAGCATGTGTGGAAGCAGTTTGGGGGTCACCGTCCAGGGCGGTGCAGCGCTGAGCCCCACAAAGAGTCTCTTCGACATCTGCAGCGACTGCCTAATAAAACGCAAGAATGCTGCAATGTGCGCTTTACTGCGTGTCGGCTACTGCGCATTTTCCATCTGCTTCTGCGGGACCCTAGGACTGGACCGGTCCAAGGGAAGAACGTGTGTGAACAGAACTGAGATCCTGAAGAGCCACGTCCTCTCCAGACCAGCCAGAAGTTCTCATGCTGATGTGAAATAGCGTGTGTGCGTGTGTGGCTACATGAAGGCAACTGTACCTCCGTTGTATTGTAGAAATATACTCACAAAACAAGGGGAAATAAATAAAATGGTGTTTATTTTTGTTTCTATAAGTGTGTGAATGGTCTGGTCTGCGTGACCATTTTTGTTGTTAGTGTGTGTATGTGTTTTTTATTATATACACTGTTCGATTGTTTATTTTTTTTTGTATGGATTTTTATCCTGTTGGTGTTTAACATATTTGTGTTTTTTGGTGTGTTTGCCAATGAGGATCTATGTTGATGTTTCTTTTGTTGTCTGTGTGCGTTTTTTTTTATGGTAGTGTGAGTGTGTTTCTTTTTTTTAATGTAGACCAACACATTAAGTGTGTATATTTAAAAAATGATGGGGTATGTAATAATGTGTGAGTGAATGGTGTGTATACATATTTTATTCATGTTTGTATTTGTGTATTTTGCAAGTGAGTGTGTAGGCAATGTCGTAGAGGAGTATATGTGTATTTATAAATTTGTATTTGTGTGTAACTGCGTGAATAAAAGTCTGCAGTGTTGTGTTGTTTGTGTGTCATTGTCTACGTTGCTGTCTGTAGTTTTTGAGGATATGGATCATGGTGTGTTTGTATGTCCCACATTGTGATTGTTCTGGTGTTGGTCTTCAATGATGGGTGAGTTAACTTGGTGTGTGTTAATGCACATGTGTGTATATGTTTTAGTTTGTGTGTTTAAGAGAGTGTAGTATCTGATATGGTGTGTGTTTCCAGAATTTGTGAAATGTGTGTAGCCAACATTGTGTGTAAACATAGGAAGCTACGTCGACTCTGGTTTCAGACAGGAGTGTGAAGGTGTTTGTGTGTGTTTTAGGAGTGTGTGTGAGATTCTTCAGGCCTGTGTGTGTGTGTGTGTGTGTGTGTTTGTGTGTAAGCGAGGGAGCGGGAGAGAGGAAGGTCCAGCTCTGTCAGACAACTCACAGCCACCGAGGAACCCTCTCAAGATCCATGATGGCTGCAGGGATGTCAGAACTCACAGGTGAGTCGTGTGTGTCTTTTGAAAACTGTCTGTCCAAAACTAGTTGTGACGTCAGAGTGCAACAGAGGCACGAGAGGCACGAGGCCTCTGCTCTTAGCTGAGAGTCATGGTGTCTCTCCTGCGGCAGAATTTTGTGACTCTCACAACAAAATATATATATATTTATATTTTTTCCCATTTTGGTGTTGGTCAGTGCGTGGACGTGTGTGTCGCGAGCCTCGGTGTTGTGTCTCCTCTCAGACAAAACCAAGTGCGTTGTTTTCCTTCTGCAGCTCCACCAATCACACGCCGCTTTCTCTCTCCCTCGTTCACCCCTTTCTCTCCCGCGATGTGTTCACGAACCGTCGGTCATTTGGAAGATTGAGGTCACGATACTCTCTTACAAATGTTTGTTATTCAAAACCATAACTAATCGGTTTTGGTTGATATTTTGATGTTTTTCAATAAGAATTAAAACCATAAGATATATTATTAATTGGAGATGGTGTGTGTGTGATTTGTGTTGCAGAGAATATCTGATTTTCTGTGTGGATTCTTTTATAAAAGAACATGTTGGTGTTTCACTGTATTTAACTTTATGTTTACGTTTTTTTTTTGTAAAGCTAAGTGCATTGATTAATGCGTTTGTGTGTCATTTGTTTTATCTTTGTATGTATGTGTTTTGGTGTGTATTAATTTATGGGTAGATTTGCCATTAGCGTGAGAGTAGATATACTATATATATATATAAATCGTTCTTGTGTTTGGGGCATAATTGTTACATGTGGGTGTTTATATTGCGTAACAATCTATTTTATTGGTATGTCTTATGTAAATGTGGTGGTAACTTTTCACAAGATGTGAATGTTGTAGGTATGTAAAGAAAAGTAAGTTATTTGTAAAGCGTTTTTCTCAGACCAGGGTCACACGTGTGGTTGTGAGAGAAAGTGTGTATCTTTATAAGTTTATTGTAATCGTTTTTCTAAAACGTATTATTTGTGTTTAATAACTTTAGGTGTTGATTTTTGTGTATCTGCAAATTGAAATATTACGACTACTAATTTCGTTGCTATCCTAATTTTGCCTTTATGGAAAATTGTCTCTTGAATAGAATCAAAATCGTGATCGATTTCCCGGTAACTTGGATTTTTTTTCACCATCCATTTTGATATTGTGATGAAGATTTTGACGTACAATTCATTATGTGGAAGGCTTTTCTTTTGTCAACAAAGAGGCGCTTGAGTTTTGTGGTCGTGAAACAAAACCAAAAAAATCCGAGCTCCTCTGAAGGCATCTCCGCGCGCCGTGACGTCAGCCGCTCCCCTGCGCTCCTGCAGCAGCCAGTCACAGAGAAGAGATGCTCTGATCGCAGGACTGCAGCATCTTCAGCCGGAGAACCAGCACCAGAAGCCACTCTTCCTCCGCCTGCTCCGTGTTCCGGATACAAAAAAAAAAACCCTCACGAATATCAACATTCTTGGATTTTTTTCCCCTTCATTTTTTTTTTTGTATCGTTTTATATCGACGTTTTCTCTTTTCGCTTTTTTTTGTTGTTCCCTCCTGTGTCGTTGCTGCGGAGGAGCGCCACCATCCTGCGATCTTGACAGCGCGATGACACACATATCCTAGTCCGACATATCTTTCTCTTGCGCAGCATCTTCGACTTCGAAAAAAAAACAGGCGCACTTTAGCGACTCCACGCGCAAATACTCGACACACGTAACGCTGCGTAAAAAAAAGAAAGATTACGCTTAAAAGGGGGGGATTTACGCGCAAAAAAAAGACCAGAATCCAAGCTCGAAAATGATGGCCGGCGGAGCTGTACAGCAAAACGGGATCTTCTCAAACCCTCACCATCACACGCAGCAGCCGCACATGGAGTCCGACCCTCCGGACTCGCGTAAAAGACCCCTGGAGACCCCGACGGAGGCCAGCAGCACCAAGCGCACAAACACAGGAGGTAAGATTTTTTTTTACGGCCGGTTCATCCGCAGATATTTTTTACGCACATGATCTTAGTAAAGAGAGAAAAAAGATGGGGAGCGACAGGTTCACAATAAATAAAAAAGAAAAAGCTGGTGTGGTTCCGGCGGCCATGCTGGAGACACCGTGAGGATGTAAACAAGCGAGAGGAGGATCAGGCCCGAGCAGCTGGATGACCTTGTGATAATCTCACATCAGCCGCCATCGTCGCTTTTTTTGTGTACAATTACACAAGCGGATAAACAAGCGAATTAACAGGGCCGGAGAAAGAGGGTTGGGGGGGTGGGGCAGAGACGTGGTGGTGGGGTGGGTGAGGAGGAGGAGGAGGATGGGTTGGGGGGTGGGTTTGGAAGATGCCACGAAATGTGTTATGATGTTCCCCCCCACCCCCCCAAAAAGAATCATTTTTTTTCTCCATGTATTCAGATGGAATATGGATCCGTCACCATGGTGATCACCATATTTGTTGTTTTGGTTTTTGTTTACATGCTGTCATCACGCAGCCATCACCATCAGCGGCCACATGCACCCCCCATCATCAGAGAGACCACCCGAACCAGACTCATGGTCCGAGACCTTAAATGTCGTTTGATGAACAACGATTCGTTAACAATAACAAGTTTAAAATGAACAAATGAGTGAAATATTTCAACAAAACAAGCAGTCAGGGTCATTTTCAGAATTAAGTTTTTAAAACGTGGATTATATAAATAAAAAATATGTTTTACTATAGTATTAACGCTAAATGTGAAATTTCATTTGTAGGATTAATTTATCTCTGAGTTTAAATTTAAGAAGCAGAAAGTAAAAAACAAGAGTTTGGATGTTTGAGGATCAAATGTAAAAACTATACAACGTTAAGTCTTCTTTTGTGTTTAATATGTTTAAATAAAATAATAGTCGACATTGCTTTGCAGTTTAAAATAACATATGTATTTAAATTAAATAATCATGCATTTAATATTAAAATCGAGTTAAACTATATATATTTCACTCTCACGAAACTCAGACATATAACATTTAAAATATATATATATATAAAACAGATACACTTGCTTAGAATCTCAAGAATACTCCGATTGATCGAGATGTTTTGGTTAAACTAGCAAACTCTCAGTGCACTGAACTTAATGGTTCTACAAAATTTACTAATGTAATAAAAAACAAGATCATATTTTGTAATAGAATAAACATAAAATACATTGTAAACCTTTGTTAATACATATTTGATTGGCAGATTGAACTTTGAACCAATTAAACAATGTTAAGAGTCACAAATATTTTAGTGGTCAAGAGGAATTATTACGTAAAACAACACAGTTTTGGGCTCTGAGAATAAAAAAGATTGATTTGACTTGCTGTATGTACAGTTTATAACTGAACTACTAAACTGTACACACACCACACTTCTCCTCATATTATATGAAATTGGAAGACCTCATATACTGCAACACCTTTAAATATTACCACAGAAATGTCTTAAATTTGCAATAAATATACCGACATTTAAACTTGAGTTTAAAAGGTTTTACTTTAGTCAAGAGTTAAATGTTGTCAAAATATTGAAATTGTTTAATTATGAAGGATATTTCCTTGTAAAAATCCAAGAAAGGACCGACATCTTCACCTGGACGTCGCTCCTCAGAACTAACAAGTGCTCTGAGACGAGGTTAGCAGCGGGTTAGCGGTTCGTGTTTAACGGCGGGTCGATGTTAACCCCCCCCCCCCCCCCAAAACCCCACCCCCACCCTCAGGGGTATCGTCCCGTAACAGTCAGCAGCTCGTCCACTTAGACAAATGAAAAGGTTGGAATGATGATGGTGATGAGCTGCCAGACTTCACTCAGACTGATGGTCACATGACACCGGGGATGAAAATAAACGCCCCACTTTGCTCCGTCCCCGGAGATGCGGGCCAACCTTTTTTAACGAGATAAACTCTTGTTTTGTGGTTTTCTTACAACAATATTATCTTTTCACAGCCTTGTGAGTCTGCAGTTGAAATTGAAACTGACCTCAAACCACATGACTTTGACCTTATTTGATCATCTCACAATGAGTTAAAGTTACTTACGTTCCAGTCAATACTTGTTGCTATTAGCTTAGCTTCTTTGTTTACAGCTATTCAATGACTTCACGAATGTCAAATCATTTTATCGCCAGGGTAACATTTTTTACAGCGAAAGAGAAACAGGTGTTAATTCAAAATAAAAAACATCTAACGTGGAAATATCAGGACTTGACATCCACCCTGAATACATGCTAGTTTTTTAACTTATAGGTTCACATAGTTTCTGTTAATATTCACCTCTAATATGTATCTAGGATGTTGATAATGTAACATCGATTTGTCAGGAACACTGAAATAATCTCATAAATGTTTCAATGCTAATGCGTGCGTTACTATATCTACCTTTTTCTGAATTCGCTTAACAAATATTTGTTAAAAAGGTTTTATTCAATTGACCGTTTCAAAGTCATGTGACGTTTGGTGGTCTCAGAAGCACGTTTGATGCAGTTTGAAGTGTTTTTTTATTTTTTCTCTTCAGCCTTGGGGCTACAGAAGTGTGCTGCATTCATTTGAAGTTTACAACCGTCATGTCAATCAAAACTCAAGTGAGAGATTCCTATCGAGGTTAAGACCACACCTGTGGTGCATGGCAGCCTCTTGGTGGTGCGTTCATGTGCTCTTGGAAAGGTTGTGATCCTGTCTTCCGGGTTAGGAGGTGACACAGGAAAAAAGAAATTCAGAATGTGAATCTGAGTTTAGCTTCATAGTTCAAATCTACATCGTGTTAGTCCCAATTCTGTGTGGAGCAGGTCTGTCTTTGGAGGCATCTTGAAAGTGTTTGCCATCGTTATTTAGCTTATTCTGGAAAATCACTAAAGTATTTTAGCGTGAAACCACTGACTATTGTTTAAGGAAATGACACTCAACATCCCTTTCTGGCGTTGGAGTTTATAGTGCCGGCCTCATGACCTGTTCCAACAGCACATGAACGCACCGTCTCAAACCGTTGAGCCTCTTTTTTACTAGATTGATCTGGTCGACTGCAGGAACAGAACCGAGTTTAGCTCGACTGTGATTTCTCTGTCAAGTGAATGCGGCTCACAGCTGCGCCCGGCTGGACTTATAAAGTGGTAGAGTTTCATGGTTGTTTCTGTGAATGAGGAGTTGACCCGCCACCGCCCCCCCCTGTGCTTCCTCTCTCTGTAGTGGCCTTCCTGCAGCCCCTTTATGAAACTGAAGGCATTGTTTTCCCAGAGCAAGAATCTGAGACTCATGGTAAGAGTTTGATTTTTAACTTTCTCTTTCTATATCTGTCTAACTAATGATCCTTCAACGCAGCCTTGTCACACCTTTTTTTTTTTTAAAACAAAATCTCAACCTCGGGCCACATTTAATTCCACCGCTCTGAGCGTAAAGAGAAATGAAATTAACACGTTCAGCGTCATGACGCCATCACCAAGTAACTGCATGCTCACACACTTTATCACACTCATAACATCCATTTGTCACGCTTTCTTTTGAACCAAAATATTATCATGCCGACAGAGCTGTGCACAAATGACCTTTGACCTCATGCTGCCATGTCATCAATGCATTTGGGATTATTTTATTATTTTGAAACAGCTGATGGTTGAACTGTTGTTTTGCTTTTGCTGCTGCTCGTCTGGTTTATAAATGTCGTGTTGCTATTCTGTTAACGCTCGCTTTGTTTGTCGCATCTATGAGGACAAAATAATACGTGATTTACTGCTTGTTTCAGGTAGTTTTAAGAACCAAAGACAAAGTGAAGAAATCTGCAAAGTCATAGCTACTTTAGCCTTGAGATACCGTTAGCATAGCTTTCTTAGCAGGTAGACTATGTTAGCACTGAAACTTTTCTGATGTGTTAGGTCATTATTAAGATTTTTCTTGATTCATAAAAAAAGCTAGAAATATTGTAATATATATAAAAAAAATATCATGTTTTGAATGTGGTACAGCTAGTATTTGAAATGTGGAGTTTTACTTTACGCCACACATTCCCCAAAAGGCTCATATAGCAAACACAGCTAAATTAGCATCGCACCAGCATCTTAGCACTTTAGCATGGTTTAGAAACCAAAACAATAATATACAGATGAGCCTCTAGGTCCAGAGATCGGACAACAGAACCGAATATCGAGTCGACTGTTTTGTCAGACATCTTGAAAAGATGTTTTCTGGACTCTGTATAGGCAGGCTGTTTTAAGGCCCCTTGACCATGACCTTGACCTTGGATTAACAAAGGATTATGGGTTCATTAAATGCTGCTCGATCTGAATACACCCCCCCCCAGTCCTGTCAACATCCGTGACCACAGTTTGAACAGTCAGATAAAAAAGTTTGCCGGACACGACGGTCAACTTCTTAATTTTTTCGACTTGGTCTCCTTTCCTGTCTAGCTTGATAAAATACCTTCATTTAGTAAATGGACGTCTTGGCAGGCTGCTTTTTTGGATGTAGGATGAGAGGGACTTCGTTGCCAAATGACATCATGAGCGGAGCAACATGTCGCAGTGCTTTCATTTAGAGAGGTTGAATTTAAGGAGGAAGACATGGGCCGCTCGATCTTCCTGTACAATGACCGAACTAAAGCAGATGAGTCAGAGGGTTGAGGATCAGACCAGGAGAAGTCGATGGCTGGATCTCAGCCAGTGAAGGAATTTTAATTATCTTTAAGATTTAATATCCCTATGAACTTTTGTATGTCTGCGTCATCTGGCTCATGCTACGACTAGTGTTGTGCAGTCGACTTGGAATGAAACTTTCTGCAAAAAGATCAAGATCTGCCAAGAGATACAAACACAGCCGCGTTTGTATCTCTTCAGTCTTTTGAATGTCCATGTCAGGACCAAATTCAGAAGCAGGCAGTTGGATTTCTTTGTTTTTAATGCAGGGAAAAAATAAAGGAGTGTACGGAAACGATTACTATTACTTTTACCCAAATATAAAGTTGGAGTAACTAAAAAAAAATGCAGAAAAATAATGCTTTTACCAAGCTACACTGATGGGAAATAGATATTAAAATCAGTTGAATCACGTTGTTTACTAGCTGAGGCATAGCTACTTTAGCCCTGAGATACCGTTAGCATAGCTTCTTAGCATGCAGACTATGTTAGCACAGAAACTTTTACATTATATATTCTGGTACGTTAGGTCGTTTTTCTTGATACATAAAAAAAGATAGTTAAGCATGCCTTCAAAAAAATCATGTTTTCAATGTGGTAAAGCTAGTATTTGAAACGTGGAGTTTTACTTAACGCCACACATTCCACAAAAGGCTCATATAGCAAACACAGCTAAATTAGCATCGCACCAGCATCTTAGCACTTTAGCATGGTTTTTACCAAGACAATAATATACAGATGAGCCTCTAGGTCCAGAGATCGGACAACAGAACCGAACATCGAGTGAGACTGTTTTGTCAGACATCTTGAAAGGATGTGCTAATGCTAACATTTCTAAAGCTACGAGTTATGGGACGGGAAGAATGACAGTGAACAACACAATTCAAATAATCCATCGAAACGACACCATTGATTCATTTGGTATGTGAGCTCAACACTCATACTTAGACAATGCTTGTGATAAATCTTTACTAGTTACGCTCTTGTAATGTGCCTTGAGTTATCTTCCCCGTTTCTCACCGAGAACATCGCGTTCCCGAAATTGTTGTTGACATTTTGTTGGCCGCGCTCTCTCCTCCCAACCTCGTTCTCCATCTTCCTCTCCTCCTCGTCCATACTAATCATGTTCCACTTCAGACCATCACGACGGCTCCCCTCCTCCTCCTCCCTTCGCTCTACGTCTCTCCTTCGTTTCGTCCTCCATCCCACATCCAACCGCCGTCTCCATCAATCTCGATTGACGAGGTTCGCCCGGCGATCGTTTCCGATCGATTCTCCCGGCCGCCATTGTCGGGGGGGGCGCTTCAAGCCGTTTCCCCGACCTTCCCCCTCCTCCACCCGCTTTTCCCGTTTTTTTGTCAGCCACTGCGCCAAAGTAAAAAAAAAAAAAGAAGCGTATGTACAGGGTGGGGTGTAGGAACCGAAAGGAGGGAACATTCGCACAAAGAAAGGCGTGTGATTGGTGGAGGGCGACGCTGGTTGCTGCTAGCAGGACGCTAATTGGCGGAGAGAGAGCGAAATCGGGCGATGAATATGGATGAGGAGACGATGAAAGGGCCGATGCAGTGAGAACTACTGGAAGAAGCCCCCTCGTCTGGAACTAGCTGCGAACAATAAGAACTAGTTTTCACACAAACTCAGCCTGAAAAGGAGAAAGCGGCTCGCCTGCTGCACTTTGTCAGACTAGTCAGCGTGTCGCTCCCATGCAGGAGTGGCCATGAAGGAAAATGCTGACAATACATTTCTTGAAATCTTGAGAAAAAAGGGGTGATCTCTTTATCATCGCCGGGATACAAAACATCATCAAACGATCCCACGCAGAATGATTATGAAGCAAAAAACTCTTTTGCTAGTCAAGAATCGCTGAAAATCATCATCAGGACTTAGCAACCGTGACCCAAGAATTCAGTCGAATCAATCAAGCAGCGTGAGAGCAGCCCAACATATCTCAACCGGATCACTGAATAGAAAGTTTTTTTTTTATAAAACTACGAGAAAGAAAAGGATTTACAGACCAGATACAAGACAGTTGGAACAAAAAATGAGTCACAGCGTAACGTAACGAGTAATACTGTAACGAGACACAACGTAAAGACACCACGTTCTGAGCGTGACACCACGTAACGGAACCAAAGTACCAAGACACAATGCAATGAGTCACAATGTAACGAGATGCAACGTAACGACACACAACATAACAGCACAATCAGTTACAACCAACAATGTAACAAGACTTAAACTAATGTTTAAATTCTATTGTGAATTTACCAAAGTATGAAAATAGTATTGCAATACAGGCACTACATTAAAGGACCTATGGGATACAACGTAACAACTACACAATGACATGTTACGTAACGGTTTTACTTGATATAGAGTAGAGTTACGACATTAAACACGAAGACTCTGGAAACCAAGTGAAACACAAAACATTTGTAATTTTTTCCATTTCTATGGGACTTCCCTTTTCCAACTTGGGTTGGTAGTTGGAAATCCTAATAATAGCCACATTGTGCCAGAAAACTATGTCAAATATTGCTCTATATTTAGTCGGTAGATCAGGACACCAGTCGATCAGCTAAATATAGGTAAGACCCCGATTTTGGGGTCACGTTAATAGCGCCAGCATTTGTTTCCTTTTTTCCGAAACCACATAAGTGAGACGCCAACCATGTGGTCATTCAGCTAAGTTTTGTCCTGTGTAGTGGGGACACACTGGTCCCCCTAGATCCCAAGAGGGAGGGGGGGTCGGTTAGAGGTCCTGAGCTCCTGGGAGTTGGAAAATATTCATCTCCTCTAAGCAGGCAGCATTAAAGGGGGTTGGGGAAACGGGGGGCATTGTCTTACACACCCCCTCCAGTCTTTTGTACGGAGGTACCACTCACACACAAACATGTAAAGCTCTCCAGCAGTGCGGCTCAGAGCAGCTGTCATCATCTGAAAGACGAGACAAAGATGAGAGGAGGCAGGAAATCTCTCCCCTGCCTTGTTTACTTTCTTCAATCTGAACTTGTACAAATGTGGTCAGCTCCGGTCCACTTGACATATCTCATCAGAATTTGATACTTTTGAGTTGATGTGCATTTATTGAGGAAACGCAGTGGAGGAAAGATCCAGGAGCTCGGACCGGACCGCTAATATAGAATTCTGCTTGTGGTTGACATAATGCTGGACAGATTTTGCACATGATCAGATGTCTTTCATGAAGGTTTGGAACCAACGACGTGAAGTTTTAATGAGCGACTTCAGAGCCTTGTTCATGCAGGCAATGTAACACAACATAGCAATATTGGCACAATGAAATCAACACACAGTGTAGCTTACAACAACACAGGGACACACAATGTAACACCAAATGCAAACAGCACAGAGGAACAAAACACACAATTTTTAAAAGTTGCGTTCGCAAAAAGAACAAAACAAATCTAAAATAATAACAATCAACCCCAACTACTTGTCCATGACACAACAGTATAACATTTTCAGAAACACATTGTCACACAAATTAAATTTGTTCTCTTCAGCAATAACATTCAGGAACACACAGTTTTTGCCAAACCAGTGACTCGAGTGTGAAAAAATTCAAAGTAAACACACAAAAATGACCGCAAAACCTTTTTTGTAGCCCTTTGCTTATTTTGGCGGTAAGTGTGTTTGAAGTGATGGTACATGTATGACACAATCACACAATTTCTCCCAGTCATACACATACAATGGAAGGGTGACGGTTATGCTGTCATGGATCACCAGAGATATATGATGATCCTCCGCTCCGAACAGGCCCGCGGACACCAGATCCCGGGATTTGAGCCTCCAATCCTGCACCGTGTAGAGCCTATTCTGGGCCCGGCGGGTCCGCGGGGTCCTTAGCAACAGATTGGAGTGTTTACTTGTCCAGATTTGTTGTGGTGGAATATGATTTATTATTTATCTTGGGCGACCTCGAATCCAAAAGAGGTTTCCCAGAGAACCGCCCCTCTGCCCCCCTTCTGTCGGTTCCGCTGAGACTTCAAGAAGAACACAAAGTTAGAACTAACTCACACAAAGAGTTGTGTGATTCTGTGCACGGCCTTTTGTTGGACGTGCTGAGGATTGGAAGGAAATGTATCAACTTCCTGCTGTGATTCTATGTGTAGTGCGTGTGTTGCGTTGCCAGGGTGTTGGTCGTGATTGGAGAGCAACGTGTACTCAGTTACACACATGAACACACACTGAATGTGTGTGTAGAGCAGCAGAGTCTACACAACCATGTGTCACTTAATACAGAATAAAATGGGAACTTATGTTGTGTAAAAAATAAAGGAACCCGTAAAGCTAACAGCTAAAAGCTAACAATGAACAGAGGGTACTGTAAAAAAAAAATAGTGTAACACAACTATAATATATGACTGCACTGTAGTAACATAACACATCGTACAGGTCTTTCCCAACAGTGATATTTTGCAAAGTAACACAATGAAACAATTTGGTGTTACACACTAAGAAGCAGGATGGAAAAAATACCTTTATATGATTGTGAATAGAAAGACAAACCATAATAGATTTTTTTTTACAAAGCATAATGCCAATAAAACATGTATATATTAATGTATTTGTTTTTATACACATTTTATTTAAATTAAGATTACTTTGAAACCTCCAATGTATGCTTAGGAACACTAATAAATAAAATAGGATTTTTAAGTTATATTGAAAAATTCACAAGTTGTTTTTTTTAAATAACAAAATAAACATTGTTGTGAAAAATCACAAGTGTTGGCTCTGGATACTGATCAGACCGAAACGACGAATCTCAAAAACCGTCTAAACCGTTACGGGCTAAATTTAGAAACTGTTTATTAGCGGTTCAATTCCCATGATCCCGTCTGCTCGCTCACATTCAGCCACAGAACTTTCCTCACCCCGGAGCGCAGAGTTGACTCGAGCCGGTGTCGGAGCACGACGCCGACACGCCCGTCATCGTCGGGCGGGAGATTTCGGTTCCCGATTAATCTTGTTGTCTGTCAGCGTCGGGCTCACCTGCACCTCCGGGACGTGGGACGACACGCCGGAGAGAGAGTGGCGTGTAATTACCCATAATTAGCCTGTGACAGGAAGATAAATGTCTTCCTTCCCTCTTCTTTTTTTTTTTGGGGTCACATGATCAGCACAAACTTCTGGTGTTGCCGAGCATCGGCAAAAGGGGGGGCAGTGGAATATTCCGGTCAAGAGTTTTTACCGCTCGTTGACCCTTCAAAGTGCCTCTAAAGACATCAACACGCTAACAAGGCGAAACCAAAAAGAAGGGTTGAATCCGAAGCGAAGATCCTTCAGCTGCGTGGAAGTGTGGGATGAATTTGACAGAAGTGAGCTCACTGAGTGAGTCACGGCAGTTATCAGACTCACTTGTTTCCAGAGTTGCTCTGTTATGTAAGAGCGCCGGAGCATATGCAGGAGATGACTGCGATACACTTCTGCGTTCGAGCCCCTCGTGTGCAGGAACTTGGAAAAAATAACACCCACAGCAACTTTAGGTCCAATTCTCCACTGATGACTGTGAGCGTGCAGGTGAAGATTAACTCATTACATCCTTTTTACAACACCATTAGTCACTTTAGTCAGGATGACAACAGTTTTACCAACTTTTATAAGTATCCCTAATGAGCGTGATGTTTTGTTACACAAGTTTATCGCCAAATTACATCTAGTGAAATCGAATGACTTTTAAAAACAAAGCAAGGAAAAGCTCAAACAAAGTAACACCTGGTAACTGTAGGCTACACACCATGTACCAGGTCACAACATTGCAGAAGACAACATGACAACTTGATGTTGTTACATCTTCACATGATGCAAACTGACATGTAACGTAACCAGACACACAAAAAGCACATGTTTTATGACACACATGGTAACGCAACAGCAGCATCATGTAACATGGCTGACTGAAAAATACCTATCACAAAAAAAACGCACATTATCAACACACAGTGAAACGTAACACCTTCATGTAACATGCACAACAAAATAATTGTAACACAGCTTATATACTATACCACACCAGCAAGGTTGCTAACATCTAAAGCAGGGGTGTCAAACTGGTCCAGAAAAGGGCAGAGACGGTGCAGGTTTTGGATCCAACCAGTCAAGCACATATGGTTGAACCAATCAGGCGTCTGAAGACAGTCATCCATTAATTGTCAGTCAGGTGTTGCTTGTTTAAGCCGACGCCTGATTGGTTAACTCATGTGTGGTTGAATGGTTTGAACAAAAACCTGCACCGTCTCGGCCCTTGTTCCGGACCAGTTTGACACCCCTGATCTAAAGACACAATAAACCTGATTTACGGTGTGTTTGTGCAGGGCCAATTTGCACATATAATCTCCACGCAAATGGTGTCAGAAGTAGGATAGTCTGTCTTAGAATGATTAAAAAAAAGGTTAGAAGAAAGAAAATGATAAGAGGATGGAGAGTTTCTTGAGGATGACTCAGAGTGATGTGTAAGGGCTGAGATGGAAAAGAGCAATGTTATAAAAAATGTCGTCGCAGCTTCTTAAGTCTGTGACAAATCATGTTGTCAAGGTGAGAGCAACATCGGGGACTCTTTTTGTGTAGTAGGGGTGTGTCTGTTTTTACCGTGCCCCACCTTATTAATTGAGGCTGGTTATAATTAGCCGTAGCCTTCATCTAAAGCAGGTCAGTCCAAAGGCTTCGCAGGGAAACTGGGTCACTGCGGTAGAAAAGGGAGAGGATAGAAGGAGGAAGAGGAGAGAGAGGGGGAAGAACAAAGCATGAGGGAGAGGACGGCCAGAGATGAGGCAACATGTGTGAAGATGAGGAGGGCTGAGGCGCGACTGAAGTCACTGGTGAAGCTGACAAACATCCACCACTGAAAGGTGGAATTGGCGATAAGAGACAAACAATAAAAAGACTGAAGGTTCAAAATCCAGCAAGTGAGCCATTTGAGGCCCTTGAGCATGTTTTCAAACTGCCTCCAATTTTTCACTGTATTGTGCAACTAAAGAATGTCAAAAATACACCTTAAAATTTGGATACAACTTTTTTTTATCTCACGGGTCAAATGAAAACAACACGAAGTTAAGCTGCTTGCTGTTGATGCTAACTCCTAAATATGAGAAGGTGAAGATATACTTTTATTTTGAACTTCTGAATAGATACATTTTATGTCATTGTTCACATTTGAACCCAGCTCTTTTTTAATTTCCTTTTTTTCTTTACATTCCATTAATAAACTCAGTTGTAAAATATATTATTTAAAAATCATTTTGTCATCTTTAACTGGGATTTTCCATGGGAATAAGATAAGAAAAGACAGTAAAAGTTAACAATAATAACATTTAACAAATATGATACAATGAAAACGTGCCATGAAAAGGTTATGATTTTAAAAAAATGTACAAAACGATTAAGAGGGAGAGAAAAATGAGTTCAATTCAGATAAATATATTTCTTAAAGTGATGGAAAATAGTGATAAAAACATGTTAAAAACACAACAAAAAAGTATTTGTGTGTTTTAATAAGATTAAAAAGGCCTTAAATAAATACATTTGCTGGCGATTAATACAATATTCCTCTAGAAAGAGAGAGAAGAAAACACATTTATAGGCAATAAAGAGAACGAGTCCTCAGAGTGAACTTGTGGTCATATCGGAGTTACATAAAGCAGGAAAAATGAAGGAGTTAACATCTAAAACGAAAAGACGAAGCCACTAGAGAAGCTTTTCTTCCAGATAATAATCACGTAGAACATCTAACAAACATCCGTATAATCAGAACCAGATCTAGCATCAATCAAAAGATTGGAGTAGATTCAGAGTTCCGTGAATTTTGGGTGGGCCTGGACCGGTTCTATGTTCTCAATGATCGTGAGTTTGTCTCAGTCTGGACCAACTTCAGTCAAGTCAGGTGTTTTTCTCCGAACACGAAAACTTTTGCTTCTTGAATAATCAGCTGCAGGTCAATGTGTTAACTCGGGGGATGAGATTTGGCAGGAACGGTTTGATACTTTCAAAACATGTGCGACAGTAAACTTTGATGATTCTGCACTCGTATGAAGGCTGATGCCGCACAGCTCGTCTCTACTGCTACCACCTGTGGTATTTAGTTTTACTTTCGTTAATATTGTCTCATTTACACTGCTGCGAACACCAACATACTTCTGCTAAACCATCAACTCAGAGGATGATGCCTTGACTTCCACAATTGCTGGCATACAATTGAAATAATAGACTTAACACACTCACTCATAAAAGTACACAAGATATGTCTACAACTATGCCAAGCCTAACACCTACTTGAACTACAAACCAGAAAACCACAACCACAGTTTACCGTAATAGATGGAATTGAATCCCCCAAACCCAGAATACAAATGAACAAAGTATTACTGCTTTAAAAACCATTAAAACAACAAAGACTTATAAAAACCCTAAATCTTTTAATAACATACCCTGAATACCTACAGTAGTAGTAATTGGAGTAAAAGTTATTATAATGAAAAGTTATGACAAGTACACTAACAAAACAAAAAGCATCATGACTCCATAGTTGAAACTCAAAATAACAATTACTACGGCTGAGGATACTATTAAGACATTACTACAAAAAAGGCTAAAACACCCAAAACATATTTTACTATTGCAATACTTTAACAGCAATACTGCCATAATAATTATCTTGAATATCAACACAAATACTTGAGTGAAGATTCAGACAAATTCTCCAACTACTGATAGAAACATGGTTTTCTGGTGTTGTATTTGTCAGTTCTCATCAAACAGACGAGTACAATCGATAATTATTTAAAAGTACCAAAACTACTCGTATTACTACAAAGTATTTCCTCTGCAACTATGGCAACTTGTACAACAACCACTTGAATTACACAACAATACAGAAGCTACTACAACAGATATTTTTACAATTTGTATTTTTCAACTGAAGCTCCTTAAAATACTTTCATATTGTTAATTTGAAAGCAATACTGTTCTATCTAATCTAACCTGCTATTAACAATACTTTATTAGTATTGGACAGAGAAAGACAAAGAAATCAATATTCTCACACACTTCTACTATTTTGACAAGACAATTGGAACGAAGAATTCAATTTTATCCGTCTCATACGATCACTGTCAACTACTTTCACCGTCGTGGCACAGGTGCAGCTGAAGCGAGTCGACAGGTGACATGTACTTTTCACACTGGTTCTCCGTCAGAAGTCGAAACTGTCTGTCTGGAAGTGTAACGCTCAGATCCACAGGTATTCGGGTCAGAAGACTTTTAAAGTAGAAGCAGAGAAGAGAAAAGTTGTAGCGTGTTGATGTTGTCGCCATGGCAACAATGGCTGGCCTGTTTTTTCGGAGTTGTTCACATCCATCGAACAGACACACATGAAAGATTTCATAAAATCCCTGCAGACAGTGAAAAAATAATCAGGAGCAAACATTAATATTGGGAGACGTTTGGTTGGAAACTGTTCTTTCTCCTGTTCTTTCTTCTCAGAAGCGTTTGGTCCTTTTGAAGTTGTAAAGCTGGTCCATACCCATGAAAAGGCACTTAATGATCTCCATCAATTCAGTTGTATCTTTCACACGAACAGCGCCTCAGCTGGTTTCTCTTGAACTCCAATTAAGATTTTTTAACTGTCCGTCAAATGGGTTCCGTTGGTTAATTGGTTGCAGTCCAGGATCCAGTGTTAGGAGGTTGCGGGCCTCGTGCTGGTCCGTAACATCAATTCCTATTTTAATCTGCCTCGTGGGGGTTTCCTGTCCTGGATTATTAAATATGAGGTGGAGAGACGTTTAGTCTGCGGAGATAGAGTTCGGCTCACAAAAGTGTTGAGTAAATTATGCGATACATTTACAAGTGTGAGACGCATTTCGCATCTCGCGTATTTACACAAGTCCATCTGTTTTTATCTCATTTTATTACAGAATTTATATTATTTCATACCTTTTTAAAATGTTCTTCACTATAAATCAAATTATTTTCAATTAATCATCTTTGAAATGCAATTGCAGATTGATATCAATACCAAAAAATGAAGCTTGTGCTTGATGGAGCGCCACCTACTGGGGCCCTACAAAGACAACTTCTTCAACCTTAATGTTAGCGCATCCGTAACGCATCAGTACCTTAGTTGTTGGACCCTTGTTACCATGTTCCAGGAGACGATGAAGGTCTGAATGAATTCTGCAGACTATCTAGACCAGTTTCTTTCTTTGGCGTTTCCACTAAAACAACATCTTGTGTCTTAGTCTGAACGTCATTCACATGTAAATTGCATCGTTTGAATCCGTCGTAGGACGATCCGAGCGGCAGATTCCTCCGCTCTTCTCCGGCCCTGACGAGGACCAGATTCCTCGGGTCTGACCGTGAAATTAGATCAGGGCAATCTGGAGAGCATTTAGAGGCTTCGCAGCAAATGGACGCGTGGAGAATGGAGCGGAGATAACGCGAGCGGAGCTTCATCGAGTTTTAGAGTTGATTTGTTGTCACAGGCGTCCATCATCGCGTTTTCGGATGAATTTGTTGGCATTTTGAAAAGAAAAGGGTTGTCAGTCAGAGTTTAACTTTATGGTTGTGTCAAGAGGATCAAATATGGGCTATAACATTATGACCACCCTTTAGTTATCACATAGTTTTACGACGAAATTTCCTGAAAAGCTTGTTGGAGACTGTCTCGCACGGTTGTCAAGATATTTCTGAATCTCATTAGATTCACTTAATCTTCGGCTGTCAAGAATAAACAGCTCGTTCCTAATGTAACGATTCTAGAAAAGCCAATTTTCATTTCTTCAACCAACATGAGTGATGAAAACGAAACAAAATGGTGGGCATGAGGCACAAACGGTCACTGTGCGGTTGTGTTTTGCAAAAGTACTTCAAAGTGGGTCCCCGTCTAACTTCCTGCTCTCTGTTCCCCCTGCTGCAGAGGAAGGCGAGTACTTCCTGAAGGTTTTGATTCCCAGCTATGCGGCCGGATCCATCATCGGGAAAGGAGGTCAGACCATCGTCCAGCTGCAGAAGGAGACCGGCGCCACCATCAAACTGTCCAAATCCAAAGACTTCTATCCTGGTAAGAGACGAATGATCCTAAAAAAATTAGTGTGTTGCTTATATTCTGGGCAGAGGTGAGATGGAATATACCTTCATATTAGTGACCTACGCTGAAGAGCACAACTGCTTCTTCTCGTCTCTTGATGTCATAATAACCTGTATATAGGTCGAGTGATTACGTAAGTGTTTTGACATCTCCAACTTTGCCGTGTCCACACCAATCATATTCCAAACGCAGAGTAGCTCTCCAGCAGCTATTTAAGTAAAGCGTTACAGATCCAGAGGTTCCAGATGTTCGCCTTCACCGACAGCTGCTGTGCCTTGAAAACTGTGAATGAGTTTTATATTACGTCCAAACTTCCTGTGAGACGTTCCCTCACAGTCCCGCTTACAAGTCTTCATTCCTCAATTGAGTGTTTCCACCTC
Source organism: Callionymus lyra (assembly GCF_982586985.1). Taxonomy (NCBI): domain Eukaryota; kingdom Metazoa; phylum Chordata; class Actinopteri; order Syngnathiformes; family Callionymidae; genus Callionymus; species Callionymus lyra. The sequence goes on from NC_141824.1 coordinate 20,042,984, forward strand.
CTCTTACAGTAAGTCCCCATGATGTGTTGTCATGGCGCCCGAGGACTCTATGAAGTCATTCTCCTGGCCAATCAAGGCGCGGGACTTGGCTACGCGCTCTGGGTATTTCCGAAAAAAATGTAGCCAAGAACCTGGGAAGAGTTTCCAAGTTGGAAACGTCAACAGTCAGCTGGTATTTCTGTGAAGACGGTGGAGTTTTGATTTGTAAATGGGATTACCGGATAAAAAGAAGTATCAAAGACGGTCAGTGGGTCGAACGTTTCTGCGGTTTCCATCTGGGATTCTCCGTCCTCACATGATCGAGGAATCCCAAGACGCCATCAAGAGAAGAACTTAATTTTGAAGTCAAGGTCTCTACCTCAAGTCTCTACCATCAAAATTATATATTATTAGTGTATTGTGCCTTCAGACTGAACACGTACAGGCTCATTGGAATCGATTCTAGACATCACCGGTTCTTGCATCCGTTGCCACGGTAACATCTTCCGTTCCTGAGACACTAAAGGGGGATTCGGTCTTTGTGTTGTTATTTGTGTGTCACTCTAGTGGCGGCGTGGGGGGGTGGAGGGGTCGGCAAAACAAGCTGCCGTTGTTTGACGCACACACACGAGACGCCCAAATCTGTGCCAGAAACAACAGATGCGGTGTGTAGGAGACACACAAAAATGCACCAAAAACACACACAAAAATCGAAGATATGATGCAGAAACACAGGAATATTTATGCATGTGAATAAAAATGGTGGCAACCTCATGTGAAAGAAAAGTTATTAGCCAGGAAGCAATATTGGTGCACACACACACACACACACACAGACATATACACATATAGAGACACACACAGACCCTCATTTAAAGGAAGTCACAAGACGAGTTGTTGAGCTACGGACTGAAGGACCTGTGTGTGTAACTATACAAGTGTGTAACTGCAAATGTGTGTCTGTGTGTACGTATGTGTATCCTTACTTTGTGGGGGAAAGGAGGCATCTGTATGTAAATGAGACACGGTTCTTCCTGGGTGACAAATTTAAAGGCCCACCTGCTGCAGGGACCCCTGTGTGTGTGTGTGTGTGTGTGTGCGTGTGTGTGTGTGTGTTTGCCTAATGAACAGAACCAGAGACTTACTGCTGTGTGTTGGCCAAAGCCTCTCATTCGTCTTCTGTCGCTCCTCGGAAGACATTAGTCCCCCCATCCTTCCCCCCTTTCCCCACCCCCACTTCCTCAGCTTGAACCTTTGCAGGGGTCACTTTCATTCGATACAAATTAAGGAAAAACTGCCCTATTTACTCACAATCATTCCATCGCACATCTGTTTGACATACGTCCAGAAATTGGGGATAACAGTGTCATCTTTTCTGACCTGGCCTTCTTAAGAGACCCAAATACATCTCAGTGGCTCATGTCTCCTGAAAGAGAGAGTCTCCTCAGAGACACCGATGGCCTGATTTGACCAATCCCGACTCTGACACCATTTGGAACAAAAGGGTGGATAACACCTGTCCTTACACTTGAATCCACCCTCGGCTGCACCTGCCATTCACCGTCCGCCACTACACCCTTTTCTATAAAAGTGTCCTTCAACCATCACTCTTTTTTTTTTTCCAAACACACACACACACACACACACACCCCTCACCTCCCCTCGCATCTATCTGCAGAATAGTGCAGCAGCAGCACTTAAGCCGACAACCAATTAGTTAGAAGCAGCATAGAGGGGACGAGAAGGGCTCACACACACACACACTCACACACACACACACTTCAATGCTTCTGTCATTTTATTACACTAATACAGTCTGAGGCTCCAGAGTGTGTGTCTGTGTGTTACTTTGTGTATTACCGAATCCTGCCGTGGCGGAGTCGACGTGGAGTCGAACAGAAGTCAGTGGCAGATTCGCTGGAACATGAACCACTCGCTTCCTAAGAGGTGTGAAGTGTGAGCTACGCGGGTCTTAACAGAGAGGAGATTTCCAGCGGGAATATATTGAAGAAGGGAAATCGGAGGAGCCGGTAGAACACATGCCACGGCAACAACACACAACGTTGTCCTCAGTCAGAGGAAAGCTGCTTTTAAAAGCTTGCATTTACAGTTATTGAAGAAAGGAAGTTATCAATATACATAAAATGGAACAATTCTAATTTAAAAAAATGTTAAAATGAGATTAAAATAGAAATGTTCACTAGTATGACAAAAAATAAAATGAGGCTTTAAATATAATAATAAGTAAGTTAGAGAAAAGATAAAAATTATTAAAATTGTCTATGGCGGGATAAAATACCCTTTAGCTTGAGAAATTACAAAAACATGTTTAATTTTAAACGCAATAAAAAATAATACTGTATTTTAATATAAGAAAAATGTATATACTTAAAAGATATTCAACAAAAGAAAAACAGCTTTAATAATGTTAAAAAATATGAAATCAATATCTCCATAACATATTAAAAATTGACAAAAGTTTAAATGATGCTTGAACGCACCCCCCCCCCCTCACATGGCTGCACATGGCTCACTGACTGACCTGAGGTGACCCTCAGGTCAGTCAGTTGGGGAAGCGCTTGATGTCGCTGCTGTGGACTCGTCACTTAAAGCGGAGAACGATTAAAGAGGCGTCGCATCAAATATTCATTGATGACACCTGTTTTATAATTAGAATCGACCGGTCGCCGCCGCCCCCCCATCATCCCATCCTCCTCCCGTGCCTCGACCCTGCTGGTATATACTGTATTGACCCCAGCTCTGACACAAGGTCATAAACAATAAGCTGCCGGTAAAAGTTTCTCTTTTCACTGCTACACGTTTTATTCATCGATCATTTTGGGATTTATTTATTTAGTTTTTTCATATATTTAAGTGGTCCTACACTACAGAATGTCGTGACCTTCAACCTCTCGTTCCTGGGAGTGTTTTCGTTTACCGCCAGCCACCATTTTAGAGCTTTGCCCCATAATCCTGCCATGATTGCAGTTTTGAGCATTTATTATTATCCTGTCTGTGCACACAAACCAGAAACTAGCGCACATCTGTGGCACACAACTACTTCATCTATCATCCTGACACACACACACACACCTGCACACACACACACACGTTATCACCATTACTGACTTTCTAAGCCTCTTATTCCGGCGCCCAGAGATTGAAAAGTGCAATACTATATGTTACACACACACACGCATGATGACGGCTTTAATGACTTATTTCTGTGGTTAACTACCCTCACAGTTGTGTCACTGAGCACTCCAGTGTTGAGCGCATGATGTCACGAGGGTTGGGGACGTAGCCACGGTACCAGTCGGTGCCACTGGTCCAAACACTCCAGCAGCTTTGTCGCCTCCATCGCCACCACAGCTCATCTTCCACCGACATTATTTAGAGTAGCACAGCTGCAAGTTGAAGAGGTCACACTGCACACACACACACACACACACACGCACACACACAAGACAGACATGAGTTGTGTCCGTTTCTTTTTTCGCTATATATCGGATTCATGTCTCCATCGTGGCGATCAAAAAAGGTGCCGAAGTGTGTCGAGTCGCCGGCTGGAAAGAGAGGGTCGGAGCAGAAGGTCGCTAAGTGCCCCGGCTTGAGTGTGTTCCTGTGTACCACGGGGTACCGTCGGGATTTGAACCCTGAACTCTAGCCGGTTGTTTTTGGTTATTCAAGCGGACTGACTCTGCCACTTCATCTCGAAACGTCGCAGCCACGGCGAAATTTGCTGGGGTCGATACTGTGAAGACTGACGTCAAATTTATCACGATAGAAAATCCTATTATATTAAATCTGGTGCAAGAGTTCAAAGCAAACATTGAGATGCTAATTCTTCAAGTGTTCTTGACTCCGGGCTCGGACTCTCTGAAGACTCAAGATAGAGAATAACCGTCCACTGGCCGCGAGCATTTGGCAGATGAATTGATTTCACAGCCTGAATATGACGAGACGTGTTCGATGTCGTGTGGCTCGCCCACCTGACCCTGACCCTCCTGGCCCGCCTCGTCTTTGTGCGACGCCCCCTGCTGCCCAAAAGACAGGCGTGGAGAATCAATAAAAAAGGTCCACATCTGCCACAGCCTCAGACAGATGTTTCACAGATGATCAGTGGACTTCATTCTTAACATTTCTAATAAACTACGCTCCAAAATCACAGGTCACATGACACCGGGGTCGGTCGGTCACGGTGAACCATATCGAGCGACTCCTCGTTGAGATTCTTTATATGTTGTTTTTTAAGGGATGTTTACTCTTTCGGCAGCTCGGTCTAGTGTTGCCACTGCAGTCACAAGCAGATATACGGCCGTCATCAACTCTTTCACAGCCTCATCTGTCGCCCCATTTCACACACACTGGATACAATCACAGTTAACAAGCTCTGGTGTGTGTGCGGTCCTAGAGTGTGTGTGTGTGTTTGCACCACCAGCTAAAAATAATCAGGTTCAAAACAACTGGAAATGCTTTTCTTTTCATACTTAAAATTCTCTTTCCATTCATTTCTTTAATGCTTTTTTAAATTCCTTGTTTTTTCTTTTACCATATATTTTTTTTACTATAAAATATCTTCCTCCTCCAACCTTCAACCTTTATGGAATTGACACAATGACACTGCAGTTTTACCTCCATTTTGTTTAGTTGTGCAGGTGGAACACACACACACACACACACACACACACTTGCGTTAATCAGACAAACAAAGAAAACCGTCTGGTGCTGTGCGACAGTCGCTCTGTTGTTGTTGTTGTTGTTGATGTTTGTTTGGGGGATGTTTGCCGACTGACATGGCCGCCAGCCGACATTTGCTTTCCACGCAAACGAAAAAATGCCGCTTTTGGCTTTTTCACTCTGATGATCTGAGAGTTTGAGTTCAAGAGCTCCAGCGTAAACCTTAAACGAAACCCTCTCCCCCCCGCAGACAGAAAACAATCGGTGAGTCGCTTTAATAAGAGCGAATGAAAATAAATCAAACAGATAAGGTGTGTGAATGTTGCTAAAGCCCGGACACATGTGTACTCTCATTCATCACTCTCCGCCCGGGGGCCCGTGACACCATGATGGATGAGAGGGGGAGAGAGATAAGAGAACCAAAAATCGGTGAGCAGACTTAAATCTGCTGTTAAATAAATCAAACGTTTGCTCTTGGCAAACTTGATTTCATTTCCACATCGCTTGAATTGTTGCCAACGTGTTTGTACAAATTCATTTTGAATCAGTGGGTGAAGGTTTGATTCCATTGGAGTCGGTTCTCTGGACATACAGTGAGTTCAGGTTAGCGACTGCTAGCTTCCACTGATGCGACGTCTGATGCGTGAATAAAGATCATCGAGCGATCATTGAAAAAGTCGAGATCCAAGATCCCTTTCTAGTTGAGATTCTTTGTAGTGGAAACAGAACAATAGCGCGGTTAGCCAAGTAGCTCATTGTTCCCCCACCCCCAATCCAGTATCGGTCCAGTAGGTCATTTGTATATTATATATAATTCATATTATATTGATTTTTACTGTTTTTAATGTGATTTGTTTTTTTTAAAGATGGTATTTTCTCTGACGTATCATTAGTCTGTGACTGTTTACGCATCAAGATGCTGGTTTACAAAAAAACTAGTGGGAAAATAGTACTAAAAAATAAATAAAACTAGTGTTTGTATACAGGTCTGGTGATTGTAATGCATTAAATTAAGTTTGTGATGCAGGGGTGGGGACCCGTGAAGTAGCTAATGGCTAAAGTGCATCTAAATCATGACTCATCTAAATCTAAAACAAGGAGGATAATCGAATGTCAATCTGTCCAAAATATACATGGAAATAATGAAAATTGAATAGATTTGAATAAAAAAAACAACTAAAAAAAACACCTGACTTCCAGGTTACTTCGGACTCAAGCTTGAGACCGCGACGGGTCCAGCTGTGTGAGAGAAAAAGTCTAGTCAGCACTGATAAGAAAAGGAGGGGGAGGAGCAAGGAGGGAGTGAAAGAGAGAGTGAAATAAAGAAGAGAAAGGAGAGAGGAGGAGTTAGAATGTGCAGAGGTTTGTATGGTGTCCAACTGTCAGCCACAATAGATGGTAGGAGGAGGGGGTCAGCATGACAATAGTCTCTGACCGGGGTCACTCCAGAGCAGGGGGAGTCTGAAGAGGAGGCCCCATCTGCCAGAGGACAAGTTTCTACATCTGAAAGACTTGACATGAGTGAAAGAGTTCATTTCACTGACGCACAAAGTGCCTCCAATTGGCACGAATATAATTATATAGAACTAAAGTTTAATGAGGCTGCAACTATCCAATATCTTAGTAAAGCTCAAATAGGAAAACATACTTTTTAAGTATTCATTAACAAAACATACTTGAAAAAAAAGCATTAATGTTGCTTTTAATGATAACTGTTATTCATGTTGATATTTTGTAAAGGTTTGATGTGTGGATTACACACGTGTATTTGGAAAACTGATATTTTTGTACTCAAAAGTTGAATCCGTTATTTATCTCTAAATAAAGATACTTTCATACATTCTTTTAAATGTGTGTCAGATTGCAGACGAGAATGTTTGTCACCAGTGAGCACTCACAGTCCACAGGTCGTCATAGTAACAGGCGTCAATGACTTCTGACATTGGAAAAAACTCCAAGATACCATCCCAGTATGTCATGAGATTTAAACCAGCAACCATTGCAGACCCATGAAGAAGCGCCTCAACTTAATCCAGATCAGTTTTAAAGTAAACTTGAAGGAAATGAGGCATTTTAATTAAAAAAAAGCTCCAGATTGTGGCAGCGGGGGGTCCATGCAGAAATGTCACCCTCCAGCATTTGTAAAGTAGGGTTCTATTCCGACCTCCACTCGACCCCTTTGAAAAAAATCTGTCAACTGTCGAGACAGGGGTGTGTGTATGTGTGTGTGTGTATCAGCCAGGTCTGACAAGAAACCTGCTCATTGTGAGGAGACATGTGTCATGTGACATCTTTATCAAGACGCCTGACAACACACACAGACACACACACACAAACTGCACCTTCAGCTAGTTCGGTTCCTCCATCTCAACAGCATACTTGCTCGTTTTTCTTCAGTTGCCCAGCGATATGACCTCACTGCTTCAACTTTGTGGACCATCACACACACTTTTATCCGTCAGACAAAGCTGAGGATTGTGGGTCCGTGCACCCCGGTTGCCGTGGTGATGTGAATCAAAGTGACAGCTCTCCCGTCCCCTTCCCCTCCTCTGCTTCGCGAGCAGGTGTAGGAAAGCGAGCGAGACAGAAAAGATGTCTTTCTTCTCCCTCTCGTCCACTTCCTGCTCGCGGCGCCTCTTCCGACCTTGAGGGTTTTGCTGAAATCAGCAGGACGCGCTGAATTAAAAAACGAGTTTCGAGTCCCCGACCGTGGAGCTCTAACAAAGGCAGGAGTGTTCAAATACTCCTGAAGTCACGTGACTCTACCCATCGTGGCCGTCTTCAAAAAGAAAAAAGCTCTGAATCAGAGAAGTATATTTTTAGCAGCAATGTCATAGAATAGGAGGTGGATGGTTTGATTCCCAACAGCGTAGGCTCATGGGTCTTATAAGCCGAGTCGTCCTCTCCTGTGACACGTCTGATGAAAGCATCAGAGAAGTGACATGGTTTCAAAAGACCTCTTTAAAAGAATTAAGACTTCCATGAGAAGGTGTATCATGCGTTTTAATATTGAAATATTTCATAGAATAGATTGGAATACATTTTTCTGCAATTAAGTGTAAAGGCAAAGGTTTTGAGCATCCATTGTCTCACTTTAAAGTATTATTATTTGAGATTTCAGTAGAGTTACAAGGCTCCTGACTCAGTAAGCTGTAAAGAAACAGGTACTTATTCTAATAATTTTTTTAATGGAACAATGCTAATGTAGCTACAATTGTTTTGTAGCATAAGTACTATATAGTCTGGACGCTTTGAAGCAAGGATGTGTGACGAGCAGATACATCCGTAGTAGTTGAAAGTACAACAGCCTATTCAGGTTGTGTTACTGCAGAAGCATTCACTGACATGGCTAAAATAAACTTTGAAGTTTGACTGTAGTCTGCAGGTAACTGGCGTGTTGAATGGATTCACTGGATTATGGAGGCATTTTTTTAGCGAGAGCCACGGCGAATAAATGTAGAAGCAGAATACATTTGTTATTTTTTTAACAACTATAATCAACAGAATTTTAACAGAAACAAGTTTTGCTATTGGCTCAGTAACAATAGCTAGCCCGTAAGCTAACATATTAGCTTGCCTTGATTCGTCCTTTAAAAAGTCCATTGACACAAGCTTCATCGTTTAAAATCCATCCCCGCAGTGATCCCTCCCTTGTTGAGATGCTTTTGCGATTGAAAACTATACGAGAAAACTGCATCACCAAGGTCAAATCCAAACATTGGCTTCTCTCGTTCTCTCGCGTTCTACTCGAACCGCGGCGGGTGGTCGTAATCACACACGGCGTCGTCGCCACAAAAGGGAATAATCACGTCTCAAATTGTTTAATTACATTTTGATCAGCTAAAGAGACACTTGGCGCGGATCAAACACACCCTCAATCTCTCACACACACACACACACAAACACACACTCCGCTGCCTCCTGATTGGCTCTTCAGGAGAATGACACTCGGCGTGGGTTGTCATGGCAACATCTTAAATGCACAAAGAGGTCAGAGCTAAAAGGTCTAAATCCACTAATGTCTGAGAACACCCTCCTTTATCTCGTGCATGGACGTGTGTGTTGTGTTCTTAAAGGGGCAGGTTGCTCCTCTGCTTTGTCTTGACTGCTTCCCCTTTAAGAGGAGAAGGTGAGTCCCGCAGACAAAAGAGCCTCAGAGAGTGGGACAGTTGTGAAATTGCTTTTTTTCATCTGTATAGCGGCAACCCCCCCCCAAAATTGTGGCACAAAGGTAGCCCCCCAGAGACCCCTTAACCCCTTCTGTCTCACACACACATACACCTCCAGCACAAAGGAGCTGGTTCCACAGCTGCCCCGCATCCCCCACCCACCCCATTTCCATTATTTTTAATCCCACAGTGAAAGCTCCCTCCATGTACCCCCTCCTTTACACACACAGAGAGTGTACGTCCCCCAAAATACCACCGGCGCCCCCTTCAGCCCCCTCTTGATTAAGTCCCCCTCCCTTCTTCTTCCAGTTGGAGATCCTACAAAGCCGTCAGCTGTCATATCGTCTCTCTGACACACCGGCTGTACTCTCGCTTACATTGTGTGTGTGTGTGTGTGTGTGTGTGTGTGTGTGTGTGTGTGTGGGGGTGTGTGTGCATGTGTGTGTGTTCACAAACATTCAGCATTAAATCTTTACAACCTGAGGTGATGGATTCTCACCAGAGTGGTAGCCGATTGCTTGACTAATCTCTGAACTTTGACCCTCCAGTGAGGTTGTTATTATTATTGTTATATATACTTGGTTTTTCTAATTGCTATTGTTTGTGTGACCTCTCTACCACACAAACACAGACACACACACACACACACTTGCTTAGAAGCAAAGAAAGAGCTAATTGGTGTTTTAGCTGATTGATAATTGCTGCTTTCTCATGCCAACAAATTCGTGTCTCCTTAACTTCTCCAATTCTTTGTTGGTTTATCATGTTTCTTTTCATGTCTGTGAATGAAAAAAGGTGTGTTTCATTATATATTTTATCATGATTATTATTGTTATCCGTTTACTTTTTCTTATTTAATGTTTTATATTTAAATCATAATAATTAAATATGTGTTTGCTTTGCATTCAGCCAGAGTTCTTAATTAGGTTTTTTCTCTTTTTAAAGTTAATTGTTCACGAAATATAGAACATTAATATATATATGAAATAGATGTTTTAATATGGATGGTACAAAAATGATTGTTTTCTGTTATGATTTCTTTCCACAAACATCATCAGAGTTGAACAATCATTACAAGACACATTATCAATGGACAACAGTGCTACAGAGATTGAGGTGAAATCAACTCACATTCTAACAGATTCATCATCACAATGATCAATGCAGGAGTTATTATCTCACAACAGAATGGTTTGAAGATGCATGTACAGTAACCGGTGATCTTCAACTTGTGTTGAACTTGTGTTACACAACAGAAAAACAAACTGTGCGACATCAAGTTAAAGCTTTAATGACTCTTCTGAGGGAACAGTCTCGTAAAAACGTCGCTCTCATCATGTGACACGGTGGCATCCGAGAGATGAGAGGATGGAACAGAAGTCTCCTGCGTTTTACATCTTTATTTTGTACTTTTGCAGACAGTTGTGAGGAAAATAGATTATGATTCTTCTCATTTCTCAGATGAACAGATGTTTCCAATAAACACACTCAGCTCCGTTTGGCTACGATCGAATATTGGACGCAAGTCACGAACCCAGTTCATCATTGATGTTCCAGGCCTTTTTTTCTCAGAACCAACAACCCAACTTCTTCTCAGTGGAACTCGAGAAACTTCTATTCTTGCCGCTGCAGTTTGTTTTAAGTACCAGCGTTTACAAGCGTTGCAGGCAGAAACGAGTCAAGAGTTCAGGTACAGTTGAATACATTGCAGTGTGTGAGAGAGACACACACATGTGCGCACACATGGATACACACATGGACACACACAGTCCCAGATGTAACAAATGGACTCCAGATTGTGTATGATGATGTAAAAGAGCAGGCATGCTGGTCTCCATGGCTCACGAGCTTTGTTGAGTAAATGTTGTGTGTGTGCGTGTGTGTCCTGAGGGGTCGAACCATGATCCTCTAGCCACCAGCCATTAAACATCCTGTTCTGCTTCTCTGTAGAAATTTGTCACAAGCAGACATAAAGAGAAACACGATTCATTCCTGCGGGATTTTATAAAAAAAAACAATGTTCAGCATCAAAGTGAAGGTGAAAGTTTGATGTGTTGTCATTTTCCTAAAGAAAAAAAGTTATAAATCACGTTTACTGCTGAAACATGTCAGGAGTCCTGCAGATGTTAACTACTAAATTTGAATTCTGTTGGAAACCAAACCTAAAACTCAGCAACTAAGGTGGAAAAAGAACACATACTTACATTTAAAGTTGCTTTTTTTCACTATTTTTGAGAGTTTCTCTCGATTGACTCTCCTTAACACAAGATGGCGATGATGCTGCTTATTTGAGAGAGTTTAGTATTTAATGATGAATAAAAATCAGAGCAAGCAACCGATTTATTGGGAAAGGTGATGGAGACAATGGTAACATGCTGCCAAGGTGCATTATGGGATTTGTAGTTTAGTGTATGACCTATATTTATGGCAACCAGCTGTTTAGTGGAAAACTCATCATCTAAAGTATGATTTGTTTCTTGTTTTAGTCCATGAATCATCTCCCAACCGATGGAGGTGTGTGTGTGTGTGTGTGTGAGGGTGGGTGTGTGTGTGTGTGAGACTGACAGCAGGGTCAGGGCAGCTGACGGGGTAAAAGGGGGCAGTTGTAGTCATACAAGAGGACGGAGATGGATTTGGGGTGGATTTAAGGGTGGAGACGGGGGGCTTAGACCAGCTGACACTGTCCACAACACACACACATGCATGTGGAGACAAACGCACACGTGCAGCCAACAGCCAAGGCACCAGACAAAGACACATAAATCACAAATAAATCAAAGCACACACCGAGTTTGGCAGGAAAGTCCAGAATGACAACTGGAACACACACACACGCACACACACTGAAACGATGCGATTCGTCACACTTAAATGGTCACACATACATTGTGGGGATAGCTTTGAGCGAGGAAAAGAGCCGTGTGTGTGTGCGTCAGGAAGACAGGTGTCGCTTCATCAAGGCAGTTGTGCGACACCGGACACCGACAGGGGAGATAACACTCAACGAGTCGCGAGACGCCAAGTCCCAGTGTGTTAGAGCATGTGTCTGTGTCTAACAATGTATATGATGTCACACAAGGCAACACACACACATGTGCGAGAGGGGTTGTCCAGAAGGTCATAGTGTTATCTGGTGTGCGTGTTAAACGGAGTTGAACTCAATTGGTTTGACCAGGAATTCGCAGGAGTTCCAGTTACCAAAACAGCCATCAGTGTGTGTCCGTGTGTAGACAGATGGGTATGTGGGTGATTAGGTGTGTATATTTAGTGAGTGTGTGGTTACAAATGGAGCTAGTGGACTTTGTAGAAAGCTAAACTAGGAGAGTGTGTGAGTTGTGCATTCTTTCCGTGTGCGTGACTTCTAATTTGTACAAGATGAGCCGTCATGTGACCTGCGGCGTGGACGCCCGGACGCAGGGAAGCGACTAGTTGAACAAACATGTTGTATTTTCTCAATGAAATGTTGCTCAACAAGGCAGCGGTGGCGCCGGAGAGAAGAGAGGGAAGGAAGTAAAGAGCATCACACGTGGAGGGGAGGATCGGCAGGTGGAGGAGAGGAGGAATTATAAAGAAGAGCCATCGCAGTGGAGGAAAAGAAGCGGTAAACGGGTTGTAAAATGAGAGGATGAGGAAAGTAGAGAATTGAGGTAAAAAGGAGGGGAGGATGAAGTGATGAAAAAGAAGGCAAGAAGGAAAAGGAGAGAAGGTGATGATGAAGTCGGGGTGAAAAAGAGGAGGTTGAAGAGAAGAAGAAAAATGAAGGAGCAAAGGAGGCAGACGTGTGAGAAACTGGTTACATCAGAAAGAAGGAATTCTTCTTTTGTTTTTCTTTAGAGACTCAAGTCTTTCTCTCAATCTTTGCCAGAGAGAGAGAGAAAGAGAGAGAGAGAGAGTTGCATCCCTACATGATCCAAATGCCAAGAAAGAGAGGAGAAAGAGGGTGAGGAGGGTGAGGTGGGAGGGGGGAGTTGAACATGTTTCCCTACTGCTCTCAAAATGATGATAAAACATGTTTGGAGAAGCAAGGCATGATGGGAACTATCAAGTTACTCTTGGAGCTCGCGATCATCTGGGGTTTCATCCAAGCACACGCAGTCACCGAAGCGGCCAGGAGCGGCAGAGGATTGCTCAAGGGCACTTTGGTAGACGCCATCTGTAGTTGGCGTCCAACAACCATTATGCGATCACATGACCGCGCGCTCACGTGTATTTAACATATACATTTATTCATTGTCGCATTTATTCTTATCATTTTCTTTTAAAAACAATCATTTTATCCTTTTATAATATAAAATAATAAACAAAAATCTGATCATGAATATGGTCATAAAAATAATGCTTGAACTAACTATATCTTATTTTATTATCTGTGAAAGTGTGAAGCACTTAAAGATTTAAAGTTATAAAATAGAATAACTTATACACATCCTCATCATAATAACAACTTTTACTATTTCAAATTGAAGGTTCCAGTTTGTATAAAGTCAGTTTTATGTTTTAAACACAAATAAAAATGTGAAATATGCTGAGTGGTCCTGCTGTGTTCTGGGAGGGTTTCTGCTGACACGCTAGTTTCTGCTGAAGACAGTAAAAGTGAGTGTGGGCCAGTAAAGCGTCGCCTCTGGCACGCCGACCACATTAACTGCAGGCTTTAATAAGTTTTTTCCTAATTGTCCGTGATGCTGACGGGCGTGAGCGCCGGCTCTCGGAGCGACGGACCCACCGTCACTTTTTGCAAAAGCCCCCCGCTAGCCGCTACGCTAGCGTGGACCCCTCCTCTCTGTGGGGCGACACCTCTCACCCCTTTCTTTACCTCATTAAAATCATGTCGGCGCAGTTTGCTCCGTCGCTTCCTGCTATCTCCGGGTCGTGTTCTGGCTCTGATCAGACTCGGCCGGAGAACAACTTTCCTCTACTGCTCGTGATTACCTCAACACATGGACCCGGTCCTTCCCTCACACGCACACACACACACACACACGCACACACACAAACACACACACACACACACACACACACACACACACCCCGGTGAATGTTTTTGTGCCGCCGGGCAGTTGTAGGTGATGTCATGAGTTGTTCCAATAGCTTCGACGTGTGTATTTTCAAAAGGAATAGCCTTTTTCTGTTGCCGTGGCAACAACAGATTCATTTCAAGTAGGGGAAGAGTGACGCCTTCCGACTGTTTACATGTGCTTGGCTTTGACTTGTGAACAGTTATATAACGTCAATCAATAAAATTCCTTTCATCCGCCCCAACCTTTTCTCTTGAATCTATGGAAAGAGATTGTTCAAATGAACTCTTTACTGACGGTCTGACTTTTGAAAGTTACAGAGGTTTTAAAGATGAATAGATGAGGTAGTTAAACTCTGTTTATTAGTGTTCAATAATTAATTGTAGCTTAATTGAGTCAAGTTTATTCCACTCATATAGTCTTACCCTGAATCAATGTGTGAGTTTTGATTGTAACGTTTTGTTCTTGAAGATCTCTTGAATGCAGTGCCATGTTTTAAACCTGTTGCTAGTTTAGATTAATTTCTTCTTCCTTTCAAACTTGTTGAGTCAGTAAAAACTTTGATGAGTCATTCATCTGAGACGGCGTTCGCGAAGATAACAAACCCACCGACATGTTATTGAGACGAAGATGAGAACCAGATTAGACGCATTAATCCGCCACTTTATGAGGAACGTTCTCAGAAATCTTAATGAGGCTGTGGATTTAAGAACAGCAGGATCTGGAGTCCAGAGATTTTTGAGAGCCATAAACCGCCCAATACACTCGCACAGACCAACAAGGTGTTGTATTACTCAGCTAACTGCCGTCTAATCCGGCCGATCTAATCAAAGGTAGCTGGTTAACCTCAGATTATCCAGTCTAATGAGCTTAAACGTCTGATGGAGCCACACAAGGGTTTTCTATTCCAGCAGAGCTCACTTTAATTTTGGGTTTAAATTTGAACATTTCCACAAATCCTCTCTACTATTATATTTCCGTGAAGAGAAAGAACTGCGAAAGGCTCCCTCTAGATAAGTGGCTTATTCTTCTCCTGCATTTTTACTCTTTCAACTAGAAAGTAATTTCCAAAATTGTAATATAACAAACAAGTTGTTTCCCATCTCATTGTTTGTCTACATGAAGTAACCAAGGCAGATGCTCTCGTGCTTTACCGCCGTGTGTTTGCAATCTTGATCATGACTGGCGTTTATCACACCCAGTAAAAGTCTGCGCTCGAACGCCCGGCGGCCCGAAGCAGCAAGTTCTGTCTTCCCACTGATGTGGAGGCCGCGGTGAGTCAGAGCGCCAGGCTCTCGGCCCCGTTGCCACTCAGTGAAGCGTCGCAGTAATTGCCTCATCGCAGCGATCGGTGACGGGTCATCCTTTATGTGCTCGTGAAAATTTCCTTCTTTGTTTTAATCCAAGTTTTTTTCTTTGATTATCTGAGCTGCGGTGTAGCAACAAGAATGAGGATCAGCACCTCTCGCTCTCAATCACAATTGGGAAACAGTTTGGACCAAGGGACACAAATGTTTTAATGTTAAAGCTAAAAATTGTGTTACCTTTTTTTTTGTATTTGATTAACTCTAAATATACTATAACGTGTTCAGGTTCTTTCCTTCCTTTTCTTTGTATCTAAAAATAAATTTAAAGAAAACTATATATATGTATATGTATATATATGAATTTATACTTTATTTCCATATTTCCCTTAAGATTTATATTTAGATAAATATGAAAATAAATACATATATATATATTGAAATAATCAGGCAATATGTTCATCATTCTATCTTTTTTTCGGCTTGAAAGTCCTTCCTTCCATATCCCCATTATTGCCTGAAATGTTTATGGTGGCAGAACAGAATAAAAGGACGCCAAAATAAGCTATAGAAAAAACAAAAAAAAGTATTAAAATACAAGTCCATTCTTCACGTAAAGGAGAGCTTAAGTCTCTGGGTCTAATTTGTTCATGAATGAATGAATAAATATGATGTTATTTCTGTCCAAATGTTACAGAAATAAAGACAATTACCGATAGTCCCCTTAAATTTATGACTCCAGCTCTACCCTCTAAAAACTGGATATTACAGCATGATAAAGAACTCTCTGTTTAATTTTGTGTCTGTAGATAAGAGTTCTGTTGACGTGACCAAACAACGAGTTTAGTTTAACTAGTTTAAGCATTTGGCTGCAGCCGCCTCGTCCGAACTCTAACCTGAGCGAGAAAACAAGTGAGTCAACTGACAGTCCGTGGCGACGTGGATCTCACATCAGCACAGAGGAAGGACTGAGTCATCCTCGTTAGCCTAACAAAAACAACCGGTTCCATTCACTGATGATGATGAGCAGAAGAAGAAGAAGGAGAAGAAGAAGGGGCTCTGGTCTTAGCCAAAGTGAAAGTTCGCGTTTAGGATCTGGATTAGAAAACCAGGTGGAATCACCTGGGACTGCGCTCATCTGTCCTCATCGTTTCCTCTCCTGATTTCATGCTTTATTAAATCCAATGTTCGTGCTTAAGTGGAACATGAACCTGAAATATTACTTTAGCAGGTGGAAAAGATTGTGGATCAAAGTGGGGCAGATGACCCGCTTCGGGTACAGCCTGCCCAAGAGAACTGGTCTTGTCATTGAAGGGTTTTCACGATGTGGCTGTTTATGGTCATCGTCTTCTGCTGTTATATCTGTTTTAACAGTTTAATGTATTCACTGGGCGACACAAGAAGCTAAAACTTTAAAATTGTACCCTAGTCAAGAACTTTGTCACTTGTTCTTTCCACCAAGAAGCAACAACAACAACTTAAATCATCTTAAATCATTCTTAAAACCTCTCCATTAAGGGTTAAGGTCTGTGGTCGTAATGTTCCGGCTGATTGGTATTTTACATTTAGTGTTGATGGCTTTCACTGTTACACACTCTCACACACTCTTGCCAGGACAATGGCCTGTTAATCCTCTCCTCTGATTGGACAAGTCCAGATTACCCAGAGGGCACCAGCTGTCAAGAGAGTGGAGGCCCAGTTTTCTCGTCTCGCTCTCTCTCACACACACACACACACATACACACACACACATATAACATAAGCTATCATTCTAGCATCCCAGTGGTCAGTGAGATTATGGAGCTTGTCGTCACATCAGACTCTGTCATTGTTTTGCCTCTTAATACAGGAATAGAAATAATCCTAATATAATAAGAGCAAATGTTACAGAAATCCCCTTTAAATGGGTCAAATTGCACAGTGTCACTGTAACGTAAGGTTGTAAGAGAACCCCCCCCCAAAAAAAGGTCAAAACAAATGTAAATAGTTGTTTTTTTTAAGACGCTAATGATGAGTATTTAACAATAACTGTCGAGACAAAGTCATGGGCTCACATGCTGAGCCGGTCCACCAGAACAAACCAGACAATCTGTCAGTGTGTGATAAGAACAGATCCACTAAACATGAGACTTCAGGGAGGGAGAGATATACGAGAGCAGTGGAGGGAGGCAGAGAACCAGATGAGGAGCGAGAGAGAGAACGCTAAAAAGAGAAAGATTTACTTCCACTTGGTGTTTCCAGTACTGGACTGAATCTGGAAAATCCTGTTTTGTTTTGAGTTGTAATAAAAAAAACAACCCTAATCAAGTCACTGGAATTTTGGCCTCGACGTTTTATGAGCGTGGTCGAGAAAAGGAGCCTCTTGGTATCTGTCACTCCTGACACTAAACCACACTTCCTTGGAGGCTTTACTAGTTTCTATTGACAGACCTTTCTGTGGCTGAATCAAGTTTCAAGTTCCATGGCACCGTTAAATTCAGTGCTGTATCTGAAGTACAACCCTTTGTAGAACTGATGATTTAAGGATTAACCAAACTCACATCCTATTGGTCCCCCTGTATTAAACACTAATACTATTAGTCGCCTGTAAGCTTCAGTAAATACACATTTTTAACATCATTATTACTATTATTTTTCTATTAGGCAAAAATCCTTAAGTGATTTACATTTTTGACTCATTGCTGCCAGCGTGAGCTTTCATTTCCCAGCGGATGTCGTTAGTGTTTCCAGTCTTTCTTCACCCCGGCTCGTGTCGAGAAGCAGGTGAATGATGAGAACAACAAGATCTGGGTCAGAGAAACCTGCTGCTTCAAGCCAGTTGAAATAGGCGCAGGGAAACTTCGTGTGAAACTGTGTCTTTGGAGATGCCAGATGAAGGCATTTTTTCAGGCAGAGAGAAAAGAAAAAGTTTTCAAAGGAAAGCTGGGGAAAGTTGAGCAGCTGGAAGCAAACTTTGGTGACGCAGAACCCTGCAAATATAAGTGAAAAAACATCTTATACGCTATATATATATATATAAACATTATATGCCTTAGCATGAACGTACATAAATGTGACACTGAAATAATGAGGCTGTGAGAAACATATTTTGCTAAATCCTCGTCGTCCTTCGTGTGTTTGCAGGAACGACAGAGCGAGTGTGTCTGGTTCAGGGAACGGTGGAAGCTTTGAACGGCGTCCACGACTTCATCGCAGAGAAGGTGAGAGAGATGCCACAGAGCAGCCAGAAGTCGGAGCCAGTGAGCATCCTGCAGCCACAGACCACCGTCAACCCGGACCGCGTCAAACAGGTTAGTCGGCTTCCTTCACGTTCATTGATATGAGATCATCTCTTGCTCTATTTATTATTTCGATGATCAAAAGAATTATGTATCGATTAAGCTCTTATTTTTGTTTTTTTTACATTTAGGGTAGATACAGTTTCGATTTTAACAATTCAGGTTCTGTTTGTTGATTCAGGTTCTCATTATTATTATCTCTATTAGAATTCTTAAATGGCAACTAATGTCAACACCCAACTCTCCTCCACAACTCTTCCTCTCCGAGTTGCAGTAATTCCCTCATCATGATGATGTTTTAAAGTTATTACCTGACCGATCACAGAAGAGTGGGATTGGTTATGTAAATTAGATTTCATCTCCAGAAAGTGTTTTCAGTGGGCGGGGCTAAGGGACACTTTCTAATGTAAATATTTGAATTAAAAGAGAGTTTTGTGCAAACAAAAAATATTGTAATAAGTACAATAGAGATCCAAGATCTATAATCTATATCTATATAATCTAATTTTAGATCTATATAAATCTAAATCAACACATTGGTTTCCTTTTAAATGTATGTTTTTAAGTTTTTCTATTGCACGTAAAACTATTAAATCTGCAAAAATGCAAACATAATTTGCCAATATATGTAGAATGACAATAGAAAACAGCTTGAAAGAATTCTTAAATATTCTGATTAAAAAATAAAAAACAATAACAATCATTAAGTATGATTAATTGGAATCGATTTCCGACATCGATCATGGCTTGTATTTGTACTGCACGTCTTAAAACCCAACGAAATGCTGGCTTCAACCTTACTGTTTCATTCAACACTCCTCAGCTCGAGGCTGTGATGTATTCCACTTTGAGTTATGAGGTACGAGCAAAGTTAACCTGAACTGTGCAGGAAATAATAACCTTTCGAAAAGATTTGAGTGGAGTCATTAAAAGTTCTCGGCAAACTAAGCTTTATTTGGAGGGAAAAACGTTGCACTAAATGGCTTCAGTGTAATTGAGGACAATTAGTGTCGGAGCTGATAACGTTTCCAATCAGTTACAGAAATCGCTCGCCCTCTTCATGACTGCCGACTATCGATTAGCTCGGTCTGGAAAAGCTACAATCAACTGCCGGTCGACACATGTTCAGAGATCTGGATGTTTGATACCACAAATCCTTGTTTTGGCCACCGCTACATCCTTTGGTTTCTTCTCTTGTGAACAAACAAAAAAAAAGGCGGTTGGTGTAAAACAAACTCTGTGATGGTCCAGCTGAGTGAGCGACCGCACAAGGAATCTCGAATCTCATCACCCGACAGCTGCAGAGGTTCAGCTGCCGAAGGAGGGGGGGGGGGAAACTGCTGCACAGACCAACATGGTGAAAGACGAGGTGATTTACGAGCTGAGCAAATTCTCACAGAACATAACGAGGTCCGACGCGACTGCCGTGAATTGACTGAAGGATTACAATTTTTTTACTGGTGTGTAAATGTCACATTTACACCAGGGCACCTTCAATCTACCCCATGAGACATAAATGTGACAACGTGGGTCTATCTACCATTTATGCCCCTAATCCCTAAAGGAAATTCACTTATTTTTCATAAATTTAATTAAAAATTCAATTTAATTTAATCGTGTTACCTGTGTTCTATTGATGAGGGCTTTTTATACTCGCATGCACACTCCACTTGGGGTAACTTTAAGCTAGGTTTGATTTAACTGAAAACCCCCAAACTGTTGGTATGAAAGCTCAGAGTTATCATCTCATGGTTCTGGTTTTGACACGGCTTGTTTAGTGAAACAACCTTCTAGAAACTGACCCTAAATATCTGGTAAGGAGTGAAGGAAGGATGCCGATATCAGCGACGATGTGGGTGACAATATTGGTACGAGCACAGGGTTTGAGCTTAAAGCTTAGCATCCAGCACAGGGTCAGGAAGAAACCACTGCCCATCAGCAGGGAAGAGAAACCAGTTCAAGTGGCTAAAACATATTTTCAGGAGGCCAACATGGTCCTGTGGTCCAACTGGGAGGAGTGTCTAGACCATAATGAGAGGAACTAAAGGGGAGTCTGGTCTTTTTTAAGGTGTTAAATAGAAGCATTTAACATTGACAGGTTTGTGGTATTCACGAAATGTGTGTCAAGTTTCACAGAATTCCTATTTTTAGAAATATACAACACCTCAGCAAGTTTTAAGAGTACATATACACGCAGTCCACTTCATCCCCCTCGAGACTCTTCACTCGCCGTGTGTGTCTGAGTGGAGCATCAATATGGTTTCATCCCGGCTGCAAAAGCTGCTCCTGCCAGTCTTTTAGTTACATTACATTTGGAAGTGAAGTGCTGAGTCGCTGCTGTGGGAGCTGCCTGTGGTTTGGTTGTGGTTTCATTTTGAAGGTTTTTTGGACACTAGACTTTGATATTGTTCTGCTGAGGTAACTCACTAACACACACACGCACACTTTCTTGAAGCCGCTGTGCATTTTTTAAATCTTCTTCTGGACACAAGCTGTGGACGTTTCCTGTGACCTTTCAACTCCAGCTAAAACACCTGTTTCCTTCTTCCTGTTATTTTCGTCCCACACAGGAAGTTCAGAAAAAATGGCAGGAAAAGTCTGGTGCACTTTTGACCAGTTCAAGATAGCCACTCACATATTAAAACTCTTTCCTTCAGCTCCTCTAGAGGGGGGTGACCACTTGTTTTACAAAAGTTTTGTCGTTTGCATCCCAAATGGAAGTTTGATTACTATGTTAATACTAATGTTTAATCTTTATGTATGTGGTTTAATATCTTTAGCAACTTGTAAACCTAAGCTACTGCTCGATTATTTAAACTTCATAGTCTCGGGATATTGACTTCAGTTATGTCGTTATGAAGAAGGTCAGAACCAGGAAGTGTGTCTCTAAGTTCTAGTTATTTTCTTAAGTGATTTTTTAAACTTGTAAAGGTGTTTAAGGAAGCAACAATATCAATTGCCCCCTATGTGGTTTGTTAACCAATTAGAGATCACCAAGTTGGTACGTCCCTACTCATGCACCCCCCCCTCGCCATGATATAGGTATTACACAAATATAATGCTAACTATGTAAGCAGATGACGGTGCCAAATACCCCGGGCTAGTAAGAAGCACTTTAGTGAGAGACTCAAGGGTGTGGGAATGACATGAGGAACTGTGGTGTGAGATTGCGCACTTAATATATTGAAGTGAGTCAGTGAAAAAACAGCCGCTATTTTCACACAAACCAGCTCAACGCTTTAACATTAGAATCTCCTGCCGATATTTTTAACTCGTGGAGGGAGACTTAGGAAACGGAACGAGCCAAAGAAGAACAGAGAAAGCGATGAGGGATGGAGAGAGAGGGGTGACTAAGCCTAAGGATCAGAACCAGGCAGATTAAGTCGCCTGCTTGAGACTTCAAAGTTCAACCTCAGTCAGTTGACTGCTGTGTGTGTGTGTGTGTGTTTGTGTACATGGTGCACATGCTTCAGGTCGCCTCAGTTAATCTACGGATCTTAATGTTGGTTTCAATGACATTTAACACTCACTTCTTGACCTAGAGTTAGCATCGCTATGACGCTGATGAATCCCAGTTTTGAAGGCAAATAAACGATTGTTTCCGGAAAAGAGATATTAAATTCCAATTTAAGTTTTTAGTTTTGGTTGAATAATTATTAATTATTATGAGTCTCTCTTGCTAAAAGGTTTGGGGTCTAAGTCAGAATAGAGAAGCATGGTTCATTGGGCAGATGCACTTTGCTTTACTGTGTCCACAATAAATGCAATTTGGAAACACTTGTTGCGCTAGTAATACACAAGTGATCGTTGTTTCTAAAAAGAGTTGTAAATAAATCCATTGGGGGGTCTAAAGTTCTTATAACTGGGCTCTGATTGTTTAAAAAACTAATTGAAGCTGAACGCGTTGCATCCTTTTAACAACTTGAAAATAATTTAGGATTAAAATTACTCCCAAATATCCTTCTACTTACATTGACACCGACCTGCTCTTTCCTGCCTCGCCAGCAACTTTCCCGCAGGTCGGAAACGACTTCATACAGTGTATGAGATTGTATTCATGAGTCGGGGATCGACTCTGACCTCTGCTCTTTGCCTGGCAGCCTCAGGATATTTTAGTCCGCCGCTGGACGGAGGCCAGATCGGAATCCTTCTCGTCCTCCTTCTTCTCTTTGTTTAAAAGTTTCTCTAAGCAAACAAGAGGAGGAGAGCTTAGAAAAGGATTATGGGTGAAGTAGAAATTGGCAGACTGAGTTGCCATTTATATATATTTGTATATGTATACATATATTCATGAAAGTACTCAATATCTACGCAAATATAAAAGGGGTAGTGGGTTTTGAGATGATGATGTGTTTCCAAGCGTTAGTTGCAAGAGCCAGTGGCTTCTCAGCCTGTTTTCATTGAAGGTGTTTTTACTGAATCTATAAACATGACTAACAACTGAGGAATAGGGAAGATCCTACGATTTTTTCACCAGTCGCCACACATAAGAGAACAATGTAAAAAGTTGCACGGTAAAGAGAAGCTGATGCGAACGCCAAGTTAAAGATTGTTCATGAGCTGCTGATAAAAGCGCAAGCGACGTGAGGGGCAGACAGCAGGGCCGGTGGAAGACGAGCGAAGAGATGAAGGAAGATGCTCATTAGCGAAGAATCTCTGAGACACAAAGATGGTAGATGTGATCATTAGCAGGGGGAGCGATCAGACGCCGCTGTTTATCCTCCCACTTCTACACCAACAATCCGTGTGTGTGTGTGTGTGAGCCAGTGTGTGTGTGTGTGTGTGTGTGCTGAGGATGAAAGAGCTCATGGGCAAAGTCTTTTCTCCTTCCTCACTCGCTGCCTGTCACAGTTTTTTACTTTCATGCCTAGTTTCAGAGTTAACCCCCCGCTGGTCGCCATCTCCGGCTGCACCAAACAACCGTCTTGAAAAACGCTTCGGCTGCAACTAAAACTCCCAAAACAAGATCAAATGGGGATTTAAAGTGTTTATAAATCGCAGTTTGGCTGGTGGCAACCCCGGCAGACTTAGCACTGATCCCTTCTCATGGACAAACAAAGATACTATTTTTTAAAAACCACACCCAAAATGTGAATATTTGGAAGGTCTTCACTAACCCCCATTCATTCTATATTTCCACCAAAGAATATTCCCCACGACAGTCTTACTTCTTTTCATTGGTACTACAATGGCTATGCTACGGGTAAAAAATAATGCATTTAGATTATTATTGGAAGATGTATGACAAATGTGTGTAACTTAAACAAAATGATAATATATTAAAAAATCTGATTAATGAAAAAAACTTGAATAAAAAAAAAGGCATGGAAATTAAGTATTTAAGAAAAATAAATAAAATGACAGAACTATAGAATAAAATAACTGATTTTAAAAGAAGAATAAAAAGCCATATGTAAGACATATGTTACTCCACAGATTGAATAAACAAAAGTCCACTGTGGCCATCCAACCATATCCAACCTAATGCTCGCTCCCAAAGTTGCACCTGAATATTTCCTACTCAACACAGGAAAAAGAGTTGGACTGGATTACGGCGTGGAAACAATTCTCCACATTAGAGCTGCTGCTGTTTGGCTGTTTGGCTTCCAAGGGAGCGGCAGGGAGAGAGTGGGATGCGAGCGAGAATGACCCTGACCCTTTTTCTATACGTTGAATTGACGCTTCTGTATTTATTCAGAGATGAAATCGTCATTCTGTTGGCTGACACATCCTCCCTTTCATCTTTTCAAGGATGCTTCTCTTTTCAACCTACACTTGAAGATTCATCATTCCCGTATATTATTTTTTCATGAAGCATTTGAATGGAAAAAAGGCTCCGTGTTGATTTTAATAATTAATTCCATGACTTTTAGGGGTCATCGAGGTGTAAATTTTCAGTCTTTGGAGATAGCTTTTGAATGACTTTGTCTAGAGTTATATTGTAATTAAAATACTGAAACACTCTACTGTTTGTAATTAATCAAATAATACATCTTATTAATGGATTTTATGATTGTAAATTAAATGATTTTAGATGTAAGGTTAAGTTTGTCCTCTACAGGACAATTCCCATGTCTTTCAACTCTGCATGTATAAAGGAAAATATTCACTTTTAAAGAATCGGTTTTGTATTAATCTGAGCAGTGCATCACTGATTGATTTTATTGAGCAACAGACAAAATGAATTGTGGACAAGTGTCTATAACTCACTTTACCCTTTCACCAACAAAACTAAATAATGGAGCTGTGTTGCTATAGCAACATGGCCCCGTGAGAGTTGACTCTTTAGAATTTCTCTCTGGCTCTATTCCTCCCACTCTGTTTACCTCTTAACCTTCTTCTCACATTCTTCCAACCGACTCGTCAACATTCCTTTCTCCGTTCTCTCTAATATCAACTGAAAAATCTTTAAGATGGTTCGAGCCGATGATGTTGAGAAGCATCAGAAAATAAGACACCAAAGGATCAAAACATGTATTATGTAGATGATCTTTTTTTTGGGGTTGTGGTTGCATAAAATGGATGATTAGATCGATCAATAATCTGAGCAAAAACTTTATGGCAACGACTTGGTAAAGTGATTTTGAGGATGTCATCATGTTATGCAGTAAAGCAACATTTTATTCCACCTGTTATGGGAAAGTCAAGGCTTAAACATTTGAAAAGCCGAAGCACAGGGTGTCCTAACAGAAAAAGAACATGGCATTAGAGGGGTGTGTCGTTTGAATTCTCTTCATGAGACGTCATCCTCTGAACTATTTCTTTTCTTTCTTTCAGGCTAAGCTCATCGTCCCAAACAGCACAGCTGGACTAATCATCGGCAAAGCTGGAGCGACGGTGAAGGCTGTGATGGAGCAGTCCGGGGCCTGGGTCCAGCTCTCTCAGAAGCCCGAAGGCATCAACCTCCAAGAGCGGGTCGTCACGATCAGTGGCGAACCAGAGCAGAACCGCAAAGCAGTGGAGATCATTGTGCAAAAGATCCAGGAGGACCCACAGAGCTCATCCTGCCTCAACATCTCCTACTCAAATATCACAGGCCCCGTCGCCAACTCTAACCCGACTGGCTCGCCCTACGCCAATTCAACCGAGGTCATGCCGGCCGCGGCCGCTGCGGCGGCGGCGACGGCTTCTTCCCTCCTGGGCCAAGCCGGCCTTGCAGGAGTGGGTGCCTTCCCTACTACGATGTCCAGCTTGGGTGGAAACGATCTTCTCGCCATCACTTCCGCTCTCAACACACTGGCTAGCTATGGGTACAACACCAACTCCCTTGGTCTTGGCCTAAACCCTGCTGCCGCCTCAGGAGTATTAGCAGCAGTAGCAGCGAATGCTAACCCCGCAGCAGCCGCTGCCGCAAATCTGTTAGCGTCCTACGCCAGCGATGCTTCCGGCGGTGCAGGTCACCCAGCGGCCGGCCTTGGAGGCTTCTCCCTGGGATCCCTCGCCGCAGCAACAGGGGCCAGCAATGGCTACTTGAGCGCAGCCTCGCCACTGGTAGCTTCCTCACTGCTGGCCACCGAGAAGCTCGCAGAAGGAGCAAAGGAAGTGGTGGAGATCGCTGTGCCAGAGAACCTTGTGGGCGCCATCCTGGGAAAGGGAGGCAAGACGCTAGTGGAGTACCAGGAGCTGACTGGAGCCAGGATCCAGATCTCCAAGAAAGGCGAGTTCATCCCCGGAACTCGGAACAGGAAGGTGACCATCACGGGTTCACAGGCTGCGACGCAGGCAGCACAGTACCTGATCAGCCAGCGAATCACCTACGAGCAGGGCGTTCGCGCCACCAACCCACAGAAGGTGGGCTAAGGCTGACAGCGGATGAAAAAAGAGGAGGAAAAGAGGGAAAAATAAGAGTGGGGCTTGGGGGAGGAGTATACAATTTACAAATGGAGAATGGAGAGGAGAGCAAGAATGTTCTGAAGAATCGTCAGCAGCATTTTTCTTCTGCGTGTTTTCAGTATTAAAAAAATGTTTTGACGCGAAGCAAATTGTGCTGAGGTGAAGAGGAGGAAGAGGAGTTATCACGCTGAAAAACCAAGAAAAACGTGTAAAATGTAAATAAGGTTTTATTACTTAATGTCTCAATCTTTCAGAATTTTTTATTCTTTGTTTTGTTTTTGCTTGATTTTGTTGTTTTGTTTGGTAAATTAAGACGTCTGTTCGTTTCTTGTGTCGTGTGGACAAAGCTGAATGCGGTGTCGAACTGGCCAACGATAGGCTACAGGAAATACGGGAAAAGGGAGGGAAGGGTCAGGGGTTGGTGGCGCCATTCACAGGGTCCAACCCTCCACCAGCCTACACTCAAAATTTTAGAAATGGAAACAACCCAAGCCCCTCCCTTCCCCTGTGTCCACACCCTTGAATAAGGATTTTTTGAATCTGTATTATGCATCACCCCTAGAATCTACCCCCCACTTTTTGCCCAACTACCTTTCACATGGGTCTTATGATGGCCAACACAATGAGAGATGAAGTGTCCTTCATTTGCCGCTATCATCCTTCTTCTTTACCCCAGCAGATGGAAGTAAGAAGAAGTATGTGGCGCGAGCTTTTAAGGGCATTTCCTCAATCGTGCTCCTCTTACATTGACCACTAGTTGCGCCACCAGGGTTCCACACTCAAAGTGTTTCTTTAGATTTTTGCGTTCAATTTTCGAACCAGAACCTCAGTAGGCGTGAACCAGTATGACTAAAAAAAATTGCAGTATTGCTCAGTCGTGATATTTGTACTCATGATCATTATTTATTGATGAGTTCAACATTGAAAACGTTTGTCTTTTTGTTATTACTTTTTTTTTTTTTTAATTGGGTGAGGGGAAGGGGAAGGTGTAAATTCAGGTTGACATGAATGTAAATGACTATTTTCTGATTTAATTTAAAAGAATTAGAGTTGAATAGTATATGTCACATAATGTAATATATGTCTTATTTAAGTCCAGTTATAAAACATAAACACATATCAACCATCTAAACTAATACGTCATATCAAATCTAAACCCACATTTGCTTTTGTTTGAAAATAACATTAAAGCAAGTGTGTTCATGCCAACCTTACACTGCACGACTTTATCTTTGGGGGTCAAATTCAAACTTTTTTTATCAGTGAATCAATTGACTAATGGGTTTTGATAATTAGAGGGGAAAGGATTTTTCCAGGGCCAAAAAAAAAAAAACTCAATATCACACAGGCCTCCAAGAGTGTTTTATTAAGGAGTCTGAACACATTATCATATTTCAAGCTTCACTTGCCTCGTAAGCCCTGTATTTTAGGTCCATTTGATATGCATTTTTTTAATAAGGGAAAAAAGTTTTTCATTACTTTAACCAAAGACAAAGTTTTCAATCAATTAGGAAGTGTTTTGAGGCACTTAAGTTCACTATGGGGAAACTTGGAGTAGAGTCTCTATTTTAGAGCTCAATTTTTTTATCAAACAAACCTTAGGAGAACACACCTACAGTGTTATTATTGTGCAGAACCCGTGCAGTGTATTAGGAGCCGCATGAAAACACTTGAAGAAAGAAAAGACTGAAATAATTAGGCTGCAACTTCATTAAACAGGAGCAGCTTAGAACTCACAAAAGGCAAATTACTACTGAGAAAACCCGAAACAGGAGGAGGGTCACCTCTTGAGATTCAGCATAACTGCATATCAAAATCAATGACCTCTTCGAGAACTGCTCAACAGCGAAAGTGCAGATGATTTATATGAACATTGGTTCAGGGAGGTGGTGTCCAAATCCCGTTAGCTGCAGGTTCACTGCCCACTGTAGATCGACAAGGCTGCTGAAAATGTTTCTTTTGTTGTAATATCCTTGTGTCGTGCTTTTATGATTTTTTTTTATATATATAATCGGAGTACACTGAACTTTATTTTGTCTTAATGCACTGTGAAGGGAGGGAGTTGCTCTCCTGGCCTAAGAGGTCTGGGGCCATCGATTGTGACTGGAGGGTTTTTTTTTTTCTATGGCAGGGACTCAACACTTAAAACATATATGAAATATATGTAGAATGCATATGAAGAACTTGACCGGAGATGCACGTCATATCTAAATATGGAAAGAGAGTAGATCAATCATGCCATGTCAATAGAAATTCCTAATGTCTAGATGTTGGAGGGCGGGATGTTGGGGGAGCGTAAGGTGTCCAGTACTAAATGAATCTGACTGGACCAAATTCAAAATTTTCTCCTGCAACTGCGTTTTTGTCGACAACATGTAAATGTCATGACAGAATGTTGAACAAAATGCCTAAAATGAGGAGGGGTGTATTTGTAACTCTAAGCAGCCTGGTGCGGGGAGTCACCTCCTCCAGTATTCTTTTGAAACCAATTTGACCCCAAAGTCCTCCAGTGTGCTATTCAATTTCACTCTCTGTTGGAGCGCCAGTGAGGGTTTATCTCCAGAACTTGGTAAGGAGGCTTCTTTACTCCCATCTAACACCATCCACACTCTCCTCAACCTCCCCTCCCACCCGTCCTCAGTCCGCCAGTGCACTCCCATCCTGACACCGCCTCTCCTCAAACCACATCGCTCCATGGGTGACTATGTCTGGTGTTACGATCAATGCATGTCTGCTGCTTGCACCGGCCGGTTTCTCTTGGCTGGCTCAGGGAAGTCCTGATGGGTCACCCCTGAAGGTTTTGTGTCCTTCAGGACCGTGGAAGTCGTAGTTGAGGCCGGCAGGGCGTAGCGAACAAATGCTCATTACTTGAAGTGAGTTTATTTGATTTTATTAAGGAGAACACGATCACTTGCATATCTAGAGGGCATGCTTTGACGCTGAGCTGGGTTTTGACTGGATCTGTGTCCATTTGTTTTGAAATAGTTTGCTTCACTGTAGAACATGGCAGAGCTGACACTATAATATTGACAGTCAAAATAAATCTAAATGGAATATTTTGCACGCTCAGTGTGCAGTTGTCATTTGACAGTCTGTAGAACATTTTGGATAATATAGTGTTGATTTTTTTTCCTTTAAGAACTCCTTGTTATTGTAGCTTAAATGGCAGCTGCTTTGGTAGAATTTGAAGAAACAAATAGACAAGGTAGCTTAAGGCAGAGAATTGCATAAGACTTCTGAATCAACCATCCGTCACTGGAATTGACACATTTGTATGTTGTGTACTCAAAATTGTTAACCCCAGTATTGTTGTGGTCGCAGTGAAGCAACTCTTTTTGTTGAAGTTTTCAGTACAGTTGAACAATGGTTGATTATTCATCTCATTATTTTTAAAAGTTTCATTTATACAGAGGCCCATCTCATCGGTTATATTCTAGAAATGTGACAAGTATTGGAAGCAATACACTTAGTGGCACATGGTTTTACCCTTGACCCTGTTGGCCGTAGAAACTCGTAGATTGTTGCTATAGAAATAAGTTTTCATGAAGGATTAACGTTGTTTTTTAATGTGAGGAAATGCTGCTAATAAATTACAACTGACGTATTAAAAATAAGGAAAAACATATCGGATCTGTCCTTTAGCTGAAGAGGCGAGTGGCAGTCTAATACTCACTCTGTTGTAGTTTAACCTGAACAATTTTGTGCCAAAATAGGTCTTTCATGCTGTAAATGTGTTGATTTAACAACGATAGACAAGAGCATACTTTTATATTACAAAAAAAAATGTGAAAAGTGCCAAATGAACCATATTTGTGATTTAAATAATCCCGTTGAGACTTTACAAGAGCAGTTGAAGCACCTCAGTGTAACAGTTTGTTAAAGTTCCTGTAGGAAGGAGCTGCCATGTAAGTGTTAGCTCTGGATCAACACCTCCCAGAATGCAACAGCACTATCACTCCAGGGCGCTAGAATTATTTAATATAGCGTTAGCATTCTACTGCAACAAAAAATGTGACTAGATAGCGTTCTTAAATACAGCCTTTTATAGTAACGATAAAATGTATTTTGTGGAAATAGATGTTATCTTTTTTTGCACGTATCTATTGCATGATATCAAAGTGAATCTCAGACAAAAAAAAAACAAGTATATGTGTCCTTCATTTTCCAAAAAACAAAGCTTTGCATGTAATTTGAGGTCAAGCATTTTCACATCGTTGATCGCACATTATTTCTTATTTTAAAATAACGCCTGCAAGTTAAAAAATCCCCTGCGGGATTTGAACAAACTTCTTGAACAAAACTATTCTTGTACTTCTTAAAAATGGCTTCTAAAACAAATCCAGAGATTGTCCATGAATGTACTTACATGCTTCATATCACGACCTCTGCTCATACGATCCCCCTCTGGAGGCTTGTTTTCTAACATCACTAACACCGGCACTGTGTTGAGCTCTCAGTAGGATATTTGTCTCCTCCTAGCACCTCCCCTGTCCTCCTGCATTCTCAGCACGGCTTGTCCTGTTTTTGTCCGAAGACACACTTCAATAGCAACTCATCTGGGACTTCCTGTTAAGTTTCTTCAAAGGCAACACTTCATACCCTAAAGTATTGACTTGACCAGTTTTATTCTTTAATATACTTGTACCCAACAGATAAATAAACACCCCAACTTGTTGTTGTTATACCCTTAAACAAACTAAATGTTGCAGGACAGGCCGAGCTGGGGTGGGGGTCCGTGTGTGAGACCACTGTAAATATAACTGTAGATGTTTCCTCACGGCAGTGAAATCTCAATGTGCATGCGTCTTCCTCGTTGTCTCTCGTAGTGTGGTACCTGTGTCACGGCATAGACGGCTTCCTTATGACGATGTTTTCACGGCGCAAACTTAATTTGAAATTGATTTGCTTCACTTTGCTTCATCCACACTCGCAGGTTTTCGGTTTAGACACTTTTGTCTGTGAGTCCAATTTGACTTAAGCCAATTCTTTTTTTTCTTTGCTTGACTAAGCTACACCGCTAACACCAATATAAATACTGACCTTACAAAGGTTTGAACATGTGTTTGGATGCAGAATCTCCGAAGCCCAAACCTTAATTGATTTAAGAATCTGAAGACTTGTTTACGCTGTAGTGTGGATGGAGCAAAAGTGGGTGTTTTGCTATTTTCTGTCCTCCCTTTCACCCCACATCCCTAACTTATATCTGTCTAAGGAGTACTTTGGGATTTCCTTGTTTCACACCCTCCTCTAAAAACTCGGGGCCCCATCGAAGCACCAGCAAGCCTACTGCATTTGTCATATCACTGTTCCTCCCTCTTTCCTTCTGGTTTTTTGATTTGTACTGTACTCTCTGTCTAACCTAGAGTTTAAACTAAATGCCATTTGTGTGTGTAGCCTGTTTACCTCTCCCCGCCTCCACACACACACTTCCATGACCTCTTTTTTGCACTTTCACTGCCCACTCCTGCTCCTCGCCTAAATACATACACAGCTCCTCAAATCTCTTCTCTCGAGTGCCAAAATAGGACAGAGGGGGAAAAACAAACAAGAACAACAACAACCATTCCAAGCCTTTCTTTGAGTTTGTGTGTCGGACATTCATCCTGGAAGCACCCATGAAGCCAGCATGCTCCGCCCTCATAACATGATGTCATGATGCCTCCAATGAACAGCACCTTGCCCTCTACCACCACTCCTCTTCCTCCTCCTCCTCCTCCTCACCACCCCAACCAGGATTAACCTTCTGCAGGTTGGCTACCTACCTACTGTCCCGCCTTTAAAAAAAAAAAAAAAAAAAAAAGCCCCACCGCTCATGCCAGCTGCTTTTTCTAATTCTGTCATCTCTTCAGCCTGTGGAACGTCATTGATCGTGTGCCATAGTGTTGGGGGCACCTTTCACTCTCCGCACATCCCCTGACTCTCTCCCCTGTCACTATTATGTCTCTATCTACCCCCTCCTCTCTTTCTCTTACTCCATTTGATTTATCTTGATGGGAAAGATTCAAAAACTCCATTTTCTAATGATGATTTTGGTTCTTTTTTTGTCGTTTAACATCCAAACCACGCACGCCCACACGGTGGTGTGGAGAGTGTTACGCACCGTCAGCCGCGCAGCCATCCTCTGTCCTCTTGAACTTTTTTGAACTTTCACCTCCCATCATGAACTTTATTGACCTTCCTCCTCCTCCTCCCACTTCGTCTGTGTTCATCCAACTGTTTGGACGATAACTCTCCATTCCATCCCCTCAAAAAAAAACCTCTCTGAGACTGTGCAATGCTCGCTGATATGATTGGATTTTTCTTTTTGTTTGTTTGTTTGTTCGTTGCTCATCCTTGGGGGGACAATTCTCTTCTCTGAAATATAAAAAGAACAAAAAAAAAAAACCTTATGGAAGGGATTTAAGAATAAAATATAAAAAAAAGTGAATTGCAGACAAACAAAAAAGAAAAAATGTTTCTCCACGGTTATTTTTTTTTTTTTCACTCATTGTAAATATTCTTGTCCGATATCTTTTTCTAATTTTGCCAAGCTGTATTGAGCATGAGTGTTGAACAGAATGAGGCCGGCAGCATAAAAACTAAAAACTAGTGGATGCATTATTTCACCTTTTGATAGTTGGCGCTTGCCTGTGTGCTCGGCTAGATCTACTGTATTAACCTGTGCTGTCATTGGTGTTGATTTACCTGCTGTACTCGCTGTTTAGCTTCCAGCTTTAGATGAAATACCTCGAGCCATTCGTGTGTGTGTGTGTTCCTTTGTACATTTATTGATGTATAACAGTTGTAGTGACGCAAGTAGCTTTCATCATCAAGCCATGTTTGAAACATCACTGAATTTGGCTCGAACCCCAACTGAAGGAGGAAGCTGAGCTGCTAACTTTTGTGCAATACAGTCCTAGTTTACGTGGAGTTTTAGAGCATCCTGTCACCTTCCCCTCATATTCCCCCCTCAGCATTAGACACATATTTGTTTTAAAAAAAAAAAAAGAAGAAAAAAAGCCACTAAATTTCATCCACTTTTTTGTTTATGCTGCCCGCCTCATTGCCTTTAGAAACACCACATGATCTATTTATTTCTCAGACTATTATGATGATGATATTATTAGAAAATAACAAGGAAAAAAGGGAACGACTGGAAAAATGGTGAATTAATATTATTGTTTTGATTTTCTTTTTAAGTATTTTAGTAGTTGCTTTTAACAACATTCATTAACTGATCTCAAGAGTATTGAATATTTAATGTAACTGTAGCATTGTGTTTGTAAAGAGAAAAAAAAAACTAGTGAGTTGTGTTTCTTGACTTGTGGATTACCAGTGAAGTGGGCAATCTAGTGCTAATATATATGAGGTCTTTTTTAAGGATTCTTATTTTGCAACAGCAACAGCAGTCATTATAAATGTTCATTTTAGCATCACCTGTCTTCTGTTGTCTTATTCTTCACCTTCCACCACACTCTGCATCATCACAGTAACACATCAACAAGTCTGGGGGTGGGCGAGTGTGTGTGTGTGTGTGTGTGTGTGTGTGTGAGAGTAAATTAAAGGTGTGTATTTATATGTATGTTGTTCTGTGTGTGTGAGTGGTGAGAGGGTCGGGGGGGTGGGTGTTCTGTCCAGTGTCCACCAAAAGCTAAAACCTGTCGGGCTTCCATACTTCTCAGATGGAACCCCCTGACGTTATAGCTGCAAACCTCCATCATGTGAGCTGACTCAACTCAACTTGTCCATAACCCCTTCAGTCACCTGACCAATCAAGTCAACCAATCACTGTCCACCACTACCGCCTCCCCTGCGCCATCTTCTTGCTGCACACCACGTCAGCCCCATGTGATGTTCTCCATCGATAACATTTTACTGTCACAATCTACCAAGACATCTTAGCGCTACCAAGATCTGGGGACTAATACAGCAGACGTGTTTCATTAAAAATCAGTTTTACTCCCATGTTCATGAGGTTTTAAAGTTTACATTGATCTCCTTCATCAAAGCGAGTAGTGAAGTTTCAATTGGAATGAACCAACAGTTGGAGCAACGACAGGTCAGAGGGTAGTTAACTAAAAAAAAACGAAATTGTGATACATCCATCTTCAATTTGTGTTAATCGTGTATAAAGCAGTCTGAAAAATATCCTCTTTTTTAAACTGTACACATTTCAAATTTTAAAACTTTTGTTTAATTTGGCTGACGGTACAGGTAATACAGGTAACTTGTGTCTCTGATCATTGTTAAACAGAAATTATACATTTTAAGACGTTCCTGCTATCAAAAAAATTAAAATATATATATATATATATATAAATAAATGCTTTAGTAACTTTCTCCAATTAAACCTTCCGTTTGTACAAATTCAGAAAATTAACTCAGGTTCACTTGTATTTGAATCCTTCTTTTAGAAATCAGCGTATTAGTCCCCAGAGCTGCATATTACATTTTACTGTTCATACTACTGTACGTGCTGCATACTACCAGGTCAGAATCCACCTTAACCTGTCTCCATGCCAACCACAGAGGAGCCAGTTGCATGGCAACAAGCTTCCGCCACAACAACCTACCAACCAATCATCTTCCTCAGCTGCCAAGGCCAAGCCCACCTGGTTGTTTCAATAGAAGACAAAGGTAGAGGAGAGAGGGAGAATAGGAAAAAGTAATGAGAGGCAAATAGTTTTGAATCTCAGGGTGTCTTATTTAGAAATGTTAGGTCTGTTCTCCAGTCTGGTGTCCTGTCGCCCCAAAAAAACTGAGCCCAAAGACGATCATATCCTTCCACAAGTTAAAAGGAAAAAAAAAATCCATGTCCAATTGATTGGCCGCTGAGCAATTCATCACTTTATTGACACTACTGATTGACCAATTCTCTTGAGAGACGCTACAGAGCCAGCCAGGCGAATAAAGCTAGGTACTAATGTTTACAACCTAAACGAGACCAACAACGCTGTTGAAAGAATGTCCAGGACAAAGAAAAAAAAAAAAGAGTACTTATTTCTCAAAGTGATGAAACTTTTCGCTTAATTTTTCTGTGACATGAGGTAATGTAATTTCTTTCAATCATTGCATGTGACTATTTTTTTATTTGCAATGACACTTGTTAGAATGGATGGTACATTTGTGACGTCAGTGCAACGTTGAGATGCCGATGCTCGAATTCAATGTCGGTGTCTTTTTTATCAGTGTTTTCATGTCGCCGTGAGGAGTGCTTATGGACCAATGAATGCTACATGTGTGACCATACAAAGCTGTAAAGGTTTGTTTATTTGTACATGGTTATGGGTAAAATAAACCATTGAAGCAAAGTACCATCTTTAGTCTTGAGGAGTAAGTCCTCGTGCTTCTTAGACGTTAAAAAAAGCTTGGATGTAGACGAGGTAAGTTTCAGTAAAAGGTGGATTTAGGTCTAATGGTCCACGACCGAATCAGGTGTATTCTAGATCCACTTCCACACATCACCGTTTTCCCCAAACAATCACACTCAATACAGAGGGTGAGTTCAACTCCGGCATATCCATTCACCCACAATCCTTCCGTGCACCAGAGTCATTTGATCAACAAACACCCGCACCCCTGCATCTGCCATGATTCCACAAGCCAGGCAATCAACTCCTGTGACCGCTGGCCCAAAATCGTCTCTTCATGCCATCGGCTGAGTGGCTTAATGCTAGCTGTTGTTGCAAAGCCTCCCGGGATATGAAGTCACCATTCACAGCATGGTCCGACCAACCTCTTGTCACTCTCCTTCCACACACCTTCTCCATCCGCCAACTAAAGAAGTTCCTCCAGCTTCCAGCAAGAAGGTCACAGCGTTGTGGGGTTGTTTTTATTTTTATAGTGTGAGTGCAGTACGTTTTTGGATGAGGTCGACATGATTCCTAATGGCAGCTGAATGTACTTTTCTTTTTATAACACGTTTACAGTTGTCAAAATATACCCGAGGGACAGTCTTGAACTTCAAACTTTGATGTTAATGGATGTTTTATACAAAGGTACATTTTTGTATATGTGACACTGCAGAAAAAATAATTTCATTGGTTAATTCAATCCTCGAGAACTGAGCCAAAGAACCTCTTATTCCTGGTGACTGTGACTTAAAACGCTGCGTCTGCATTATTCAATGTCCACGCATCAGTTTACTTTCTAGTAGCAAAGTTAGCAGACTGGTAAAATATCTGTCTTGACTTATTTTAGATGTCGGCCAATTTGTTATTTTTATTCTTTATGCATCTTTGTCTACAAAACCTGTTGTCTACAAAATCTGCTAATGGTGCAATTTTCAAGGTTTTAAAGGTTTTTCTGAAAACAACATCTGGATCGTAGATTTTTATATGTTGGTCAAAGACTCAATCAAATTTGTGGCCTTTTATGTTGTATAACAGAAGTGGCAGCTTCTCTAGTGGTTGAAGAAAATGCAATTTATGTCTAATACCATGTTTATCTATTTATCAGAAACGGTTCCAAAAACCTTTGGTTAAATTTATCAACACATACTCACAAGATTGTAAGCATGAAAAAACTCTGATTAAGGTAGTTTAGTTAACTATCACAACTAGTAAGATAAGTAAGATTCACAAATCTTACCTTTCTTTAAATGTCAGTTTATCAGAAGAAATAACTGAAGTCTGTTTTAAGGTTAAATGACACTTTCAATCTGTGCTGTGTTGGAGGTCTATCATGTGCCTGACTCAACGATCTGACTAAATGTCTTCAGATCGGTGTGATGCTATGCAGAAAAGTGTGCTCGTGAATCAATCTTTTAATCAGAACCAATCTGATCCGACGGGTTGTGCCTGATCATGTGGGCTAAACATGCACAGTGAATGAATGGACTGATTATTAGCATAGATCAGCGTTCTTGATCCAAAAAGTAATTTAATTCCATTTGATTTTAATACATGACGTTTTTTTCATCAGTCATTTATTGCTATTTGATCAGTGAATGCAAACTAATGCTAGTGTAAATGTAAAAGACGCATTTGAAGCTTTATTTTTAATCAATGAATATTATTATTATTTTCTAAATGTTTGAGATACAATTTATAAACAACTTCACCAGCAGAAAACTAAAGCTTAAGTTGGTCTCAAATGAAAAGTTTGTGTTTACATACATAACACATCACACATAAAACTATAAACTATATAAGGATTCAAAGTATATGTCCAATATCTGATAAGACATTTTAGAACACTTTTGTTAATTTAGATCCAAATCCATTTGTGTGATATACACTTCAAAGTCGACAGTCATTAAACATTGGAACAGAAATTTGGTACGAGAACGCAAACAAAAGTTCTATTATGCTTTCGCAATCAAACAAATGTGGTCCATCTTCAACAATGTTGGGGGGGCTGACTAAAGCTATGCAAATTCCTAGATAGAATACAAAACAGATTGAGCAAATGGGTGTGTCTTCTGTTGCTCTGATTTCTAAATGTGTTCTGGAAGTCTTTAGCATTGTTAGAGAAAAAAATAGAAACCTAATTTTCAAAAAACTGGGACAATCAATTGTAGAAAAAGAAAATCTTAATCTCTTAGAAGCTAAGAGTACTAGTGTGAAGCATTTATTAAGTTATTTAAAAGTGCCTTTTGATAAACCAAGAACTGATTTTTAAAATAATATAAGACACATTGTCACAGTGCTGCCTCACACGGGTTTTTCTTAAAAAATGATGTTTCTTTGACCTCTTCAGAAACTCCTTTCAGCTGTGTTTACATGCCTGTGATGTTTACGCTTTACGAAATGCTGCCTCGCGCCACTTCAACTTCAACTTTTGTTTTTACGTGTAAACTCAACCAGTGAGATTATTTTTCTGCCCTGATGAAATGTTTTAATAAAAACTTGTCTCTGTGTGTTTTTATTTGGATAATTTCTGAGGCTTCGTATAACAATATGATTGTTAAAAACATTATTAAAACATTTATGATTACTGTGAAATGTTCTTCTTGACTGGGAAGCGTATGAGGAAACAGGTAAGTTTCATGAGAATGATTATGTGTTTATAATGAAGTTTAGTTAAGCGAATGCTTAACAATAACACATCTAACCATTTGTTATCTCAGGGTCAAGGTGACCCAGAGGCCTGAAAACAAATGTGTTTGTGGTATCCATTGTGTTGTCTCTGGATCAAGGTGAACGACCTCCGTGGCTTCCATAAATACATATGCAGTGGTGGAGATAAGACAAGTGTTTAAAAACAAGCGATTGAAATGTTGTCCCTGTTTGATTTTGATGTTTTCAGAAAAAAATTATCAAAAAAACTAGATTATTTGTTTGTTGTTGTGTCATTTAGTGAATAGATATTTAGACAAATAACATCAACATGGAAATATAAGAATGTAAACTCTCGTTCATGGACTCGACTGATAATAATACATTTGAAAAAATGCCAATTTATAGTTCTACAGCAATACACTAATAATAACCTTGAATTTTCCCTAAAAAGGAAAACACTAATGACTTATTGTCTTTTATTATATAGTATTTTTACCAGCCACTTTCAAGCCCAATATCCGTCCAACAAAATTATTTTCTATAAATATTTTAATTCCACACAAAAATGTTATGCCTGTCACTTATAACACACTTTATTTAAGAAGCCTTGATGTGTTTCTCAGCCCTGTGAGCTTTAGAGCGTTTCTGACAACCACTGTAATAAATGAGTTCCTGGAGGCTTGACGTCAACCTCAAAGCAGGATGCACAATAAACTCAACTGCTTTCCTCTCTCATCATTAAAAACCTCCCGATGATGTTCTGGCTGTATATATGTTTTCCAAGTTCCCTAATTAAGAAAGACCAAGTTTCAAGGTTGGGAACTTTAAGTAAACCTGTGCAGATGATCCGTCTCTGTCAGTAACAAAGTACCTGCTTCTTCTCTCTGAGGGTGCATATTGATTCCCCTCCATTCTTCACTGTTGACTTGGTTATTTAAAGGCCAGGAAAGGTATCCCCAGAGGTGACGATCTAAGGAATCCCCAGATGGTAATGACAGAGGAATGATAGAAGAGTTCACGCACGGCTTCAACAAGATGCTGCTCACTGTAAGCAGTGATGCAAAAACCTGACCATTCATTTGTGGATGGTTTCAAAGTTTCCCAATGGACAAAAAAAACAGAGCTTTAAGATTTAATAAAGTCGCTTTTTCAGGTTGACCAACTCTCGAGTTGCATAGGTTGAAAACTACAATTTAGAAGAAAAAAAACAGCCCAGATAGAAGAAGATTCAAATTTGTAAGGCTATTAGAATGATTCATTAAATAGTTTTATTACTTGCATTTAAAAAGAAGAATGAACAAAGTGCCTTGAATTATTTAGGATCAACCATTAAATCAGATTGCTGTGCACATAACCTCATTTATTATGAATATGAAGAGATGTGCCACTTTAATTTGCAATCAATTAAGATTCAACTGTCCGTGATAAAAATAAACAATACTTCTGTGACATTGCAATGAAAATGCATCACTTTCTGGCAGAACAGGTGGGCAGGGGGCTTTTTTTAAGGGTGTGGATAAAGAATGTGCATAAATGTAATTCTGTGGTTTCATTAAATCAAATAAATCATTGATTCAAAATACAAGTGAGATCAGAATTGAACACAAGACTATAATTAATTTAGAAGCTTTGAAATACAATCTAATTCAATAGAGAATAAGATTCTTTCCATTTTTAAAATATATTTTATAACATTCATGTGTTCAAAGCCATTAAATAGAGCAGAGGAAGAATATAAGCACACTCTACATACCCAACTTAAAATAAATAAAAAGGTCCAAACCTCATGGGAAATAGTTTTACTTCAGTGCTATGGCAAAAGTCAAGCTTCTCTCTCAAGGGGAGTCCTGACACCTTAATGTAATAAAAGTTAGTTTTTGTTCTAAATTAGTAGAAGTTCAGGTCAAGCTGTGAAGTTTTAAAAAAAAGAAAAGAAAGAAAGTCATCAGAGAAGTCAGTGTGCATGGAGAACGATGTTGAATACCCGTTGGATTTGCTTCACCTTCACCAGGCCACTCTAGGGTAAAGCCTGTTCACTTCAACCCTAAATAAGTCACTTGACAGCGTTCAAGTGGTTGTGATCGTAATCACGATGGTCGAGCTGAAGATCACTTAAGTAATCTCTTTGGTGTAGCCTGTTCGCTTATATTTGGGTCCGTCAAAGTACGAGCTAAATATATCACTGCAGTGTCCTCTCATCTTGAATGTACTTTGGAAAACCTGTTTTCGTGCAATCGCATTAAAATATATCTTTTATGACTGTGGTTTCCAGTTTTTGAAATGAAAGTGAAGCGTCTCTAACAACTTATCTTACAGAAACGTTGTTTAAGAGTCATTTATAAGGTAAAAAACATCAGTTATATTACAAAGCCTTCTGGTCTTTGCTAATGAAGCAGGGAAAAATGTTCTTAAATCCTGTTTTAAAATGTAAAACACTAATATTTAGAACTTCAACAAAATCTATAACTTCTATTTTAGCTATTTCTTATTAATGCTGTGAATAAATAATACAATCTTTTACAATTCAATACAAACACACAGACGACTAATTTACAAACACAGAAAATTGTTTTAAACTAACAGACAGATATTTGTGTGTACTGCCGACACTCAAATTACTTAATAAACTAAGAATTGCATGAAACCAAGACATTATATGAAGAGCTGCTTGCTTTAAAAATATTTTAACAGATGATGTGTCTGTTATTTCATGCTTGAAGTAGTATTAAATGAATGGACACCCAGCAACGATCTTCCTCTCTCTTTGCGCTTGATGGATCTACTGACTCCTTCAAGAAACATCTTCAGACATTTTTATTTTTACAGGCTTTTCCTTGATTTTCTGGAATTCCTGTATCAGTATTATCTTGACCTTTAAAGTATATACTTTATTGAGTATTGTTTTGATTGTTTAAGCGCTTTGTGACCCTGGTCTGGAAAAGCGCTATACAAATATAAATTACTTACTTACTTACTTAGAAATCAGTAGGGGTGGATATTGTCAAGAATCTGGTGATACAATACGTATCACGATACGGGGGCAACAATAAAATATATTGCAATATAGTAGGAACAAGGATCTATTTGTAGTATTGGTGAGTACCGGACTCTGGATATTGATGAAATCGTAACTGCTTTCATTTCTTTTTTAAATCAAAATCTAATCTAATCAAAAATCATCTTTAAAAGCTCG
This sequence comes from Callionymus lyra, assembly GCF_982586985.1. Taxonomy (NCBI): domain Eukaryota; kingdom Metazoa; phylum Chordata; class Actinopteri; order Syngnathiformes; family Callionymidae; genus Callionymus; species Callionymus lyra. Next base: position 20,084,416 of record NC_141824.1, read on the forward strand.
AGTTGACTGTATCCTCTAGTCCTCAGTCATCGCCAGTATCTAGCTGGATTATTTTCTTTCAGAAGAAGATAATGAAGGCCGTATTAAAGGAGTTATTGAATTCCCCTGAACCCTTTTGTTAAAACATTATTCACATGTTTAATCTCCTCAATGTTCCTGCCTAACTAATAGTTCTGCAATCTCTGCAATGTTATCTAGGGAGTAATTAAGGTCCATTAAAAGAGCATTCGAACACAACTAAACTAAGCTAATTAACTTGTAAAGCCCTTTACATTTGATTTTTTAAGTATAGAGACTCTGGGATAACAGCGTTCCTCGCGCACAGATAGCATTCATACATTTGTAATCAGGGTGTAGCAGGCTGTACTCTGCAGGCTAGACCGCGCACCTGTCTTCCAGATATCTGCAAACCACATGCAAACCCTTCCGGGACACGTTAGACCCGGCTGAGGAATGGCAGTCAGCCAGAGAGACTGCAGGAGAGCCCGCGGCTGCTACACTCCACAACAAAGCACCGGCGTATTGAATTTTGTAGTTTCGGAATAATTAAGATAAAACAAACAACGAGCAGGCAGGAGAGAGAACGTCTGTGCAAAATGAATTGCTCCAGAAATGAGCGTAAATATAAATCTATTAATGCCAAACGAACATGCTGAGGTTGTTGCTGGATTCTTGTCTCTTTTATGCAACTTCTCCGGTACCTGAGGTCTACGGAGGGAACAACGGGTGAAAAACAGCTGGCTACTGGGAATCAGGTGTCCACAAGAGTTTCTGACATGTCAATCATTTTGGTCTTGTTGTGACATTCTGGACATCACTCCACCATAACAGGACATGACAACACACAAGTGACAAGACCATCTTTCAAAAGTTCTCTCAGTCAGATTAGCTTTAAGTTCTCCGATTTTCAATTTGTTGGTTTACTTTTTAAACCAGGGGTTTCAAACCTGTGTTCTACGGGGTATCAGCGTCCTGAAAATGATAACCTTTGTCCCTAATTTGGTCTACATTTTTACCAGCGCAGGCCGAGAAAGGGACTCCATCTTTGTAAAGACAAGTGATTAAGGATCATCACCTCAAATTATCTATTCTTATTCTTTGATAAAATAGTTAAAATGAAATACATTTCTAAATATCCATCAAATTGACCAATGACCTCAATTCACAGTGAAACCACACAAAAAAGGTAAAAAACACTACATGTATATATATATATACAGTTTATATATCAAAGGCCTGGACAAGTTGAGTTTTACACTCATGTTCTAAATAGTGTATTTCATAAATGTTGCCACTGATCAAATAAGGATCGAAATCTAAAACAACTATTTTATTCGTCTGTCATTTATATGAAATGCTTCAATTGGGTAGTAGTTGAAAAACATACTAAATCTAATATATTTATTTCTGATACATGTTTGGCCTGCATCAGTACCTCTCTCTCTTTTCTGAGTGAAGTTGAGCTAGGTGTGGAAATTCAAATCCAGACATTTCGTTTCTGCACTCTTGGATCAAACAGATGTATTTTGGCAAACTCTGAGTCCTGAGGGAGATTCTAGACGGACGGTGGAATATAAAGAGACAGTTTATGCAACACGCTCTGTGCCGGTTAATCCCCCTTTACATAAATCAGCTTATCCAGCGACAGAAATTCTCCAAACATGTGGTTTAGTCACCAGAGTTCACTGATTCACAGAGGAGGTGTAAAAATAGAGTGGGATGATTTTTAACATTACATTTACTGCTGCATTATTGTGTTTCATTTGATACACCCTAAAAAACACAGATTGCATTCTGGAGAAAATCGAAAAAAAAGGGCGATTTCACTCTGACCCATTTTCCATGTTATATAAGAGTCCAACGGCATCTGGATTACAGGGCTGGTATAAAAGAAGAGTTGCTAAAGATGCATCAAAGGCACATTTCAATTAAAACCTCCGAAAGGTTCTCACATATACACAATTTATCCTTGACATGACCGTTTCTTTCACCATTAATGATTACTTTTAAACACATTTGGAATTTTAAAAATGTACATCTTAGTTTCTACCTCGGATCCTGTTTGAACATCAAGATCTCAGCTGGTCGATCAGACCTTGTTTGCTGTGAAACAGCTGCCGGCTGTGAGACATTCCTGATGAATTTTTAATCACAACCGCCACACAGGTCACCGACAAATATGAACGGAGAGTTCCCTGTTCGGTTCCTCTTGTTGGCTTCTCTCATATAAATGTCACAGTCATTTTGGACATTCTCCCTCGCACGGTTTGACAGATTCTTTTATTATTGGATTCCTGAAATAAACATAGAATACGTGTGTAGTAGTTTTATTCAGATTTAACATGATTTAGGACAAATCCATCAATCTTGCTCCACCACCAGTGAAAAAAGAAATGAAACTTTAAACATACTTTGTTTGAAACACAAAATGTTTTAGTCACTATTTTACAACATTCTAGACTAAACTAAAGGGTTTAACATCAACTCAAATTTTAATTCAAACAGACACAGACGACTAATTTCAGTCGTTTATAAATCCTGAAAATCACATTTAAAAACACATCTCTTAAAGAAAATATGACTGTCATTCGTATTTGCCTGCTAAGGTGAAGTCATCAAATTTTGGCTGCTAACCCACCATCGTGCTAAAATAAACACCTCTATATTCACATGTGTCGTCTTGAAGAGAATCTCAGAGAGTCGTTTGTTTATGGTTGAAAACACATGAGGTTCTGTTCCTGGTCGGTGGATGAAGCCAATACGACATCATCCCCGTCAGCAAACACCTCTTCATGACTGAAAATAGCAATAGAAATTTGCTCATGTTAGCAAAAGCTGTTTCATTTACATTTCCACCTGCCACATTGAACTCTTGAGCGTGGAGAAGTCTGAGAGGATTTCAACTTCACCCTGCAGTCATATGGCCGCTCAGCGGGACCTCGGTACAGTCGTTCTTCACCAGCTTGAACTGTGGCCCAACTTTAATAAGGCTGGCTGGAGAGGGAGAGAATTAACTGTATTCACATGATTCACTGAAAAACACCTGAAGGAAGAAACTGAAATATACATGCAGATAAGTAATAAAGGTGATCTTATTTTTTAACCAGGATCATATCTGTCGACAAAAACCCGCCTATAGACACCAATAGGTTACATTCACGTAGGAAAGAACGATTATACTCACAGCAACATAATTAACTGCTTGTAAAACTCAAATAATGACAATCTCATTACATTCTTGCCAAGAATCACTGACGACATTTATAGTTAAGGCTTTTGCTGATCATGTTTTATTGTAAAAAAATGTAATTGTTAAAATATTTTACTTTAAAAGTGACAAAAGCGTGACTTACCTACGTCTTTCTTTGGTTGCAGCTGAAGAGGACCATCAACTGTACGGTACCATCGAAATAATCCTGCTTTATATGGACTCAATGTTGCGTTCATTGTTGTTCACATAATAGCTTGAAACAATGGGCTAAAATAAGTATGAAACAAATAGAAGTATTTCTATTGTTTGCTTATGTATTTGAAATATATTGTGGTCTGTGCTGAATATTTGAGACAAATATTCTAAGATATTTAGTGATGTTACTAACGTGTTCTATGTGGTGTGGATAAAAACAAGCATCTGCTCGTGTAGATTTTCAACGGTACCTGTTTTTGCAAGTCAAATGGTGAAGCGGCTGCAGCTCCGCTCATCCACGTCCACCATCTGGTCACACTAGAAGATGGATCTGGATCTGTTCAGACAAATGTTTTTCTTTAAATACATTAGGCGTTTGAACGATTTGTCTATATGTGTGCAGCCGCTTCAGAGAATCCTTTGGCTCTCGCCTGAAATCCCATTAGAGTTTAGAAAAGTAGTAAATTAATTTACACAAAGTAAATCTGGAATTTCCAAAGTAAAAATTCTTATGACACAGAATAGAAATGAACTATTTGGACTAAACTTTTTGCTGGAAAATATACAATAAACGAACCCAAGTTATACTTAAAATTTCCCTTGTTGATGTTTAACTTTTCTGCAACATAAATATTATCAAGTAATGTGAAAATGTTACGTTTTAATCGTGTTTTTTTTCATATAAAACACGAACAAGTAGGTAAACATGTTATTTGTTCAAGTTACTTTATCATTTAAAACCACACCTTCGTATTTATCACATGTGGAGTTTGATATACGAAACTAGCCATTTGTGATGTTTATTTCAACAAGCTAGCAACAAGTAAAATAAAAAGTTCAACGTGCAAAATGAATGATAAAAATATAAAGTAATATTGACTAACCTTGCGTTCATGTAGGACACTTGATAAAGTATCAAACATTCCAGTAACTTGAACATTTAAAGAGGAATCGCTTCTTTTATTGGCGTTTTTAAGCTAGCTTGATATTATAGATAGCGGAAGTGCTTTAACAAAGTAAAACTAAAGTGGTCACATTCGTTAATTTCCGTTTAGAAAATAAAAGTATTGAAACGTTTTTTTTTTACAAAGGATTTCCCAAAGTAAGGGTAATAATATTAATTATACAATAAATAAAGGAGTAAATAATCAGAAGATTGAAAAAATAAATACCAAAGAAACCTGTTTAAATCAATAAAGTTTATCCACCTATATTAAATAAAAAAGCAAAATTAAACATTACAGCGTTTTCTACGTTTAAGCAAGTTCAAGATCGAAGCATTCTTTTGACTTTTTTTAGTAAACAAAAAAGAACAAACGGTATATCATTCATATCTTTTATTAATGAAGTTATGATGTTGCGTGTGATTTAATACCATTTCTCTTGTGAACGTGGAACTTTTATTTTTCATTTTCGTTTGAAGTTTGTATAGTTGATGTAGGGGTTGCTTTGTTAAGTGTAAATCTGTCTTTAAAAGTAAATTGTTTGCTTGTTTACTCTTCTTTTTATGTAAATAATATTTCTTTGGGATTAACAAATATTATGCATTAAGATAGCATGATAAAATCTTAAAAAAAAACATTTTGTGTACTAATAATTGAATGAGTTGCTTTTTTAAAACTTTTATACATTGAGAATCCGTTCTCAAAGTTGAAAATAAAGAGGAAAAAAGTACTCAGGTGCGACATTTTTGGTTCCCTTCATTCAACATTTCAAGGCACAAACATGAAATATTCCATTTTCGTCTCCACATAGTCACACACACATATGCCGCACTAATGGGCTGCAAACACACAAAAACTGCTCTCTCTGTCGATCTTCCAGCTTTAATAAACCAAGACTTAGAAAGAGAAGCTTTGGGGATATCGAGCGCTTCCAAACAATGGGGGAAATGGCACTGGAGTTTCCATGGCAACAGCAGCTAGCCGCTAAGAGGGCTGCTTTGAAAACATATGTCAGACTTGACTGGTCTGTTCACAGTGAGCCTAGCAACAGATTCTGAATGCAGCCTATCACACTTTTCCCGCGCCAACGTTCAGCCTTCCTCTGTCAGTCGGCCATTATACGGCCACCAGATATCAGGAATTTAAAGCTGCAAAAGGTGGAGACAACTTTAACCCTCTCTGATGATGCAGGAGAGTATTCTACCCCGAAAGAAATGAACTTAAACTTGGCTGAAAATGTAATTGGATTTAAAACCCACTGACATTTTTGACACCAGGACCAACAAATACAACAATGTTTATTTAACTTTCTCTTCATGTTTAAAGGTGGGGTAGATATTATTCTAAACGTTGTGAGCCAGCTGCATCTTGATTTCAACAGATCCACCCCCCTTTGTTAAGAATGTTCTTCCGAAAACTATGCCTTCAAAGCTGCATAGCATGAATACTAACTTTTCGTCACGGCATGACATGATGGGACATTTATTTTAGGGTTTAAGAGTTTTTAATTATTTGGCTGCAATTAAGGCGTGTTTTGTTAAGCAACATAGTAAAACATAGTTTTGGAATCATCGAGATGCAGATGATGCCGATGAAAGAGAATTCAATTAGAAAAATGAGAAAGTAAATGTATGAAACAAAGATAAAAAAAAGCTTGTAATAGGCTTGTCAATTATGTCCTCATGTATGGCCCTAGGTAGCTGGGAAAGGCCAATGGTTGAGGCAATAAACAGTTGAAAATTGAAAAATTCCACTCTGTGTTTTCAAGAGTTTCACAGACAAAGAGACAGTATTGTTATTTGTCCCGAAAACTTCATACCAACATGATTCTTTTTTTTATTTATTTATTCTCCCACATGGTTCCTGTTCGTCACTGCAGAGGTGGTGGGTGGTGATGCCAGCGGCGGCTTTGTGCCATATCACTGTCACACAAAGTGAACAGGGGAGTGGGAGGGAAGGAGGCACGTGGAAATAGATGAGAGAGCGAGTGAAGGGGGGAAGGAGACGGATCTGGAATCAGAGGATGGAGAGGGGTGGAGGAGGGAGGAGGAGGAAGGGAGGAGGAGGAGGAAGGGGGGAGGCTGATTGGAAAGGAGGAGGGAGACGCATCATACCAAAACATTAGTATGCAATCAAGTTGCTGGTGCAGTCTGTGCGACGTCTGCCGCAGTCTTACCACCTCAGACTGCAGTGACAAACACACACACACGCACACACACATGCACACACATGCACACACACACACACACATGCACAAGCACTTTCACATTGCTCCAGTCTTACCAGGAATAGCTTCCACAACATCAGTCTGGGCAACGACATTATGTATTCATTTATCGAACCACGTTGGGATGAGGAATCAGCAGAGGACCTTGTTAGTGTGATGGACACACACACACACACACACACCCCCACACACACACACACACACACACACACACACCCCCACACACACACACACACACACACACACACACACACACACACACACACACACACAGGGCAACCATGGATGGACAGAAAAGTAAATACACAACTTAATGTTTGGATGAATGAATTCGATGGACATGAATGGTTGTATAAATACATTCCGAGGTATGATGGAGGGATGAAGCTGTGAGACGGACAGACAGACGGATAGATGGGTAGCACCCCCTCCTCCCTGTAGGTTTTCTCTCTCTCTCCATCCATCGCCGTGGTCTTCGGCAGGTCCATGTTGCCATAGCAACGGGCCCTTTGCCGCAGGCTGGCTGGAGCGAAGCGCGCCCGGTTGAAAAATAAAGTAGAGGAAGAGATGAAACCTGATGGAGAAGGAAAAGGAGGTGAGAACTGGTTCCTCAATTCATTACCCCAAACGACACCCCTCCCCCCCGACGACGACTCCCCTACTGTCGCCCCTCAAACCCCAACCCCCCTCTCTCTGCCCAAGTCTTCATCATTAGCATTGGTTTGTCTGAGGTAAAGCCTCCAAATTGTTCTGTAGTCTGGACACGTTGGATCCAAACTTCAACCAGCATTTATTATTCATCCGCCTCCTCAGCAACACAGAGCTTCAACACACACACACACATGTATCCTTTATACTCTTTTTTCACAGAATAACAAACAGCATAAATTAAAAATGTGGGGAGAAAGAAAAATGCTACCATTTTATATTTTTTAATTCAATTTAACAAGTTAGAGTTAAGTAGAATGTTAGCAGGGTTGTTTCTTCACCTCTCTATACAAGATCAGGAATCTTCTCTCTTTTGACATTTCTTAAGAATTTAATTAAATTCTGTCTGTTTTGGGTTTCTCTCTCAATATACCTGAATGTAAAAAGAAGTCTGTTAAAGTTAAACCTGGTCTACAGTTCGACTGGTTTGATTTCCTGATGTGTTCTTTTAGGATCTTTTAGAAGCTCCAGGAGATGAACTCAAAAGAAACTTACTGTACTTTGAACATATTTCCGTTAAAAAAGATTATGAGCCGAGCCTTATAGCGCTTCACTTTGCACTTTTGTGTTGTAATACAATAACAGAATGTTTACAAAACCTCTTTATGAAAGAAAGTTTTTCGGTGCGATACCAAAAACCTGTTTTTGATGATCAGAATTTTCCAATTTCTTGCGATGTTCAGCTTTAAATGGAAAACCTTCGCCACCCTGTAGATACTTGGTGGTGTGTTTTCTTCGTGTGTAGTGTTCAGTGTCCTGACCTTAAAAGATTTCGCTCAAGGGTTTTTACTTGTTACGAGTCTCTTGCGATCGGTGTGCACATCTGCGTCTATGAAATGTCACCCGCAAACACGAGCCCGCATGCCAGCCCAGCCCCAGCTGCGACCCCTGACCCTCTCCGGCGCTCCGCCGTGCAGCCGCGGTGCATTCAAGGAGAGTGAAGCGCAGTCAGGAGGGTTGCTAGGCAACGGTACGCCTGACCAGGTTTCATCTAACTCTTATGGTGAAGCCCATTTAGACGCTTCTGTTTGTCCTTGAGAATCAACAAGATATTCAAATCTCATCTCCAATCAAAAATACAAGTGAGGTAGAGAACAGAATATTTTGTCCCTTTGCTGTTTGTATATAGTATGACCTTGACCAGGCTGCCCACCAGTGTCCCACCTGGTGTCCCTTTTGATCAATCTGTCGTCTATGTATCACCTGATGTGCTTTGATGAGAACATTGTTTTATGATGACTGTGCATCACAATTTGTCTGCCCTGCCCTAATCTTATTACATATATATGGATTTGATATAATCCTGTATAAAACAAGGGAGGGGGGGAGATAGGGAGAGAAGGTAGATGGATATTTGGTAGGTAGGTGGGTAGGTGCGTGGGTAGGTAGGTAGGTAGGTAGGTAGGTCGGTGGTTAGGTGAGTAGGTAGCTAGGTGGGTAGGTAGGTAGGTGGGTGGGTAGGTGGGTAGGTAGGTAGGTAGGTGGGTAGTTAGTTAGGTGGGCAGGTGGGTAGGTAAGTAGGTAGTGAGGTAGGTAGGTAGGTGGTTAGGTGGGTAGGTAGGTAGGTGGGTGGGTAGGTGGGTAGGTGGGTGGGTAGGTGGGTAGGTAGGTAGGTAGGTAGGTAGGTAGGTAGGTAGGTGGTTAGGTGGGTAGGTAGGTAGGTGGGTGGGTAGGTGGGTAGGTAGGTAGGTAGGTAGGTAGTTAGTTAGGCGGGTAGGTAGGTAGGTGGGTGGGTAGGTGGGTAGGTAGGTAGGTAGGTAGGTAGGTAGGTAGGTAGGTAGGTAGGTAGTTAGTTAGGTGGGCAGGTGGGTAGGTAAGTAGGTAGCGAGGTAGGTAGGTAGATAGGTAGGTAGGTAGGTAGGTGGTTAGGTGGGTAGGTGGGTAGGTAGGTAGGTAGGTAGGTAGGTAGGTAGGTAGGTAGGTAGGTAGGTAGGTAGGTAGGTAGGTAGGTAGGTAGGTAGGTAGGTAGGTAGGTAGGTAGGTAGGTAGGTAGGTCGGTAGGTCGGTTGGTTAGTGGTTAGGTAGGTAGGTAGGTAGGTAGGTAGGTAGGTAGGTAGGTAGGTGGGTACGTAGGTAGGTCGGTGGATAGGTCGGTAGGTAGGTTGGTTAGTGGTTAGGTAGGTAGGTAGGTATTTGGGTAGGTGGGTAGGTAGGTATGTAGGTAGTTAGGTGGGTAGGTAGGAATGTAGGTAGGTGGGTAGGTAGGTAGGTAGGTAAGGAGGGAGGGAAGGAGGTAAGAAAGAAAATGGATAGATGGTAGGCAGGCAGGCAGGGAGGTAGGGGGGGATGGATGAGTAAGAAAGGGAGGAAGGGAGGTTAGGTGGATAGTAAGGTTGGTAGGGAGGGAGGTATGTAGGAAGGTAGGTAGGTAGGTGGTCAGGCAGGCAGGCAGGCAGGCAGGCAGGCAGGCAGGCAGGCAGGGAGGTAGGTAGGTAGGTAGGTACAACTATATAATATTAATAATAATAAAAGTATTTTGCATGTAATTCAGGGGTCAAAAAGAAATTGATTCAAATAATAAAGAAGGTACATCACAGGTATCCAGAGATTACACTCACACCTATGTCCCCTGTTTATATATTGGAAATTCTGGTTTCAGGAATAAAACATTTGAAAGACTTCTAATGTTCAAGTGGATGAATCACAAACTCACATGCCTGCTCTGAGGCCATAATCAGCTCGAGAAGCCACTTTTGTCCGAGCTGATTCAGAACGATCGTTTCACTGCTGCCAACTTTCCACAAGCCACAGCCCTGGACCAAGAACTGGAAATGATGCGCTGGTGACATCTTCAGAGTTTTGTGGAGGTCATTTGGGATTGTGATTTAATTAAAATCCTTTTTGAGATTGGCCATTTGCTTACAGCGTTAAATACACAGTCTTGACAAAAGGGAAAAAACTAGGTGGTGTTTGTGGGATTTTTCAGAGTCAAACTAGTTATATAACTTGAATTTGTGGTTTTATTTGAATTAAACTGTCTGAGCTGTAAGTTACAGTCCGCAGCATAGTTTTTGAATTAAACTTACTGATGCAGAGTTTCTATGAGCATTTCACATTAAAACTTTAGAAGGTTTTTTTTTTGTTGTACAAAGCACAGCAGGCTTAAATTGAGCTTTCACACTCCTGACATTCTACACACCCCTGAGGACAAACAGAACTCTTGGTAAAAGACCAGTTCCATGCACTCCATGCAGGAGAAGTTGCAGACTTGTGAGAGTGGTCGCGCCTGAGGTGCTCATTGGGAAACAGGACCACCCTCCGGTGCAGAGCAGCGAGGAGACAGAGGGAGGAGGAGGGTCGTGGACTCACACGCTTTTAAAATAAAATGAAGTGGAAACTTGTTAAAATGAAATAAACGAGTAAGTGAGTGAAAACCATCAAATGATCCTTTGATCTGGGAAAGACAGGCAGGTATGAGATGCATCGTTGTCCACAGAGAAACAACGTGGAGTTTAACGCCCTCTGTCGGTAGAATTCAGAACTAAATCTTGATGCATCGATTTTCTGCCACTACCACCATGTAAATAACAGAATATACTCCATTTGAGACAAAATGCATCGATTTATTTTAACACATTCAAATTTATCCTGTCGGAAAAATGTCCTCACTTTGATATAAGAAATTATATGCGTGTTATTGCATTGGGGATTAGGATAATTTAGGATTAACGATTAAAAACATACTCTTTGCAGTTAGCACTTTTGTCTCGTGTGTGTTAAGGTCGATTAATCCATGTTTTGGAAGGTGCCTGCTTTAAACCTTGGCTCCTGCAAACGTTTAATTGATGCCATCTGCTGTCTTTAATGTAACTTAATGAAACTGTGTATTTGTAATATCCAGGACATTCCAGTGTTACGGATTGTTATGTAAAACTGCAGGTCTTATATACATCATTATTTTGTCTTGTAAATGCTGCTTGCATCTAACCCTGTGTGGCTGGGACAGACGGCATCTCCCTGCAACACCATGGAAATATAATTATTTCTAATTTAAAGAATCCACAGAAGAACGAGAAATTAAATCTAAACAAGTCAATGTCAGGCTGCGCAAGCGTCTCTTGTTTTCTGACTTGACATCAGCATGTTTATGATCCAGCTCTGGTTTGAAATCTGCCAACATAAATAAACAGCTTAAATTAAAACCAGCTTTGACTCAAACCCCCACAGCTCTCATACACAAACTTTCCCAGATGATGTAATGTCCCTGGACGAAGCCCCGCTAACAAATTGGGCACTTGAGTCGTTGCGCAACATTTGGGATCCGTTCTGTGACATCACAGAGAAAAAAAAGAGCAACAGCTCAGGAGGCAGCAGGACTGACATCGCAAACACATCTGCTTTCTGCAACACTTGTTCTGAAGCACGTCTGATGGAGCAGGATCTTAGTTCTCTAGATGGTCTTAATGTGTGTGTAAATACAATCAATCCACAACTTAATGTCCAATCTGATCATTTCAGTCAAGTTACGTTTCTATCGTCAATTTTGTGTTTCGGTCAACTGTTGTTTCAATGGGACGAATGTTTGCAAAAAAAACTCAATAATTACAGAAGCTCAAAAAAGCGTTTGTGGAACAACTTTTTATTTCTTGTTCATCTTTATGTGGCGGTTAGACTTGTTCTTAATATGAAAAACATTCACAGTATATTATTCTTGATTCCACAGATAAACATCGAGTTTAATTTCAAGTGTTTAATTTGCTGCTCACCAACTATTTAACCAGAAACTAAATGTACACAATTCTTAAATTGCGCAGCAAAATATAAAGGTTGTTATTTGAACTGGTAAAAAACATGAAAATCCATAAAATTAGACTTGGAAACAACACAAACTAGTCTGATTTGTTCTTTTTCTTTTTCTTCTTCTTCACATGAACTTCTTCCAGGTCCATAGAAATCGAGTCTGTTGGTTCTGCGTCGCTCTCCTGCTTCACCTCCACTTCCTCCTGCCTCTCCCTGTCCTTCTTCTTCTTTTTCTTTTTTGTCTCACCTGATAGGAACTCAGTAATCTCATCTCTCTCGGTTTTGTCTGCAGGTTCCTTTAGAACTTCAACTTCATCCTCAACTGGCTCCGTCTTAATTTTCTTCTTTTTCTTCTTCTTTTTTCGGCCTTCTTCATCAGCGTCCGTCTCTTCTAATCCATCGACTTCATTCCTGACCAGTCTCGGGGTGTCGCTGCCGAAGGGAATAAACCTTTGTTTAAGTCCGGGCGGGATGGTGGGAGCAGGAGTGGCGGGGAGAGCCGGAGGAAGGTTGTTGGCGTCGCCGCCTTCAAAGCACTGGCTGATGCTCAGCAGACCCGAGAACGCTGGAGCGACGAGCATGTGCGCCGATGACTCGCTGCCGGTGAGGAGGTGCAGGTCCGGGGAGCACCGCGGGGAGGCCATGATGTTAAACATTTGCCGGCTGTTGGTCTTTCCCGGAACCGTCACGCTCTGTAGACCCGAGAGGTTCAACTTCACGTCTTTCACGCTAGAAACAGAAACAACTTTTAGTCACGCAAAGAGGATGGACTCATGACCAGATGCTTGATGAGATTATTTTAAACTCAAGCCTGAGAGTAAGTCGATCATAAAATTAGATGTGTTGTTTAAACACACCATTCTGGATCAAAGTCAACGGGAGCTTTGATGAGCCACAACTCCGTCCTGCGCTTCCTGAGATTCTCCACCAGGGTGCTGCTGCAGGGCTTGTAGCTCACGGGTGTGAAGTCTGCAGGACACTCATACTTGAGGCTCATGGAGTCTATGGAGTCGAGAGAAACTTTGATGAGTTAAACAGTCAATTTCAAACTTCTGTGTTATTTTTAAACTATTGAAATTTCCAACGCCTTTCTAAACCAGACGACCAAGACGTTGTGCTCATAACCAGAGTTGATTTAGATTGATTAGTTCACTGTTGTTGCACTTATTTATTTTAGTTTGTATTTATTCAACACCGAGTTTTGCATTGTTCGTTATTTTCCTTTAAAGGTTGTTTTTAAACAGAGAACTGTTTATTTTAGTATCATTGCACAGAAAACACAGCAGTGAAGCTGGCAACGAAATTTCGTTGCATGGCAACCGTTAAAAAACACAGCAGATAGATGTATATATAAAAAGTATAAATATAAATATTAATAAGTTAAAAATAGTGCAATATAGTATAAACAGAATAAATAAATAACATTATAAATATTGCATATAATAATTAATTTTCATTTTTGTTATTAATAATTTTGGGGGGTTTTATTTAATAGGTTTGTATGATAAATAGGAAAATAAAGAAAAAGTGACTTTAGTGCGTTAAGATGCTAATTGGGAAATTAATTAGAAAAGACTTATTGGCCTTTTGAGACCCTCAAAAATTGGCAATCTGTATCGGCCACAAAGATTATGATCAGTGCACCATAATTATTTTTTGTTTATTCCTCATGTTGTGTTTACAACACTGGCAATAAAGGTTTCAGTATGAGAAATATCTCTAAATACAGGAAAATTATGTCAGAACACAATCCGGATCTTATAATCCATACGTTTGCGTCTTCTCGTTTAGACTATTGTAACAGTTTATTTTCGTGTCTAAACAAGAAGGAGTTGTCTCGCCTGCAGTTAATACAAAACAGAATTCTGAGCTGCTCTAGTAGAAGAACTCGCATTTCTCCGATCCTTAAAACTCTTCACTGGCTGCCAGTTTCTTTCAGGATCAACTTTAAAATTCTGGTTCTTACTTTCAGATCTATTCATGGTCAGACTCCTCCTTACATCACTGATCTGATCCAGACTTACACCCCAGCTCGGGCTCTTAGGTCTGTGGACAAGAATCTAATGATGGTTCCTGAACCAGAGGAGAGAAATCCTTCCAGGCTGTTGCTCCTAAGCTTTGGAACGATCTTCCTCTCCCTCTGTGTTTGATGGATCTACTGACTCCTTCAAGAAACATCTTAAGATATTTTTATTTGTGCAGGATTTAACCTGATTCTGGGACTCCTGTGTTTGTCTTATGTGTCTTGAAAATTTAAAATATGCATTTTAACTGTGTATTGGTTTTGATTGTTAAAGCGCTTTGTGACCCTGGTCTAGAAAGGCGCTTTAGAAATAACCATTACTTAGCAAAAAAGTGTTTTTGTCCCAGTAACTTAATACTTTGAAAGTTGCGAGTAACTTGAAAAAACAAAGTGGTAATTTAACTAAGCAACTATTTTTAAAGTAACTGACCCAACTCTGCTGATGACTGAAGGTCACTCCAACATGAAGCATCAATACATACCAGAACATCCCGGTTTAATAACTCTTTCTACCCGTCTGCTGTCAGAACCATGAATGTTGCTTAATTTAATTGAATGTAATTTATTTGTATTAATTATTTATGTACATGTAATTTAATGGTAATGTATCTTATTTGAATGTATTGCGTTTTTTTTTATATTATTCTCTTTATTTAATTGTATTATTTCATGTTATATTATTTAATGCCACCAATACAAATCAAACGATATTTTTGCATTCTAAATATAACTTTAATTTTTAAAACTTCAAGCCCACTCTACACACAGTTCACCACATGGTTAGCAAAACAAACCTTGTTATACGAGCAACGCGAGTCATGTGTTAGTAGCCTGTTAACTAGTTTAGCACTGTTTGTTTCACTCATTTGTCACCGAACTGCTAGTTCTGTGGCTGTACTGACCGTTTTGTTCCGGTTCTGCCATGTCCTCGCTGGACGACACGTCCCTCGGCATCTTTACTCCTCAGATACAGAGGAAAAAGTCACTTTTTATTTGAATGTTTCGCGTTCTATCTCAGAACACATGTCTGTGTTGCATACGCATGCGCCCTCCCACTGTGAACTGTGAACGCGTCGCGTCATTTCCGCTCCACCCCCGTTGTAGTTTCACAACACATTTAAGAACTACAACACCCACAATACTTGTCTTTATGGTCGTCTTTATTTCCCCATTGTTTCTATTCAAAAGGAAGTTGCATATATTAGTAAAAAACAAATGATACGAAACGTCGAAATGTCAAACACAATTTCGCGATTGATAATTACGTCTGATAAACTAGTTAACTTATAATTAATCTTCCACATGAAAATGCGACGATGCGTTCATCTGTCGCATGCTTAAATCTCTTTAAATTGTGTGTTACTTTTACTTAATCTTCAGTTTTCTGCACGCGAATATACAAATGCACACACTTAAAATCTAAATTCACGACATACAACGATTCTGTGTTAGCATTATTGAGATTATGTATCCTTTGTCTCTCTTATTTTTCTTTCTTTTTTTTCTTTTCTTTCTTTGATCTATTTTTTCCTTGATCTTTGATTTATGTTATTTATCTTTATCTTTAGACTTAGATTGTATCATCTTGTTCTTTCTCTTTGTTCTAGTTCTTATTTTATTTTTGATTATTTTTTATGAAAAATTGATGTATTTGCTGTGGATAATTTGGAAAAAAATCCAGAAAGAGACCTCCTGAGGGATCAATAAAGTTCTACCTAACCTAACCTAAATAAATAAATAAATAAATAAATAACTGTAAAAGTGTACTTGTCATTTAAAATAATACTCTGGAAGGCAGACTCTGACTGAAAAGCATATATTTTAACAACTTGCAAACTTGAAATAATTATTTATTTCTACACAGTTGCCCATCTTGAAAACCCCCCCTAGACACAACTATTATCCAATAATTAAAACACTTTTATTCGTGCAGGCTTTTCCTTGATTTTCTGGAACTCCTGTGTTGTTCTTAGTGTTATCTTGATCTTTTAAGTATATATTTGATTGAGTATTGTTTTGATTGTTTAAGTGCTTTGTGAATCTCTATGAATATAAATTACTTACTTACTATAATTCTGGTTTCCGCATTAACCTCACTGATGATATATTCTTGCCCCTTACATTGAGATTGTTGCCACTATTTTTATTTTACTAAACGTTTTCATTGCGCATTCTTTTTTTCGAACACAACTTCTAGCCACTAGATGGCGACATTCCCCTCAACGCGCTCGAGTCGCGCCAGTAAACAGGACAAGAAGAAGTATCGCGTGACGTTCCAGCGTCCGTTTTGACAGCAGCGAAAAACAGGCCGAAGTGGGTAAACAGAACCAGCACTGTCGCCAAAACAAGCTAAAATACGCCAAAGCTTTGGTCGGGTTATGTCTATAAGATGCGTTGCATTGTTTTGGGCTCGTTTAAAGTGTGTTAAAGGAACGAATCGTGTGTAAAAAAGAGGGCGTGCACCTGCCAGGTTGAAGCGCGGCTAACGTGTTGCTAGCATGTCGTCCCCCTCGTCCGCCTCCTCCAGGCGCCAGTGGTGCTACCTGTGCGACCTGCCCAAGATGCCCTGGACCGTGGTGTGGGACTTCAGCGAGGTGGTGTGTCGTGGCTGCGTCAACTACGAGGGGGCCAACCAGATCGAGTTCCTCATCGGCAGCGCGCGGCAGCTGAAGCGCACGCACGGGATGCAGGACGGGAACGTGCGCTCACCTGGACCCTCGCCGAACAAACACAGTCGCCTGGACCCGGTGGCTTCGGACGGCAGAGCTCACAACGAGCGCTACGAGAGAGCGGGCAGAGGCGAGGGCGCCGGGGCGTCGGTTCGTGTGCCGCCCAACGGACTGCACCGTGACGGGCAGCCTCCCCAGGAGGTGAACCGACAGAGTCCCAGCGGGAGCCGCAGACCCGTCCACGGAGCCGCCATCCCGCCCAGTCTGGTGACCCAGAGCATCGCGGGGATACCGCACGGTCTGCTCGCCGGGATGCCCGCCGGGATGACCGCCAGGTCGGCCCCCATGAGCAGCCCCATGATCTTCCCCGCGCCGGTGCTGGCCGAGATGAGCCGCAGGCAGCTGGGCATCGGCATGGGCATCGCCCCCTTTATCACCCCCGAGCTGGAGCGAGAGCTGAGTTCCTCCCAGCCCAAGACTCAGACTCACATGGCCTTGGCGAGCTCCAGCAAATCCACCGGCCTCCCATCGTCGTCCTCCTCCGCCATGGCGGGCGGCGTGAGCCAGACGAGCCCCAAGCCCGCCTCGTCTCCGGCCAGGCAGCCCCGGCCCCTCGCGGCCCGGTCCGGAGGGGAGCCGCTCGGGTCCAGCAGCTCGGCGGAGGCGGCCACGGCGGCCGCGGCTTTACCCCACAGCGGCGCCTCCGAGCTGGGGTCGTCGTCCGCCAGCAACGCCCTCTCTGCAGGGAACACGCTCTCCTGCACGCTGTGCCACGAGAGGCTGGAGGACACGCACTTCGTTCAGTGCCCCTCGGTGCCAGGACACAGGTCTGACTCTTGTTGACGTTTCCATGAGGCATTCTTTTCAAACGCATTTGGATGTTTTCATTTTTGTGTAGAGTTAAACAAGAAAAGTATAAAGCAATATTTATATATACATTAGCAAACGTGGCTTGTTTTAAACTTAAGGAAGCCCATCGTTATAATTACCCTGTGCAACATAAGATAATTGATTTGAAAAATGTATTTAAAACAAGAAAAAATAATTGTATGATGTTTAGAGAACATTCAACAAAACACGACATACATTGAGGGTCATAAATGTTTTTCAATTCAACTGTTATTATATTTAGTTTCACATCTAATTCCTATTTTGTTGTCGATGTGCCCCTTCCAGGTTCTGCTTCCCGTGCACCAGAGTCTACATCCAGAGCAGACGGGGCGACGGCGAGGTCTACTGCCCGAGCGGAGAGCGCTGTCCGCTGGACAACTCCCCAAACAGTCCGCCCTGGGCCTTCATGCAGGGAGAGGTCTCCACCATACTGGGCACCAGCGCACCCGGAGCAGGAGCGCCGTCCGCTGCGCCCCCCGGTGCCGGAGGAGCGCCCGGACCTGGAGCCGGAGCGGGATCCAGCGCCGCCAACGGACCAGGAAGTGGAGACGTCACGGTCAAGAAAGAGAGGGAAACGTGATGACTCGAGTCGAAAACCAGGACACGACCAGCTTCAGGTAGTTCCCTTTAAGACGTGTTCTTCCTTAAAGTGACGCGGTAAATAATGCATTTAAATTTAATTTATGGGGAATTATTCCACCAGTTGAAATAGTTTGTAGTAATTAATAAATGCTGACTTATCCCCGATAGAAAACCTTTGCTTCTTGGGCTTCAGGCAAATGCGACGGACACCAAAAATGATGTCAGTTGATGCAGATCTATGCAAGCATGAATGTTCAGTATGGAATGTACCATATATAATTCTGGTGAAAATCAACGACTCCAAAAGGAAGGAAATGTTTTTTATGTGCCGCTGTCAGATAGCTCTGCTATAATCTTTTCTTTGATAATCCCCCCAAAGTTCATTGAGACCCTCTTGTGCTTTAGAGCTCTGCTTCTCTTTCAATTAAATGAATATTTTCCTTAAAAAACAAGTTCTCAGCTGATGCATTCTTGAATAACTTTCCAGGAAAGGAGATATTGTGCATGTCCCCACTGCCATACACTGTATTTTATGCTGTTCTGGCAGTTTTGAATTGTGCGGAAACTATGAGAAGTCATACAAGTGTTTCATTTCTGAACTTGATAAATCCAGAAAGAAATCCAAAAAAACACCCAAAAGTCTAAGTGGTTCCATTTTAAGTTTCATGAAAATGCATTTACAATGTATACATTGAACTATATTGATGAACAAAAACGACACCCACTGGAAAAGCTAAAAATGGTAAGACTTAAATAACCATTAGCCGGTTCTATGTTAAGATAAAGTTAAACAAATGAATTCATGCCATATGAAGCCTTTAAACTCACAAAATATGAAATCCAAATATGCAACTGTATTGGTGCCTGTAACAAAAATCAAAACATCAAACTGTTCTTCAAAAACTTCTTCTGTCTCTTCTTTAATTCTATCAATCTTGACTTTTCAGACTATCAGACACCCGGAGCAGATGTTTGCACTGGACCACTTTGAGATCCTGAAAGGAAGCAACTCAGTGATTCACAGATTTCCAAAAAAACAACCCGACCAGGTTCAAACTCCTCACACCCTGAAATCGTTTAATTTCTCCTTTATTTAAATTCATCCGCCTCTGGAGTCCCGCACACGATCTCACCCGAACCTCAGTTCAAAGCACAGAGGTCAAGGTTCAAATCACACAGCTGCACTCATTTGTGAACATCTTTCAATAAAACCACGACAAACGGATTCATTTGGCCGACAAACGTCAATTCTTCAGTTCGACCAGAAGAATTTGAAATCGGATATTTCAGTCAAGATTGAATGTTTCAGCTTAAAAATGAATCGGAGGCAAAGCACACGCCGTAGAAGTCAACATTATATCGCACTATTTCTTCAATGCAGTAAACGTTTCAGCTCCGGGGTCCAATCAGAGGTCTTTGTTTACATGGACAGAAAATATGGCTCAGTCAATCGGTTTAACGTTTTCAGATTTTAAATTTCAATTTCACATGTTTAATTTAGTGTTCCAATGTTTTTAGGTCGGTATCGGTTTTATTATCGGTTTGGTTAAAAACTGCACATATCAGTCATTACAATTTAAATCTATTTCAGATTAAATTTAAGAATATGCATATTATTCTAGCTTTCTTTTAGAGTCCAGTGGAGCCCCGACCCAGATGGACTTATTGCACCTTCCTTGCTGGAAGATTTAATAAAGAAATCAAGAGTTGCAGGTAATTTTTATTAAAGCAACTGTCTGTATATAATATAAGACTGAAGCTCACGGTCCTCGGACCAGCAACAAATCGGCATTTCAATTTTAGTTTGTGTTGCCAGTCGATTGATTTAACTGAAGTGTTTTTTGTTTTTAAATATTAGCTTAAGCATACATATGGAAAGTCTTGGTCAAAACGGTATGTTTTCAACCGAAAGATGGCGCTCTTTTACAATTCACAGAATGTTAAATTTGGAACGCTACATTTCACAGTCAAATTTCTTGAATAATATAAGATAATACATTTCTCCTTTATATATTATCCATGACAATTCAGGATAAATGTTCTTCTTGAGGATGTTTGCACAGCATGTGTCACGGGTGAAAACTGTTGGCGTTTTGAAAATATTTTTTCTGTCCATGTAAGTAAAGGACTAAACGTTTAAGTCCAAATGGTATATTTTGAGCAACTATCAGCTCAGCAGATTTCTCATGTTCCTCTGGTCGCTGAGGATTGTGGGCATGTTTTCTGCGGCCCGCTTCAGAATGTTGCAGCGTAGAAACAGACGGACGCTGCCGGGTCCAGCCTACGCCCCGAATGTAGAAGACGAAAATCAAAAATACGCCTATAAGTCTATTTTCTACTAGATTGTTCCATGTTGTTACCTGTAAAGAAATATGATAGTGTGTACGTGCAATCTCTAGTCGTCGTTAATATCAGCAGTCGGGCGATTGCGTATCCTTCTGTATCTGTTGTTTTTAGAACGAAGTGAGAATCCACTTAAAAGCTAAACTTTAAAAACGAATGCGTCAAGTTATACCCAAAACACTTGTTTGTTCAATTTTGTTTTTCACTTGTTGTTTTCTCTGTTTATTCAGTGGTTGTCATGGCGATCAGACCCTTGGTTCAAATCAAGAACATTATGACCTTCTGTTGATCTATGATAGTCCTGCTCGTGTTGGTCCTGCTCTGCAGTGGTCAGTAGTTTACAATTGCAGCACCACTCGTGCTCATTTTTGGCACCTTCACCGTGTTCCGCAGGTGGTCATAATGTTCTTGCAACAGTTTCCTCTCATGACGTCGCCAAGTCATGATTGTTTTTGCCTTAACTACCAAAATGAACAATCGAGCCCCAAATCGGCAACTGCTGTCACTTCCTGTGTGTTTTTCTTCTGCAAGAGTTTTAACTCACAATTGAAATGTTCTTCTTTCCAAATAAATGGATGGCACTTTTTGTTGTTCAATGTTCTCCAACTGAAACGGAATAAAATTGTCTTTTTTTCTATGTAAAACACACGGACGTCTGATATTCCTAAGTGAAGCCAGAGTTGTGTTAGTGTGTGTGAAGCCCTAAGGTTTCTCTCAGAGACCGTTAAAAAGAACCTCTGACCACCTGAACCTGTTTTTTGGAGTTTTGAAGATCAGTTTTCTCTGACTTGTTCAACCAGTTCACATTTGTTTGTGTTTATTACAGCATGATCAGTCACATGATGTGAAGTTCACACTTAACATGCTCGACATTATTGCATTTTTGCGACTCAACGGCGACACTGAAAACCAGCAGTTTTGTGTCCAAAACTCAACATCATCTTGTCTTAAAATTTTGACAAATTTGATTGGAAAATTTAAAGTCACTATCTTTAGATTGAAACTTCTAAAAAGGTGAAATATTCTGATTGAAGCTTTTGAGTCGACATCTTCATCACGACTTAAAATTGATTATTTGTAGTATTTGTCATTCTGAAAGACCTAAAATTCTGACTTCATTTGATATTTTTCTCTGAGGTCATTAAAGATTTAGAAATTCTCCCACAATTCAGGCGAGTTAAGACTTTAAACTTTTAAACCAATGGGAATCTCAACCAACTTCTCAAATGTACAAAATTTTCTGCCATTAAAGCTTTTAAAACCACAGTGTACTTATGAACATAAGTTGTTATCTGTATATTGGCTAATTTAAGATTCGGTTACACTACGTACTTTCATCCATATCCTAGAACAACGATTTAAAGTTGAACAAGTATTGAGTTTTTGATTCCACCAAAAAATAATTTCCTCTGTTTTGTGGTTTCAATATTTGAAAATACATTACCTGTTCAATTTGGGTTAAGTTTCAGCTAAAGACATCAAGCTAACCAAAGTTCAGACCCAAACGGCTGTTTTTGATGTAAATGTTATTTTTTTTGTTTGTTTTTCTGGTGAGTGAATGAATGTAAAAATCTGCTTCGTCTCACTGCGGCTTTTATCCAACGCTGACCTGTGTGACCTTTGAGTTCCACCTGCACTGATCCATCATGCAATCACTCGTCAAGTGCCTTTTTCTGAACTGCGTGCGAGAACCTCAGGAAGGTTGTTTTGTTTCTTTCGTTTCGGTGTTCATCTCTTCTGTCTCTTCTTTTTGTCATTCTATCGCAGCTTCTTGTACAAACTAGAGAGCAGGAATTACAAATAAAAAAAAGTGGAAACTCCTCTGCACTCTTGAGTCTGTGTCATATCAGTCGACTCTATACTTGAAATAATATAAGAAAAATCTCTGAGACTTAAATTATGGATAATTAAGTTTTAATTTATTTGTTTTATAACTTCGACCTTAAAACAAAAAACCCTGGTCGCAAAAATATGAATCTATGTAATATTAATAAACTAATTTGAGATGAATTATTTAAAATAAAAGTGCGTTTTAATTTGTTATTTAATCAATAAAAAGATTTGTTATACAGAAACAATATACACAATTATTTAAGAATAATTTAAACTAAATATTTAGATATAAGCCACTGCCGAGTTGCGCTAAACAATTTCCTATTTGCACCAGCAGGGGGTGGTATTTGCACATGCAATTGAGCCTGTTGGCTTCATTTGGCCACCAGGGGTCGCGACGCTGAAGTAATCAATACCTCAACATTTTACAACTATATTTGTGGTACTATAGGATCGGTTCTGGTCGGATGTGGAGCTCGGTGATGATGAGGAGCAGGAGGAAGATGTTCGTCTGCTCGATCTGTCACTTCCTCCATTACAGCCTCAGCTCATTAAATCTTTTGTTAAACCAATTATAGAGGTGTTAATGGACGAGCGAGGCCTATTGGCATTAAAACAACGACCTGCAGAGACAGAATGTGTGTTGGAGAGGAAGAAGAGAGAGAGGGGGGGAGAACATAATAATTTAATGAATGTTAATGACGTCACAAGCTCCAATAACCAGGTTTATGTCATCAAGATGATGTTATTTACAATATCGCCATTGGATAAAGTGGATAAAAAAAATGATTTGGTGTTTTGTCAACAAGAGAATGACTAATAAATAAACAACAGCAGCGATGACGCCTTGAACGCATCAGCCAGAATTGTTTATTATACGTTAATAAATATATCACATGAATATCAATGTAAAATAGTGGTTAAAATGAATTAACTAGTCAATAACTTAATTATTAAAGACGCGTCTTTACTATATGTTTGTCAACACTAACATATGTTGCTATAATTCATTTCTAAAAAAAAGAACATTTCACTTGAATCGCTTCATTGTTCCATCATGTTGATCCTCATCTAGAATAAAGCTGCTGTGTTTGAGGAGTGTAAAGCCCTCGAGATGCTCCTCAAAAAATGCTCTGGAATTAACGGTCACCGGTTGGATCCTGGAGTCGAGATTAGGAGCTGCTTCTCTCCGGAGCCAGAACCGGTTCCGCGGCTCGTAATTCCATCACGACAAACACTGAGGTGTCACGTCAGTCTGCGACTTAATCAACTTCTGCGAACAGATCCTCCTCAGACGCGACCACGTGATCAACCGCCGTGTGACAGAGAAAAAAAAAACATTTGGACCGTGAACGCAGCACCTTCATTGCACCTGATCTGCTGGATCGAAGCGAGTGATCGGAGCAGCTGCCGCTCGCTTCCTGTCCTGTAATCCCGCAGACCTCCCGCCTGCGCATCAATTACATCTCCATTCAGTCGCCATTAGCGCAACCATTGACATTCACGCGCCTGTCTGTCGTGCCCTGATGTGTATTCCACGCCGTCTCACCGCGTCGTGCGCGACACAAGTGAGCATCCGAACACACGCACCCGCGACTGCGCCAAAAAAGCTCGTGTGCGAATAACCATTTATTTCTTTGTGCATTAAAGTTTTGTATTAGTATTTACTGAAGTATAACTTCTGATGTATCTTTCATAACAGCAGTTATCGTTATGACTGAAGTACTTATGTGTAGTGTTGGCGGCAGTACCAGCTGTCATACTAGCAACAGTAATTATATAATAATAATAGTTATTTGTAAAGCGCATTCGTAGACCAGGGTCACAATGATCAGAAGAAAGAACATATAAAACTCTAATGGGCCATTAGACACACAGGAGTCCTAGAAAATCAGGGAAAATCCTGCATGAATAAAAATGTCTTAAGATGTTTCTTGAAGGAGTCATTAGATCCATCAAACACAGAGAGAGAGGAAGATCGTTCCAAAGCTTAGGAGCAACAGTCTGGAAGGATTTCTCTCCTCTGGTCCGGGAAAGTGTTCAGGAACCATCAGTAGATTCTGATCCACAGACCTCAGAGCCCGAGCTGGGGTGTAAGGCTGGATCAGATCAGTGATGTAAGGAGGAGTCTGACCATAAATAGATCTGAAAGTAAGAACCAGAATTTTAAAATTGATCCTGAAAGAAACTGGAAAGCCAGTGAAGAGTTTTAAGGATTGGGGAAATGTGAGTTCTTCTACTAGAGCGGGTCAGAATTCTCACTTTAGTTCGTACTGACAGTGGTATGAAGTAGATGCCGTAGTAAGCGATTTTAATATAGGTGATGAATTCGTCAGCCTTGAGAAGAACTGTTGTAACCAGAGGTCACCAACTCTCCAGACACAAAGAAGACTCAACTCTAGTCTAGTTCATCTGCTTCACTCTTCAAATGCATCACAAGTTCATTCAAATCTGTGAGTATAACACTGGGACCACAAGGAACACATGAATATCTGCCCTGGGCTGCATCTGGCCCTGAGGCCACACTTACTCCTACTATAGGCTTTTCACCAGCAAGAGTTTGTCCAAGATTTTAGATTTTATTGTGGAGAACAACCGTTACTTCTCCAAACATTTTTTATCTGCGCCCGTATCTGACACTCGTTGACTCCATTTTGCTGGTGTTTACTCCCAAGACCTGTCAATATTGATGTTTACACCTGCGGTGACATCACAGAAGCAAGTGGAATTAAAAAACTGCTACTTTGTTGTTCATTGTCCACGTTGTGTAACTAAGGAAAACCGATGGTCCCTGCACCCCTGCCACTGGGGTGGAGATGCCCCGTGGATGTAGTGTGTACTCCATGGGTCGCTCCAACCACGGGCCTCGAAGGTGCTGCTGGGAAAATAAATTGCCTGAGGGCTACCATTTTACACAGCGTCTCTTGTGAGGGGCTGTCAAGCAGAAATAAATAGAGTAAAACGTATAAAATCAAGCTAAATATACCAAAAATACTATTTTTTATTGTATTTTATATATTGTGTACCTGACATTAAAGTACACGGAATAGTATTAAAAACAATGTAGTCATATTTTGAAACTAAATGATAGAAATAAATAGAAAAATTGTTAG
Source organism: Callionymus lyra (assembly GCF_982586985.1). Classification (NCBI taxonomy): domain Eukaryota; kingdom Metazoa; phylum Chordata; class Actinopteri; order Syngnathiformes; family Callionymidae; genus Callionymus; species Callionymus lyra. Next base: position 20,109,895 of record NC_141824.1, read on the forward strand.
TTTCTTTGACCTCATAAGGGCCACATAAATACAATGATACAAGTATTCTCTAAGGCAGGGGTCCCCGACCTTTGGTGCACCGTGGACCGGTTTATTGTGGGGATTATATTCACGGACCGACCTTCATTTTGAATTAATTTACTTTTTTTGCAGGTTTATCTTTTGGAGTAAACTTAACAGAAACAAGCATCTTGACGTGTCAATTTACTTCAGAGAAAAAACATAATCAATCTTCAAACCAAAACACATTTAAGACAGTACTTATCAATAGAACAGAAAATTATATTAATTATTTTTCTTTCTTTGAGGCAGGATAAAAAATGCCTTAATATATATATATATATATATATATATATATATATATATAATTATATTAAAAAAAAGTGTAGTATTTATATTTAGCGTCAATGGTAATATCTGAAGTGGCTAACTTTTGTATTTAACGGAAACACTCACAACCAAAAAAATAAAATAAGCTTCAAGGTTTTATTAAAACAGTGAGAGTTTAACCAAATTACGTTGAATGTATGGCGTGTTTGAAAGATTCAGGGTCACCAAACATCAGAAATTTGCTTACAACTGCAAAACAAATCTTCTTCTATACATTAGATTTAGATTTAGAGACTTAAAAAATAGAAATAAATGCAAATAAAATAGTTGTTGGTGTTTTGACATCAAGAGGGCCACCATCACTATCACCTCTGCTTTAACTTTTATGTCTGCATTAACTTTGTTCCTTGTTTTTTTGTTTATATTCGGTCTACTAGTTGATTGATATGAAGTTGTTTATTATTTATTTCATTTTGTTAGTTATTTATTTGTATTTATTTTCTTGAACGTCTTAATCAATGTCTGTTTAATTCTTTAACTGTTTTTTAATTGTTTTAAGTGTTTGATGTCTTTAATGTTTTGCATCGTGGGTCAGAGAGTACTACAATTTCATGTATGCTGTATGTCTCAATACATGCATATTTTGACAATAAAATAACTTGAGTTAAATACAGTTAAAGGGCCGCACCTACACGGGTATTCTCTATATAACTGAAACGCCCCGAGACAAAAAGCACTCAATGATTAAATAAAAACATGCTGTGGTTTCAATAAAACAATAGAGCGTTTAACCAAATGATGTTGACTGTATATCCCGTTTGAAAAGATCGCGAATTTGCTTACAACTGCAACACAAATCTTCTCCCTTAATTATTCAAATATCTCTCACCTGCGACATAATGCTCCCCCGGCCGCGAGCCGGCTCACTATTTGGCAGCCGCCCATCACCTGAATAGTGATTTAGGGGGGCACGATTAAAATAATTTGATTATCTACGACCTCCATCTGTCGTCGGTTACCTCGAAATTCACCTGTAAAGTGTAAACGAGGTCCCGGGACCCGTTAGATTCCGCGCTCAAACACTGTTTAATTCCAATATAAGTCTCGATTAAAATGCATATATTTCATGGTTATTTTCATTAAAAAATCAGCTAATTGTAGACGAGTTAAAACACTTCAGAGTTCGCCTAAGGGTTGAGGGGATCCCGGGTGGCCGCCGGGCCAATATACAGCACGCCAGGGGGCCACATCGGCCGGGGCCTCTTCCTGGAGCCAGACATTCAAATGTCAGGATCTGGGCGGGACCCTGCTCTTTATAAAAGTGGGCCGAGCCATTCCTTAGTTCGTATTTGCGCTCCTGCTCCTGTCAGACTCATCTCGTCTCCGCAACTTTAGTCCGAGAAACATCTGTTAGGAGGAGAAGTTGTGAAACTATGGAAGAGTGACGGGAGGCTGGAGACACACCTGAGGAGCCGCAGCCAGGAAGGATTTCGTATTTATTTCTCAGCGTTTTTGTTTTAATTTTCATTTGAAGAAAAGTCGTCGCGGACCGACCAGACTTCTCCTGCAGAACTTTAGTTGGGGATGTTGAGCTCAGTGAAGATGGAAACCCACGATCTACCTGAATGGAATACTTTCTACAGCGAGGCCAGTGAGGTAAGCGCTTCAACTCATTTTTATTTATTAAATAATATAAAACAACAGAAACAAATTTAAACTAAAACCAAAAAAATATATATTTAGAAATATAGCAACAAGTTTACCCCGAAAGTTAATTAAAAAAAATAATTATCATATCATACTATATTAATACGTATTTTAGAAATGTATTTAGCACGTGAACGCACCATTAGAGGCCTTTAGTCGGAATTAATAAATTCCAGAGCCTTATGACGCTGCAGATACGGAAAATAATTTAATTTATTTAATTTAAAAAAAATCCCTTCTTCCCTGCTCACGTGTGAATGCGTTAAATATTCAAGAGTTTTCTATAATCGCATCATGAAGGTGAGAAAGACGCGTCTGATGAAATTAACGCGTCTGCTAATCTTTAACTAGTGACGCGCGTTTTAATCTCAACCCATCGATTTTTTTTCTTACTCCTTTTCCCAAGTTTGTATTTATTTAAGAGAAATTAAAAGTTTTTAGATGAGTCCTGAAGTGTTGAAAAAAGTTCTGTCTTTTTTTTTTCTTCCAACGCGCGAGTCTCCATGACGCGCTTTTTACGCATTTGCAGCTTCGCGTGTGCGTGTGAAAACTCCGCGCACTGAGAACTTCATTGTTCATTGATCAGCAGCCGCTTTTTTTTTTTTTTCTTTCCAAAAAAATCACTTTTGAGCAGAACCCTGAGAATGTGTGTCATTTTTGTGTTACGGTTCTGAGACTGACGTGTTGGTTCCTCTCCGCAGATGTACTCGTCTCCCAGCACCATGAACTCGGGTCTGGGCTACATCAACCTGAACCCGGCCACGGCCTCCCCTGCAGGCATGAACATGGCCTACTCCACCTCGGGCCTCAGCAGCTCCCCGCTGGCCTCCATGGGCGCCGGACCGACCCACATGTCCCTCTCCCCGGTGACCTCGTCCCTGACCTCCGGCTCTCTGACACAACTGGGTCCGGCCGGTCCCGGGTCCCTGGGCTCGCTGTCCCACTACCAGAACATGGGGCAGCCCATGAGCCAGCTGGGGTACGCGTCCACCGCCTCCCTGAACCGAGCGGGGCCCAAAGAGATGCCACCCAAGCCCTACCGCCGCTCCCTGACCCACGCCAAGCCGCCGTACTCCTACATCTCCCTCATCACCATGGCGATCCAGCAGAGCAACAGCAAGATGCTGACCCTCAACGAGATCTACCAGTGGATCATGGATCTGTTCCCGTACTACCGGGAGAACCAGCAGCGCTGGCAGAACTCCATCCGCCACTCGCTGTCCTTCAACGACTGCTTCGTGAAGGTGGCCCGCTCCCCGGACAAGCCGGGCAAGGGCTCCTACTGGACCCTGCACCCGCAGTCCGGCAACATGTTTGAGAACGGCTGCTACCTGAGGCGCCAGAAGCGCTTCAAGATCGAGGACAAGATGGCCAAGAAGGCCGCCAAGGAGGCCGCCGCCAAAGCGGGCCACGGCGCCGACCACATGGACGACCGCAGCCCCGGCGGCGGCTCGGAGGGCGACTCGGCCCACTCGGACAACTCCCACCCGGGCTCCTCCGACGACCAGCCGCTCTCCCGGAACTCCCTGGCGTCGCTGGACTGCCCGCCGCTGTCGTCCTCGCACCTCCACAGCCCGCCTGTGTCCATGCCGTCCTCCTCCTCGACCCCGTCCCTCGCCCCGTCCTCCATGTCCCTCTCCTCCACCGCCTCCCCCATCAACCCCCTCCTCCACCCCCAGTCTTTAGGGGGCAGCGCCCACCTGCTCCCCAGCTCCATGCAGCACCTCGACCTCCAGAGCGACCTCAAGTCTCTGGACCCCCACTACAACTTCAACCACCCATTCTCCATCACCAACCTCATGTCCAACGAGCAGAAGATGGACCTCAAGTCCTACCAGGATCAGGTGATGGGCTACAACAGCTACACCGGCGCCTCCCCGGTGGCGGCCAAGCAGATCTACGACAGTCCCGGTCCAGCCAGCATGGACTCCGGAGCGTACTACCAAACTCTGTACAGCCGCTCGGTGCTCAACGCCTCCTAGTGGTCTTCAGTCCGCCGAGAAAACCTTTCGTCTTCTGAAGCTCCAAGACTTGCTGGACTTTAAGACTTAAAGAGGACGACGGCGAGACAGAAGTCAGGATCTGTGTTCGCGCCGCCACAGATGTACAAAGTGTAAAATAGTGGATACGAGAGGGGCCATGGAGCGTGGGGGGGCGGGGAGGGGAGGGGGGGTATTTGCATTTATTTATGAAAGGAATAAATTTTAATATATCTTCTGTTTATCAGTTACGACCCGAACGTGAGGTTCTTTGTGTGAAACGGAAGAGAAGGAGTTTCCGGTTACTGCAGTCGTGTTACAACGTATCTCAACCTTCGTTTGTCCTTTTTTTTTGGTTGAAATGAAGAAGAAAAAAAAAGCCATTTTGTCCTCGCAGCTATGGAAGGAAACTGTGGTAGACGTGCACGCGTCCGAGGACGCTGCTGTTACCTTTGACCTGAAGAAGGGACTCACATTTTTTAGGGAGAAAATGGCGGGTGAGGTGCAGTTACTGAGACAGTTGAGGGAGGAGAGATGCACTAACGGGAGGATTTACATACAGACCTTTGCACTCTGGAGCTCCTGGTGGGCTGATAGTGTGTGTGTGAGTGTGTGTGTGTGTGTTACAACAATGCCGCCCCCCCCCTCCCTCTCTGACACTGTATCCAACATCCAGCTCCTCCTCTCCAAACTGATCGAAGATCAATAATCTAGTGAAGGAGCAGGTCATGTGACAGCCTGCATTTGTTTTGTAGTTTTGTCAGAAAAAAGTCTTATTTAAGCTAATGTTGCTTTTGTTCCCGAGTGTGTCCATATAATATATTCTCTTGTTGTTCTGCTGGTTTCAACTGTGATTCGTTTCTTTTTCTCTTTCTTATTAAAAAAGGCAAAAATGGGGATAAAACTGTGGCTGTGTTTTTTTGTTTACTTTTACCCTCATTTTTTTTTTTTCCATCCAAAATGCAACTTTAATTTATATTTATAACATATTCTTTTTTACTAAAAGTAAGATTTTTTTAAAGAGTGAAATCATCCCATAGTTTAAACTATATATAAACTTTAAACAATGAGAAATCTTGTGTTTGAATACAGGATAATAATAATTACTTTAGTCTTACACATTTAAACTGTTGAAAATGAAATTATATATCTTCATAAAATTTTTAAAAATAGTTTCCAAATTTTAAAATATGTTATCTGTTTTTTAGAAATAAATTAAAACAATGTTACCTGTATTATTTCTATAATAAGGAGCACGAAACAAAGAAACATACAAACAATACATGATGATTTAGAAAAATAAAACAATTTAATTCAATAATAAACAGATCATTTAAAAAGCACAACAGAAAAAAATAACTTCCACATAATGATCCTGAATTAAAAAAAAAATTCAACCTGACCTGAAAACTTGCTAAAAACATGTACAAAATAAAATAAAACAAATAAAATAAATAAAACAATAAATATATATATATTTAGTTTTTTTTAATAAAATCGTAATTCTGAAACCTAGAGCATTTGTTTTTATTATCAAATGTCAATCAAACGTTTTTTGTAGGACAACTCTTATGTAACAGAATCAACAACAAAACTAAACACTGTTCTTCTCCTGAGCCAGGAACACACCTCCTAAATATAAATAAACACATCAATATTCTAACTGAGTAGACTTTCAAAGACACTGTCGTATTTTAAAAACATAAACGCCATCATTTCATCTTCGGCTAATAAATTAGCACATCAACAGCTATCAACGCCTCCTGCTTAAGTTAGTTTAATTCCTCATTTCTTCTTCGTTTATTCACTTTTATACTTCTATAAAACTACTCACTAATACTTCATGTACATGTCAGTTGTACAACAACATCAACACAAGTACTGACTCAAATTCTGGTGACACACGAGCAGCCAAGTTAATGATTACAAGTCAATAAGAGGAAGTTTTGATAAATGAGAGGACGTCTGCAGCTGCTGCAACTGAACCGCAGGACATCTCTTTAGATCCATGTCTTCACATCGTTGTGTCTCTGCATCGTCTTGTCTCATCGTTTTCCTGTCGCAGCATCTTTGTGTCTCCACCTCTTATTGTCTCTGGGTGTTTTGTCTCGTCACTGCTGTCTTCACATCTACCTTCATGTCTCTTCTTCTTCTTGTATTTATTTACCTCTACGTGTCTTCATGTCTCTACATGTATTTACGCATCTCCATGTCTTTGTATCTCTTCTTCTACTTGTCTTTCTGTCTTCATGTCTTCTCACTAATGTCATTCTGTCTTCATGTCTTTTCTTCTAAATGTCGTTCTGTCATCATGTCTTTTCTTCTAAATCTCGTTCTGTCATCACGTCTTTTCCTCTACTTGTCGTTCTGTCTTCGTGTCTCTTCTTCTACTTGTCTTTCTGTCTTCATGTATTTTCTTCTACTTGTCTTTCTTTCTTCATGTCTCTTCTTCTACTTGTCTTTCTGTCTTCATGTATTTTCTTCTACTTGTCTTTCTGTCTTCATTTCGCTTCTTCTACTTGTCTTTCCGTCTTCATGTATTTTCTTCTACTTGTCTTTATGTCTTCATGTTTTTTCTTCTACTTGTCTTTATGTCTTCATGTAACTTCTTCTATTTGTCTTCATGTCTTTTCTTCTACTGGTTTTTATGTCTTCATGTATCTTCATATACTGGTCTTTCTGTCTTCATTTCTTTTCTTCTACTTGTCTTTCTGTCTTCATGTATTTTATTCTACTTGTCTTTCTGTCTTCATGTATTTTGTCTTCATGTTATTTTTTCTACTTGTCTTCATGTCTTTTCTTCTACGTGTCTTTATGTCTTCATGTCTCTTCTTATACTTGTCTTTCTGTCTTCATGTCTCTTCTTCTACTTGTCTTGACATTGTGTATTTTCTTCTACTTGTCTTGACATTGTGTATTTTCTTCTACTTGTCTTCATGTCTTCATGTCACTTATTTTGCTTGTCTATATTACTTCATGTTTCTTCTTTTACTTCTATGTCTCTACATGTGTTTATGGTCTACATGTCTCAATTTCTCTTCTTTTACTTTTCCTTTGGGTTAAATTTTTAACTAGTATTAACTTTACATCGCGTCACAAACCTCTGCTATGAACACAAACCAATAATACCACCACTAGAATTATTACGTACTGCCTAAACCAGTACTACTATGCTACTATAGAACCATAAGTGCACAGTTAGACAGTAGTTCAGTTGCTCATTTGACAATAATGGTACTATTGTTCACAGAGTCTCTCTCTGCTCTACTGTGAGTCTCTGACTGATGACAAAGCTCTTCACACTTCAGTATAGTTTCAGTCGACCAGCTGCTGGTGGGAACAACACAAACATCATCTGGATCATGTGGTTTGATCAACTGAGTGAAATATGACGGTGTTGAGAACTTCCTCCTGACGCCGATGTGGAGACGAGCACTGCAGTACTACACATTATTAAGCTGAACAAACAGTGAGGCCCAAGTTTGATCGAATGTAAATAAATACCGTCTCCTCGCTGCTCTGCCGGTTCTTAAAGTCGTTTCATTAGAAGAAACACTAATGAGTTGTTGCTATGACGACCACTCTCAGACCAACCACGACTTTCAATATTCTCAGTTTTCTTGACCACTGCTCGTCCAGTTTCATACGATATAGTATTTTAACGTCACATTAGACCTTGTTTTTTAATAAAGACACAATTACTATGAATATTTTAACAACGTATGCCAGTGGTAACACTTCGACAGGCCATTATATAGAAGGGACGGAAACCCTTAAAATGAGAAGAAGATTATGACTCTGGCAAAATGTACATGTTATTTGATTGATTTTCATTGATTAAAAAGTAAATAAAGTACAGAACAACTTATTTTTCCTCTATGGTTTATATCTACGTCCTTTTGTCCTCTTTGTTATATACTTTTACTGCCTCATCCATTTGTTTTCACTTTAACATACAGTTCTGCTCCATCCATCCATCCATCCATCCATCCATCCATCCATCCATCCATCCATCCATCCATCCATCCATCCATCCATCCATCCATCCATCCATCCATCCATCCATCCATCCATCCATCCATCCATCCATCCATCCATCCATCATCCATCCATCCATCCATCCATCCATCCATCCATCCATCCATCCATCCATCCATCCATCCATCCATCCATCCATCCATCCATCCATCCATCCATCCATCCATCCATCCATCCATCCATCCATCCATCCATCCATCCATCCATCCATCCATCCATCCATCCATCCATCCATCCATCCCATCCATCTACCTATCCATCCATCCATCCATCATCCATCCATCCATCTATCTATCTGCCCGTCTGTTTATCCGTCCATCTAGTACTGCAACAACACTCCTACTAGTACTGCAAAATCAAATCTATTATAACTATTACTAATACTACAATGACTACCATAACCACACCAATTTCTCAATATCCTGATACTGATATTTCTTTATATTTCAATAACTTTTATTGTTTTACTACCTTCTACATCTTCTCTTTTCATATACGTTTACTGCCTCCTTCATCCATCTGTTTGCACTTCCACATACACATGCTTTAGCTATCAAGTCCCCAATCTGACTTCACCTGAGCTCTCAAACCCATCAGTGCAGCAACTTTACTGACCAATGAAATCTTTGGTTTGGAATGATTTTGAACCTCTTGGATAACCATGACCTGGATGAATGAGAACCTTCAGGGACAATGATTAAGACATGAGTCACAGTCATGCCCCAGGACTTGAGCTCTGAGCGGCACAAGAGCTTGTTGGTGTCTTCTCCAGGTAACATCTATTCAAAGCGCTGGTTGTGTTTGCATAGTGATTTTGCATGACAACTTTTTTTTCTTTTTCGTAAACGTTTTTAATGTCCATGCGCTGGCAGAAGAAAGGTTATTGGATGTTTGCCTCCTGGGGCGCAACAGTCTGACGGTTCATCCAGTTAGCGACTGTCGTCCTCGGGCGCCGCCGTCGGTGACCCAAGTTTCGGTGAACACACCTTCTGGAGACACATTTTTATTTATGAACATGACAGCCAAGATACATGTTGGTCATTGGACTCCAGATACAATAAAAAAAATACATGTAATTAGCCATCAGACTTTTAATTAAAGTTTTATTATCTTCTGCTTATCCCTGCTAGGTCGGCACTTTATCCCAGCTAACTGGGGTTAGAGGGACCCTGGAAATATTTCCATAGACATAAAGACAACACTTACACTCACAACTAATTGTGTCTAAGAGTGGCCTAGTCAGAGAAACAATTAAGAAAGATATTGTTTTCATTCACAATACTACTAGAATTTGTTTATATTTTTCTTTTTTATTTACATTAATACTTACAATTATTGAATAAAACATAAAATGATATAAATGTTTGATGCATAATATCACTATGTACACATTTGAATTGTCATATAACCTTTCATTTAAAACACATGTATTATTTAACAAAAGGTTGAGAAAAACTAAACAATTTGAGAAAATGTACTATTGTATCTTCCATATGTTAATGGCTTTAAATTAATAAATGTCTTTACTGTTTTATTTTAGTCTTTTTTTGTGTCCTTCACTTTTTCCTCTCAAAATAATGATCTTTAAAACAGTTATTAAATGTTGTATTTCCACTTTTAATGTGTTTATGTTACAGCTAAAGTTGACCTTTTGAAAACATGAATATTAATTATAAGACTGTTTAATATGTATTTGTTTTTTCTAAGCGTTTATCGGATCATTTTCATCAAGACATTATCAGCGTGAGATTACCACGGAAAGAAAAGCGAGTGGATTTTAAAAGAAGGGTGGTGCATGTTTTCAAGATGTGCAAATGGAGCCCAGCATCCTGGATCCTGTTCGCTGGATCTTCTGTTTACACTTGTTATTGCCCGAGGAAAGGGAGTCGTCGCAGCGAGACAGGAGGGAGAGAACGACGGCGCAGGAAAGATGCACTAACAGTTCTAACCTCGGGCTATACTCTCCCTTTTTTCCTGGTAAATAGACGAGCGGAGATGACAGGCGGAGAGAAGGGACTGTTGGAGCGTCGCTGCACGCAAATGTCTCAATCATTAATACCATTCATTATGTATATTCTTTCATAACTGTTGATCCTTATCTCGTAATTGGGAGGACGTGGTGGGTGATTGGATCAGCCACAGGTGAGCAGGTCAGGCTGGAAGTTGAGAGGTCGGTGTCACGGCGGCTGATAAAACTCAGAGACAGTTTTTTGGCCGTTGAAGCGGAGCAACAGTCGGAGGGACGGCTTGAAGCCATGAGGCAGATGAGTCAGACCGGTGACACGTAGACGAGTCCTCAGCAACAGTCGGCTTTTAAGCTTTTGTGTCGGATGGACGTCAATCGTCAAACGAAAGTCAATCAACCTTTACTGTCACGACTCACATTCGTCTGGGACTCAGACTAGAGACAGTATTGGAGCTAGATGCTAGATATTTATTCTTTTTTTTTAAAATATTTTTTAAATTGCATACCTTCACCAGTTACAAAAAGATAAGAAAATAAAATAACAATCACAGGCTATAGTAGTATTGTGTTCATCCTGTGGTGAGGTATCCATTGTCCAACAACAGTTTTTCATAGATAGCAAATTTAAGCTTAGTTGTTGTTTTGGTTCATTAAATATTGGACCAGAGCTGCACAGCCTACATTTATATGCCCCCAGGGGGGCATATATATATAAAAATGCAGCATATATACATGCATATATATATACATGCATATATATATACATATATATAAATATATATGTATATATATATATACATATATATAAATATATATGTATATATATATATACATATATACATATGCAGCATATATATATATACATATACCACGGTCTCTGTGGTACCAAGGGTCCACCCACCGCTCCTGCCGGACCCCCACCATGTACCTGCCTGCCACCACCTTGGAACCGTGAAGTTCAGAAATGATGATATTCTAGTTGTTACATTAATCCAAAATAACTTGACTGGACTGCATGTCCACAGTGAGTGGAAGTAAGAGTCTCTTGTCCAGGTGGGAAGCCCATCAGGTGTAGTCTTGAAGCAGTAGAGTGAGTTCTATGAACAACTGTATATTGGATAAGCTGTAAATGTTTGTTTGTATTCTTAATGAAAACATTGTTACATATAAGACTCCAAACGTCGTGCTCATGGAGAGGATCTTCATCCCATTTAGAGGTTGGTATGCACATAGAGGTGTCTGCCTGGTTCAGTACCGAATATATTTTGGATATTTGTACTTGGGATATTTTGTATTTTATTCACTGGAATGGAATCTTCTGACGATATATTTTTAGTAATTATTGGTGAAATTCTAGAATTTGTCACATTAAATGTATCTACTAGTTCAGAGAAGCCTATGAGCAAGTTTTCTCGTACAAAATGGTGCAGGTGTGTGACACCATTGACCTTCTAGCTGCTGAAGTTAATCATTTTTTTTGTTGATAGTGAAATCTGGCTTCAGCTGCATAGGTGAGCGGATTGAAGGGGCTATTTTTTGTGAGTTTGTGAAGGTTCTCCACCAAGCCTTTAAAGTTGTATTTATAGTCAGGGTTTTAAAACATTGGTGATTTTTAATAGTTTGAGTGATAAATGAAAGATCTGATCAGATTGTTACAATGAGCCTGTTCAGTGTCAAGCCGGGAAGAGTCAGACTTTGGATCTTTAAGCCACTGGGTTAGATATTTTAGCTGGTAGTATAGATGATAACGTTTAAAATTTGGAGGTTCAAGTCCACCTTGTGTCTTTCGTTTTTTCAATGTAGTTATTTTAATCTTGGAGTTTTATTTTTCCGGTAGAATTTGGAGATACTAGAAATTTTTTGGATGTTGTTAAAACATTATTTAAGATATGACTGTGGCTTCCTAAGGACGATCAGCACATCATCTGCATAAAGGATTATTTTGTGTTTCCTAGTTGGTGTTGGGATAACTTTAATTCTTCTATTTTCCCTGATTAATGCGGCAAGAGGTTCAATGAAAAAAGCAAAGAGAGACTGGGACAGCGACAACCCTCCCTATTGTATTATTGTTTAATCTAAAAATGTTTTTAAAATAATCCCATTGGTTGCGACTGTGGCTTTAGGAGAAGTGTAAAGTGCTCTAATCCATCCTATAAATGATTCCCCAAAACAGAATGTTGATAAAGTTGAAAACAAGAATTTCCAATTAACTTTGTCAAATACCTTCTCTGCATCTAGTGATAATACTAAGTCATCTACTTTGATTTGAGATTTGTAGCAGATTGAATAGTTTTCTTGTTTTTTGGTAAAGCCAGTTGGATCTGGATGTATTAGAGCTGGGATGACACGTTCTATTCTAGATGCTAACCCCTTACTAAAGATTTTGATGTCTGCGTTGATCAGTGAAAGGGGGCGCTAGCTAGCTGGGTTGGAGGAATCTTTATCAGGTTTTAAGACTAGCGTTATCATAGCAGTGTTCCAGTACCATACCAGTTGAGGGAATCCTAGTTGTTGATGTGACGTCTGTTACCATTCGAATGAATAGCTTTGAGATAGTTGGACAGAAGTGTTTGTAGAACTGAACTGTAAAAACAGTCTGGGCCTGAATATTTTTTGATGGACATCATGTTACGAGGTATGAAAATGTCCTCTGGTGATACAGGCTTGTCTTAACTATTGACTTGTTCTCTAGAAGGTTGTGGTCATTTTAATCCATTGAGGAACTTCATGATATCGTCTTTGTCTGGGTTTAAATCTTCACCAAATAGCTGTTTATAAAAGTCCTCACTTTTATAGTTATATACAACATTTATCGTTTTACCGTCAACATTGTTTCTGCATTCTGAAGAGCCTTCTTTCTTGGATTTAATAGTAGTTTACTTACGCATGTCAATATCGTGACCCGAGATAACATGTCGCTCGAGAGGCTGCTTTCCAGGAAGCTTAAGAATGTCAACAATTAATCCAGAAAATGAGGAGGAAAACTGATAGATGAATAGATGTGTGTTCTTCAGAAAAATAAAGCGTCTCGTGTTGAAGGAGCTAACTTTTTGCATCTTATTTTCCGCATTTGAGCCTCAATACCGTTTTTGTATTGATTCAAAGTTATTGGCCATGTGTATTTTTATATTTATGGGAATCATTAAACTAGTTAAATTTGTGATAAACATGGCCACATCCACAAAAGAGGGTTTTGTAAACAGTATTTGAAGTGTAATAGTTTTTTATGTGCTTCTGTAAAGCTGTCAACAGCTAGCTTTTCAAAATCACCGTCTCCAAACAAATTGTGACCTTTATTTATTTTCATCGATACATTTCCCCAATGTTGGAAGAATAAAGGTAAACATATATTGAGTACTACTGTAACAGCCCAGTTAGCAGCAATGCAAACATAACATCTTTACTCATATTGTAACAATGCTAATGATGCTAGGAGTTAGCATTTTTTATACTTTTAAACATCAATTTAATCATGCACTATTTCTCAAGATATTAGCAGTTACCTTTGAATTACACATGACCATGGACTGTTTGTATTTTTTAAGTATTAAAGTGTACATGTTTTTTTTTTTAATGTCTAAAGACAATTTGTGCTATTACTAATACTGTTAGCATTTGGCTAGTATGAACATTAATTGGGTTCCTTTACCTCCACATAAGTGACCGTTACTTTCTATTATATTTTGAATACTACTATACTTTTAATAGATTGAGTCACTTCGTGCAAATGCCAATAATAAGTAGAAGTAGTTACCTTTAAGATACACATCACTCTCCAGGCACGAGGGTGGTTTTCTATTGTGTTCTGTGGGTTGAATACAAGTAGTGTGTACTTCTTAATGTCACTTCTCACTTTGTGTGAAGGATTTGCATGAATGGATGATTAGTTTTTTTTTATTTAAGTTATCTTGTGTATTGTGTCCAAATATTGTGTTCATTTGATTATCTGTATCAATTTTGTGCTAATGCTAATACTGTTAGCAGTCAGCTTCGTCATGAACGTCAGCATCTCTGCACGTTTGTGTTTGTAATTGCTACTTTTATTAACGCAAATCGTTTTCGGGTCGCTCAGACAGACGGACAGCCGGGCAGCGCGTGCTCCATTGGTCAGCGGCGTCCAGATAAGTGAGTGGACTTTGCTCTTTTAGTCGCCGGTTTTGCAAGGAACCCGAGATAAAGTGTGCGTGCATGTGTGTGACAGAGAGGACACTATCGATCCGTGTGACTCACAGGAAGCTGCTCTACGCTCCGTTGACATTGTGACGTTGAAAAACCTCACTTTATTAACAACTTGTACTTTTAGAACGGAACGGAAATGACTATGTTCGCTGCTGACATGTTTTTGACCGTCCAAAATATAATCAATCAAATCAGAAACGTGAGCTGTCATGTGATTTTTCTTTTTGTTTTAAAGAATAAAACGGAAGTGAAAAACTGCGTAGAAACACCTGACTTTGCCTACTTGGCTAAAAAACTGTTTCTTACGTCTTTGACGCTTATTAACATAGAAAATGAAATGCTTCAAAATAAAAGCGCGAAGAAAATATATTGGACGACTCGTTGCTCGAGCGTTTCTTTCATACAGTTTTGACTCATTTCCATACTGACCTGATAAGTTATCACACCTGCAACTTTACGAGGTTCCTCCGTCTGTGTTGTGATGACACACATGGCGCCGGGAAGATTTCATAGTAAAAGTTGGACCTTCATCGTCTTCGCTGATAAACATCTGTACCGGCAGTCGAGTGGTTCAATCCTTGCGGGTGTTCTCGGGGGATGTTTGTTTATGCACTGAAGTCGAGAAGAAAAACATCCTCCGTCAAGCCAAAGGTGACGAAGAAAAATGGGCCTCAATTTAACGTCAAAAAATAGTTGGTTATAGAGAGAAAATAGGAAAAAAAAAAAGATTAACTGCTATTATTTTTGTGAGAAACAGAATATCGCTGCTGGACTTTAACTAGATTTGATCGAGTTAGAGTCAAATACTTTTCAAATAAAATTTGGGATCTGACAGTTTTATACCTAAACTATCTTTAAAGATAAACATTTTCTACTATTTACCTTGTTTTAATGAAATGTCAAAGAGGATCTAAAGCCATTTTAAATACATATTTGTATTAAGACAAATATTTTTGTATTAATTTCTTCACATATGTTTTAATTGAACTCATTTTTTTTTTGTTATAAAATATTGTATTTCTCCATAATATTTCCATGTTTTCATTATTTAATTCAAATAAATAATTGTCTTCTTAAAGACAACTTGATGGTATTTTTTAAATTTCTCTCTAAATATTTGGCAATCCGACTTGAAGACTTGAACTTTGGATTCAGCAACAAAAAAAAACGAACAAACATCAAGATGAAAATGTTCGTCTCAACACCTGTGTATCTGGACAGGGTGACGGGACGGTGCGAAGACATAAAGGGTCCCTCCAGGAATGTCGGGCAACATGTGGACCACATGTGTGTCGGGTCGGTGTGTGAGCCAGACTCTAACACAACACCGCTGACGGTCGTGACCGTCCACCGATTCGTAAATCACGGAGACAAAGAAACACAAGCGGACAGAAGAGACTGAGCGGGAGCTTCTCAGCAGGGACACCAGAACATTCTTCTTCATTTAACGTTGGTTTATTTTCATCTTTCGTTAGTTTGACTGGTTTGAGATGGATGACGGGTGGAAAAGCGTTTTTCTCATCCAGGATTCTGACACGAGCTCATCAGTTTGTTTCCAGTATGACGTTCGTTTTCAGGGCATAAACGTTGATTTTATATGATAAATAATCTTTTATTTAAAAACCCCATATAGTTTATGAGGTTTACATTTATATCACAATTAAAATTGAAACATTATTTCATTACTTTTCTTCAATTTTGATTCCTATAAATATAATAAATGATTACATTTTCAGAATTTGCTACCAATGTTTGCTGACTCAGCAACTGGACGTCATGGAAAACCTGATCAACCACGAGACGTCATGACTTTATCGAAGCTTCTTTATTTGTTGACCTTGACGGTTACTCAATCATAGAGTCTTTTATCTTGAAATATGTGCCGGACTTTCATCACAAAAGGGAACTTGACTAACACAGGGTTTTGGTGACAACATTGAGAAAAGTTTTTCCCTTTCATCACAAATGGTGTCACAAGTAGGATGATCAGTTTGGAACAGGTGACCAAAAAGAGTGGACTTGAAAATACCAAAGATTAATAAAACATAAAGAGAAAAAATAGTGCCGTAAAAATGTCCAAAAGAGTTTGATGGATGGATCGGAAAAATGGCTTAAAAAGATCCAGGGATGAAGAGAAAGGTGGATTTTGTCGGTTCATGTTCTGGTGACTCTTTATTCTGCGGATTGTAAAATAAATGATGACATAAGCATATTAAAAAGGGGGCTGTGCGTGTCTATGCGTGTGTGTGTGTGTGTGTTTGAACACCCGTCAACTGCCACGCCATATCATCCGTCCATGACCAACAGCTTTCCAGAACCTGATCCGATCTCTGACAGACATGCTGGCTTCATTCCTAGGAAAAAAGTCCATCAAGGATGAAACCACAGAGTTTTTGTTGCTGATCACATGACCTCATCCGACGCCTCACCAGGAAGAACTTGCTGCATCACCAGAGAGGAGAGCGTCGGCCCCCCTGGGGTCCGGCGGAGGACTAGAGTCCTGTGGTGCTCCACCATCACAGGTTGTATCAGCTGTAAACACAAAATATCAGATTTGCTGCAAATATTTGCAGCAGGTAATCACGGTCGGGAGCATATTTGCCAAGTCACAGCTGTCTTCCTCGCAATCCATCCTCACACACGAGCGACCGTCGCCACCGTGTTTGTGTTTGACATGAAGGCATTCGCTGGCGAAGGAACAAGGACGTGTCATCAAGATCCAGTTGTCCTGAAGTCTGCAGAACAACATCTACGTGTCTGGATGGTTTGAGTCACATGACTTCACACTGAGGACATGAAGTTTGTCCCGAACACACCTGGATGTTCTCAGTGTTGCACCTGAGCTTCCGCCGAAGCCTCTTAACGCACTATGAGCCTTGACTTGATCAAAGGTGACTCAAGTATGATCAATTTCTGGAGGACAATAGAGACACAAAGACAAATCTTATAGCATCAACTGTTTCCTGGAAAATATATATCTTTCGCTTACTTTGTCAAAATAATTTTGTGCTTTTAACTGCAATTGTGTTTCTGATATTATTTAAGTAATTAATTTCATCCTTCAACTGTCCATCAATGTATCATCCATCCATCCATCCATCCATCCATCCATCCATCCATCCATATCATCCTTAAGGAAGCCATCATCTACACAACCACCTGTCCATTCATCATCATCCATCACTCCATCTATCCATTACTTCATCCATCCATCCATCCAACCATCATCATCCATCACTCCATCTATCCATTACTTCATGCCCCCATCCATGATCCATCCATCATCCATCCATCCATCATCCATCCATCACTCCACCTATCTATTACTTCATTC
Source organism: Callionymus lyra (assembly GCF_982586985.1). Lineage (NCBI taxonomy): Eukaryota > Metazoa > Chordata > Actinopteri > Syngnathiformes > Callionymidae > Callionymus > Callionymus lyra. The sequence continues at coordinate 20,127,428 of NC_141824.1, forward strand.
ACTCATCCATGATCCACCAATCCATCATCCATCCATCCATCCATCCATCCATCCATCCATCCATCCATCCATCCATCCATCCATCCATCCATCCATCCATCCATCCATCCATCCATCCATCCATCCATCCATCCATCCATCCATCCATCCATCCATCCATCCATCCATCCATCCATCCATCCATCCATCCATCCATCCATCCATCCATCCATCCATCCATCCATCCATCCATCCATCCATCAATCCATCAATCCATCCATCTGCTAGTCTGTCTATCCATCCATCTAGTACTGCAACAACATTCCTACTAGTACTGCAAAATCAAATCTATTATAACTATTACTAATACTACCATGACTACCATGACCACACCAATTTCTCAATATCCTGATACTGGTATTTCTTTATATTTCAATAACTCTATGGAAAAATGTATATGTTATTTGATTGATTTTCATTGATTAAAAAGTAATCCATAGATCCATCCATCGATCCATCGATCCATCCATCCATCCATCCATCCATCCATCCATCCATCCATCCATCCATCCATCCATCCATCCATCCATCCATCCATCCATCCATCCATCCATCCATCCATCCATCCATCCATCCATCCATCCATCCATCCATCCATCCATCCATCCATCCATCCATCCATCCATCCATCCATCCATCATCATCCATCCATCCATCCATCATCATCCATCCATCCATCCATCCATCATCATCCATCCATCATCATCCATCCACGTATCAATGTGTCAATCGATCCATCGTTATCATACATCATTACTCCTCCATCCATTCATCCAACTATTAATCGACCCATTTAACATCATCCATCACTTTGTCTAAACATCAAAAATCTATCTTGCCTACCATTTTTCATCCCTCCATTATCCATCCATCCATCCATCCATCCATCCATCCATCCATCCATCCATCCATCCATCCATCCATCCATCCATCCATCCATCCATCCATCCATCCATCCATCATCCATCCATCCATCCATCCATCCATCCATCCATCCATCCATCCATCCATCCATCCATCCATCCATCCATCCATCCATCCATCCATCCATCCATCCATCATCATCCATCCATCCATCCATCCATCCATCCATCCATCCATCCATCCATCCATCCATCCATCCATCCATCCATCCATCCATCCATCCATCCATCCATCCATCCATCCATCCATCCATCCATCATCATCCATCCATCCATCCATCCATCCATCCATCCATCCATCCATCCATCCATCCATCCATCCATCATCCATCCATCCATCCATCCATCCATCCATCCATCCATCCATCCATCCATCCATCCATCCATCCATCCATCCATCCATCCATCTACCCTGCATCCAACAAAAATGGTCTTATTGTTCATAATCATAGCAGCTGAATACATATTATTTTAAATACTTCATCCAGCCATGTTTACATCATCGATCCATCAGTGTTTACGTCGTCCATCGTGCTCCATTATGTTGCATTGTGGTCAGATGGATGCACTGATAGCAAAGCTGCATCTCCTTATCTGCTGTGCTCGGGGTACCATGGTCAATTTCCCATCCATCCATTCATCTCTTAATCAATCCAACACAAATGGTTGTTCTCTGAACTTTTGCATTCGCAATTATATTAGATGAATATATATAATTTCTTAGAATCTCTCAGAATATGTTTTTTTTTTTTTACATTTTTGGTAGTATTTTTACCGACTTTAATCTCATTCTCTGCTTCGATAGAAAAAACTGCTAATTTAATAACAGCCTACCCTTATGTCTCAAAGGAATTTTCCAAAGTGATCAATAAAGTCATATCTTAACTGAGCTAACATAATTTAGATAAAATACCTTAAACCAAATCAACAAAGTTGGCTTAAATTAATTGAAAATCACTTGTAAAGAAAGTTTTTCAAACATTTTATACCAGATTTAGCCAAGTCAATTGTGCCATGCCAGTCTATATCCTTACCTGATCCCCACGGTTCTCCAGCATCACTTCCCTGTTGGAGTGTAATAAATAAAAAATAAAATAAAAACTCTATTGCATTAATAAGTTTGTCCCATTACCTTCCATTAATTTACCATCTTTTATTAATAAGAAGATCGTTTTTTTGGTAGTTTAAACTTTGACCTCAAGTGTAAACACACTGTGTGATTGGCCGTCGAACTTAAGGTCAAATCTATTGAAAGGATAAAAAGAGGAGCTCGTGGCACACCCTCTCCTGCAGTTACCTTATCAGTCATCACAGGTGTGTAAGAGACTCCACCTATTACCGGTTTCCTGGTAGGTGTGTGTGCGTGCGTTGTACAGTATGTGTTGGACATTAAAATCATACACAACTAGTCATTGTTCATTCATTTCTGTGTTTTCTATGGAAAGTGTAGTTTTATGGTACATGTGCCAAATGTGACCTGTCCAGTGATTGATTTGAGGCTTTAAAATAAGTTCAATAACCTCAACACTTGAGAATGGATTTGGAATTCTGGGTAAAAATGGGAAAATGTACGTGTTTTTTTGTTGCTCGAAGGCGAAATAACAGTTGTGGTAAAGTGGATGGTTTAAGATCAAAGACAGAAACAGGTTTCAGAACTGTTTAGCCGAAAGGAAGGTTAATAGAATCATGTACCTAAAAAATCTTTACATGTCAATTATTATATTGAGATACTACAATAATTTCCTCTTTAAAGTAAATTACAGGTGAAAAATGTAAAGTCAATTAAGTAAAAATGAATTCAATGAAGGACTACATTAAAAACTACACAATATACTAATACATTAAAATAAAGGATGTGTTTTAATACTATTTCATGTTTTCATATTGATTTTTCTTTTGTGTGGAAATGTTGTGGGACGGAAACAAAGCGGAGAACCTCAGATGCTCCTCACCATCCATCCGGTTCCTCCTCCTCCAGGTTCCCGACTCATCTCCAGATCGGTGTGTGTTTTGCGGCCTTTGACCCAAGACAGTCGCACCACCATGACAACTGCAGCCGGGCACTTACAGTTCATTAACTGTGTGTGTGTACAGCTGGGTGCAAAAACACACACACAACCATATAACTGCAGGAGGATGTCGGAGGAGACACATGTGAGATCTGCGAGGGAGACCTTTTATTGTGAAGCATTTTCTTCCTCGCAGGGACCAAAACGTGAGTAAAACTCTGTTTGCAGTGGTCAGCACCCATGAGCAAGTGTTGAAGGGGATGTTTGTATTTTTTTTTCCCTCCTCTCAACCCTCCACGATCAAATGACTGATAATGTTGTATCCTGGTCTTTCCCAACTGCTCTCTATGGATCTCTGTTGGGGGGCCCGGGGCCATGGAAGTCCCAGCAGAGAGTTTTTTTTTGTTGTGTATTAATGTTCATCAAACTGTTTCATTCTCCTGGCAAGGCACTCCGCGAGACTGTTTACAAAACAGGCGGACAAATGAAATCTTTACTTCGACTCAATACCTGATCGTCGGGGGTTTTCCTGCCTCCACGCATCCCTTTGATGGTTTTACTTTATTCACTTGATCTATGAATTTTTGTTTTGTTTCTCACGAGGCCTTAAGTTGATGCTAGTGGGAGTTTACAATGTACATAACAAATGCATTTCTTGTCCAGCACCAAAAGCTCGGGAGTAAAAGTGACGTAGCCCAGTGGACCTCAACCTCCGTACTGGTACTGGTCCGTGACAGATTTGGAGAAAGAAAAAAAAAGTTCTATTTATTGTTACTGTTTAAAAGGCGTTTCATTCAGAAAAGAAAAACCAGATTAGCTTGTGACTCTTGACTGGAGAACATGAGTAAAAGACAAACAAAACCAGAAGTCGGTAAAAGCAGAAGACACACACATACAGAAGACAATTGTCGGCATACAATCAAATGTTAATCAATGCAAACACATCCTGTGTAACCAGTACGGAGCTGATTCAGGTAAGATTTCTTTTTTCATGCACTTAATTGTAGTTTTTTTTGCAGGTCATGCTATTGTATTTATACTTTTATTTATCCTGGATTTAATCCTGACATTTAACCGATCTGTGGTACAAAAGGTTAGGCTTTCATCATCAAATTTATAATCTTAAATTAGAAAAGCACAGAAGAAGCTTATTACATATAGCTTGTAAAAAAAAAACAGGAGTTGTGTAATGGCATTATTAAAACTTCTTAATTGGAAATTGACCTATTTTTATTTGGTCAAATGTTTACATTTACACAAATATACAGTAATCAAAATATTTCACAGTATACACAAACAAAATAACAAAGAAAACAACTTTAAAAAACGACCCTCGATTATGTTTCGGATCATGATGTTTCATTTGAAGTCACAAAAGGCATCATATTTTACAAAAACAAAACCAAAGTATAAACCAAATGGCCACATATTAGTCTTTTTTCGAATCAACCATTATTTGTTAAAAAAAAACAACCTTTTTCTACTTCAAATGATTTAAAATACCCAATAACCCTCAGTTTTCCAAAGATTTATAGATCAGTCATAAAATATCCATGTAAACCAAATGATTTTAGGTGTTTGAGTCTGTTTTAACAAAGTTTAATGGTAGCTCCTAGTTTCTAAAGGGAGCGGCAGCAGTGAGAGACCATTCAAGTGAGAGACAAATCCTTCAAAAGCTTCCTCAGCCCAGATGGAAGTAGTGGAAACCACTTAAATCTACTCACTTCACATTAGCCTCTACCTGAAAGTGTCGTGTTTATTCATTGAATCTGCTGGTCGTAGATAATTATTTAATGACTATAGGACCCCCCCCGAACCCCAGCCCCCCATTACACCCCCCTCACCGGGAACTCTGAGGCTCGTCTCACTTTCACAAACCTGCTACTGTCATTTGTTTTGCCTCCACCTCCAATCACAGCCCCCTGGCCAGCACCAATTAGCAGCAGCAGCACATTTGCAGTGAGACACAGCTGGGCCAGATTTAGTGGAACCCCCCCTCGTCGTCCCTCCTCTCTGACCCCCCGACTCCCCCCGACTCCCCGCCACCAACTCTCGCACTGACTTGCGAGAGCCACATGTGTCACCTGAGCGCGCTCCTGACCCCGTTTCACTGGCGGCTGATAGCTCTTATCTCGGGAACGCTCCGCTGTGACCTCAGACACTCGCCGGGTCACGTCGGGTTCGACCGTGAATCCGACCAACGATCCGACGTCGCGAAGACATTGTTGTTCTGATCAGTGATGAGGTTTATTAATTCTTCATCACGCGTGTGCTCAATAGACATCCCTTGCGTTGTCTCTGGGTCAAGGTGAATGACCTCCGTGGTGACCCTAAAGACATATGCAGTGGTGGAGGTTCGCCTTGACCCAGAGACAAAACAAGGGATACCACGAACACATTTGTTTTCGTGCCTTGGGTCACCTTAACCTAGAACTTAGAACTAGATTTGTGTTTGTTTGTTTGAAATAAAATTAATTTAAAAAATCCCTCAATGTATTTGAAAAAAAGTTTTGAAATAAGTTATAAGCTTAATTACACAAAAACATGAAATTCTAAACACAATTTCAACAAACTTAGTTGAATTTACTTCAGCAAATAGTATTTGACAAATGACTCACATCACTCCTTATCAAGATCAGATCAACCTGTGACGTCCAGTTTGACTGACAGCTCATCATGTTGAAACAGAAAAAAAAATCAATAAAAAAAAACTTTTTTTTAAGGTGAAATTTATGCTTAAAAAATATTATAATTTTTTGTGTCAATGTGTCTTGTGGAAAATGTCTTTTTTTGTCTTGGTCACATGAAACACGGCCCAGTCATTCACCCTTGACAGCACTCAGACTTTTAAGAGTTGGTGTCTCACATAAAAAAAGGGAAACTCCCGCTGTTTTGCATACGTTTTGTTCTCGATTATTTACTGTTGATCTGCTGTCATCATGTCGATCTGTTTCGTCCGTGGAGGCGACTGATAAGGAAATGAACCTCTGTTATCAGACTTTGATTATGAATTTATGACATTGATTTTATTTTTTTAAAGCATCAAAATCAGACTTTGAATTTGAAAAACAATCAATTAAGTACAAAGTACTTTTAACATTCAACATGTAAAAAAATGTGTGTCAATAAATATTAAGTGTAAACAATTATATGTACACAATGAAAATGTAAATAAATCCAGTGTATTAAATTCAAATTCAGTGGCATCCTGGCAACCGGCACAGGAAGTAGTTGATGTTGGCACTAGATTTATTTACATTGAAATATTTTACATTCTTTTTTTTTTTTTTAACGTTTAATGATCTATTTAAAGCAACTATGCGATTTTTAGTCGAGCGACACCAGTGGACTAAAGTGGTAGTGTTTAGCCCGACTTGAGACCACATTTCCCATGAGCACTCGCTAAACGTCCAGGGTTGTAGCAGTTGGACAACTTTCCAGACTTCCATTGTCTGAATGACCAGAGCGATATGTATCATGTTCACACCATCCCCAAGAACTTTTACAGTGAAAATAAAAATCACACAAATCACCTCAAGTCACGGTATACGAGTCATTCAACTAGTTTTACGTTGATGTTTCATCACAAGTTATTTTGGTACAAAAATATTAAGTTACCCAAAACTACCCAGAGCTGCTTTAAAATAATGTTTGTTTTTTTATTTTAACGTCGGATTTTGATGCTGTAATAAATCCAGTGTTACAAATACATTTTCAAGTCACATTTCGACGCTGAAATGTAAAGTAATTTCCTGTGACCCACTAGAAAACTGGCTTTTGTCGTCCAATAAAGACGCAGAGATGAGCAAACATAGCTGAAGCGCGCTCTTGATTTCTGACAGCCAGGTAGGTTCAGTTGGCCCCCCAGGGGCCACAGGCTGTGTATTTGAATACAGTCATTAGCCCGAAGCTTCGTTGCCCCCCCCCCATCCCCCACCACAGACCTCCTCAGATCTCCTCATAACACGGAGATAAGTGAACAAACTCTGAGTCACCCTCAGCCCTGCAGCTCAAAACATTTACATATTTGCATAGATGAGTGACCCCCCCCCCCCCCTTTTTTTCTTACTTTCTTATACCAATTCAAGGTTTTTGATCAGATTGATCCCCAAGGTCAAAGGTCGACACCTTTTCCGGCATCGGTTAATTTACTGCACTGATGCACTGATGACATTCATTATTCTATTCATACTTTATTGGATGTTATTTTATTTCATATACATTTAATCCAAATGTAAATCACGAAAAGAACAGTTGAGAAAATATTCAAATGTCTTGCAAATTTAATTATTTTTTTAATTAAATAAACAATGATCTAAAGAACAAATGTAAATGAGGTTAAATTAACAACTGGTATGTATTCAGACTGTTATCAGTTGCATTGATGACTCTGTTGTGAGGCTTCTCTGTGAGTTGTGATGATGACATTGTTAAATATTCATTAACTGAGTACTGGAGGGAAAATCTGATAAATAACCAAAACTACCAAGAGTTTAGTGATGATGACATTGTTAAATATTCATTAACTGAGTACTGGAGGGAAAATCTGATAAATAACCAAAACTACCAAGAGTTTCGCAAACCATTTAATAATAGCTCGACCATATTGAGAAGTCATAGCAAATAAATCCATTGAAATATTCCAAGAATGAAACTTGCAAAATATGAACAAATTTACGTCCAGGTTTTCGGAATAATTTGTTTGCGATGACCGTGTTCCACTCGGACGTTTGTTCGTGACAGTCTTTAAGAAAAGGATCTTTTCCTGGGAGTGTGTTTGAAATATGTCTGGAGGTTGTGTATTTATGTCACTTCACCGGAGCTCCTCGGGGGAAGCAGCAGTCCCAGCGACGGCGCCTTCGGCTAGGAAACTTGTTGTACGTTTCTCTGTTTGTTGACTGACACTTCCTTCGTCATGTTTTCTGAGCAGCAAATTGTTCCAGTGAGATTTTACCTGCAGCTAATGTCTAATTTCATACTGAAAACAGTTTTATAAAAGCAGAATTTGAAGTTTGAAGACTTGGAGTTCGACTTTCTTCATGGATTATTGCTGCATTACAACATTGTCAAACTAAGTAATGTCTAATATAAGTAAGTAATAGTTATTTCTAAAGCGCTATTCTAGACCAGGGTCAAGTGCTTTAACAAACAAAAACAATACACAGTTAAAATACATACTTTAAAAGAACCATCAGTATATTCTGATCCACAGACCTCAGAGCCTGAGCTGGGGTGTAAGGCTGGATCAGATCACTGATGTAAGGAGGAGTCTGACCACGAATAGATCTGAAAGTAAGAACCAGAATTTTAAAGTTGATCCTGAAAGAAACTGGCAGCCAGTGAAGAGTTTTAAGGATCGGGTAAATGTGAGTTCTTCTACTAGAGCATCTGTGATTGGCGCAGAGAAACGTTACAGCATGTAACATCAATTTCTGAAACACTCTGATTTCCTCCTGGAACATACACCCTCAGGAAGTTGCCATAAAAATACACTTTTATATTGAAGTACTTGAAGTACAGAAAAAGGAAATTTAAATGACAACAAATAGAGCTATTAGCTAGAAACATGTTTGAGTATTATTGTTTTCATTGTTACCATAAATACCACATAATACGGGCGTAGGTCTCGTGTGCAACCATTTCATGGTATTAGGACTCTTGTTTTGGAGACCACAAAAATAATAATAATGATAATAATAATAATATGTTATTTCATATTAGTAATAACATCACACTCATAATTTTTATTATCCATTATGATTCATTATCTCATCCATTTTCTCCTCCTTATTCAGGACATTCAAATACAATTTAATAACATGCAATTGTGTCACATTTTAAAAAGTTTAACTATAATATTAAGCACTTTTTTTTAAATCATTTCGTTGGTTTGGCTCAATGGTCCCTCACAAGAATCAAAGGATCAAAGTGTGTTACAAACATTTTCCAGAAGTGCGCGCCTGGGTGGAGACCACAGGGCAGACCAACGAATGGTCAAGTAATATCTTGATTTTATTTTGCCTGAAAAGCCTTCATGTCTGATGATAAACAGAAGAAGCAGAAAACATGGTTTCCGTGGAAGAGTTCTGGTCATGAGATTCCAGAAGTTGGGTCGAGGTTCTTCTAGTGAGTCTCTCCCCCTCTCGCCCTCCCTCCCTCTAACTCCCCCCTGTCAAAATAAACACTCTTGAGTTGCCCCTCTTTGCATTCAGGCGCTGTGATGGCCTCGTTTAGGGCCCCGCTGTCCTCCCGCATGTGTGTGTCCTGTGTCCCCTAAATGTTTCTCCCAGGTATTTATAACACACATAGAAAAGCAGCTGTTTTTAACACCCCCTCCCGCCTCGCCGCCCGACCCTCACCCACTCCTCCCCTGGTCGCGGTATCTGACATAACCAGGGCTGCGTTTCTCTTCGCCTTCCTGGCAGATAGAGGGGCCGCCGACCGCCACCCGGGGGGAACTTTCCTGGCTCACGGGAGCCGCCCGGACAATCACACCTTTCATGGGTCGGAGAGAGCAGCGCCTGTCCTGCAGCTCACGACGGGAATTTCTTCCCTCGACACGGACCATCTCTGCGATCCTTCTTCCTCCAGCCGGTGTTTGGTTCCTTCGGATTTATCCAACAGCGTCACAAACAAACAAGTATCTTGTAAACGACAACAACAGACTTGACGTCTGAGATGTTTCTCTACGATGTCAGGAGAGATTCTCCATGAATCCACATCAATGATACAAGTATTTGTCTGCCATGAAAACATCAAGTCATGGAAGCAGATATTAAATAAATGCTGCTTGATGGAGTTTAAGTGTTTCATAAGAGCTAACACTGGGCAACAGTTAGCATCATAATCACCTCACATTCAGCCTCAAGAAGACATTCATTCTTTATTTCTATTCAATAAAAAATCAACAATATGCAATATGACACTGAGTTTGTGTGATGATACATGTCTCAGTCAGATGATCAACCACGTAGTGATAGAAAGATCCCCAAAATACAAAAGAAATTACTCATATAGAAATGTCAGACGTAAAAAAACAAATGAATATATGAAATATAATGATGAACACTAAATAACACAAAGAGAGAGGAGAGTTTAAATTATAGAATCATCTTTATTTAAAATGTAATATTCATTAAATATGGTAAAATCAAAATTGTGACTTGATTGGTAGGGATGTTAAATGTCAGTGTGACAAGGATGTGTCCACATTTATGTTGTTCTTAAGTTTGAAATGGGGGAAAATATTGAACTACTGTAACTTTAAACTCTCCTAACTCTGTTCCTTCTTTTGAGTCTAAAGGTTTTAGGAGCTAAACTTTGAGTTGGAACTATTGAATTGACAAGCAAGTGCAGCTATGAAATCTATGAAATAAAATGTGTTAGCTAACAAAGCTAACCAAGAATCTGTTGTTCACAGTTACTAATATTATTATCATATATTTGTTTCAACCCATACCATTCTAATACATTTATAAAAAAAATCGACAACAGAATCCACATATAAAACAAAATGCCACACATGTTTAAATGAAACAGGATCTACACAAAGGATCCAAAATAAATGTTGGATTGAAACTAAGATCATTCAATAAAAAATCAATAGATAAAACCACAAGAATATTAAGATCGTTTTAAGATTGATCAAAGCAAATCATTTTCTTTTCTCATTTATTTCTATTCTATTATGTGTTTATCTTCTCTTAGAATTAAATGTTGAAAACAAGGGCTACACTCTATTTCTATTACAATTATTAAAATCATTATTCTTATATATTTCAATCTGTATTCTGGTTTGAATAACCCTCATCACATATGCAACCCTAGAAACTTTTATTTACCGTCCTCGATTCAAAATATATCTGTAACTAAAATGTCAGCCTGTTTGGTTTTGAGACGGGAGCACGAACCACCTGCGAGCTGTTTGCTTTGTGAAGTCGGTTACAGCTCAACTTTCTTTAGCACGTACGATAAGAGCCCGTCTTTCAAAATTAAGTTTTCAAAGTGCTCTCCTCAACCTTTAAACATTGACCTCTTGTATCACGTCATCCTTTGGAAGTAGTTTTTATCCACAAAGACGAGTACAATGACGATCTTGGGCTTAAGAACCAATAACAACAAGTCGAACTAGCCTCAAGAAAGCCTTGCTATAGAATGAGTCAAGATAATTATATATTCAGATAAGTGACCAATACTTAATTGATAGTTCATTCGTATTGACTAAGGGTTGGGATTATTCCAAGTCTTTTTAGAGTTATAGACAAAAATGTTTGTTCATTTAAATGTCGTTCTCTTCATATTCGTCCAAAAAAGACACTTAAAAACATCCAAATACCTCCATACTGCTGTATGTAACAAGAATTGTTACGAAAAAACTTCAACAAGTCTACAGTATAAACAGTATTAAGCTTGTGTTTAGCAGACGCTGCTAGGCTAGCATAAACCAATATCGTACACTATCAGCGTCTGCTGAAAACAAACTTAAGGTACAGACTTGTTTAAGTTTTTCCGGAACAATTCCTCACTTCGAGGCTTTAAAATGCAGTATCCTGAGAAGGAAGTTACTGATTGAACAATATTTAGGATCTCATTAAATAGAGGGAGATTTTTGGAGGCCCGATACTCTCATTTTCTTGCTTTTTTCCTTGCATTAACAAAGCAAGCAAAAACATTTTCTCAACATTCCTGATCCTCTAGGATCCAGATAGTTTCATCCAATTTCAACGAATAATTAAAAATCCTATTCTACGCCCTTCATTTCTGAATATATCTCTGCAACATGAAGGGTCACAGGGTCACCATGAAACATACCTCAGACAGTTCTGAACACCAAAACAATGGTAGATACATCGTGACATAATTATTGGCAGAAGAGAAAACTCTCTCCAGAAATGTCCGACTTGTAAATGATCACTGTGTGTGATATGGATACAGAGTGAGAAAGTATACGTTTCCAGGAAACTGTAGAAGAAAAAAAAAACAGACACATTTTTAGGCAAACATTCAAATGGCTACAAACAAACAAAAGGCATCAACACAAAGACCCTGGAGCACAAAGAACAAGACAGAAGTTATAAAACAGAACACAAACGTCACTTGCTGAACAAATGAACGTGACACTAGTTCAACAGATGTGTTGGACGCTCGACAGGAAGACACACTAACTACTAGAACACTTTGTCGCTTCCCTTTCACGTGATGTTTGATCGGAATATTGTTTCGCGGGGACGTCTTCTCTCGGCAGCCGTTACTGTCCTCGGGCTTGACAGGTCCAGTGAAGTGGAGACGAACCAACCATGGGACCATTTGGCGCCAGGGTTGCGGCCGTTGGCTTTATATGAGCCGCCAACTCATATGATGTGACCCAGAAGAGATTTTAATGCAAATATTTTAATACCACACACTTTCCCCCGCAGGAGAAGATCTTAAATATTTTTCTAGAAAAAGGGATTTTTCACCCAAAATCCAAACTTTACTCATTTTCTACTCAACCTCACATCGACGAAGGGGTTGGGATTATTTTAAGAGTAACCTGAAAATTATAGAAAAAAATGTTTTCTTCATTTTAATGTAGCGACTGGAGCTCGTTTGCCTTTTCTTCATCTTCGTCCAAAAAGACGCATAAAAACATCCAAATATCTCCACACGCACATCTTGCATTGAAGCCTCGACAAAAAGAAATTGTTCTAAATTTCTTTTATAAAGTCTATATTTTAAGTTTGTTTTAAGCGGATGTTGCTAGGCTAGCTGCTAGGCTTCATCTTCGTCCAGAAATTACAAACTTAAAAACATCTATTTAAGGTAAGGTAAGGTAAGGTAAAACTTACTGATCTTTAAAGAATTTTTTTTTCCAATAGCCAGCAATTTTTCATAAACAATAAAAAATAATACATAAAAAATAAAATAAGAAAAGAACATAAGAGGAAGAACAAGATGACACAATCTAAGTCTACAGATAAAGACAAAGAACATAGATCAAAGAAAAAAAACAAAGACAAAGGATACAAAGACTAACATGGAACAGAACATCCAGATACTTTCACTCCACTCCTGCCCCCAAACTCAGAATTGTACAATTAAATAGCCCGAGGGATGAATGAGTCCCTGAGTCTATTTGTTTTGCACCTGGGAAGGAGCATTCGTGCCCTCATTCTGCTTCTCTGCTCACTGATGACAGTGTTGAGAGGATGACTGTCATCATCCATGATGGACAGTAGTTTGTTCAATGATCTCCTCTCAGCAACTGTCACCAGTGAGTCCAGCTTCATTCCAACCACAGAGCTCCTGATCAACCTGTCCAACCTGTTGACACTCCTCTTGGACACATTTCCACCCCAACACACCACAGCATAGAACAGGACACTGGCCACCACAGACTGGTAGAACATGCAGAGGAGCTTCTTGCAGATGTTAAATGATCGAAGCCTCCTCAGAAAGTACAGTCTACTCTGAACCTTCTTATATACAGTACATGGTCTGTATTGCAGGACCAGTCCAGTTTACTGTCCATCCACACACCGAGGTACTTATAGTTGTCCACTATCTCCACCTCGTCGCCTCTGATGGACACTGGACGTGGCTTTGTCCTGGACCTCCCGAAGTCCAAGACCAGCTCCTTGGTCTTTGAGGTGTTCAGCTGCAGTGGTTGAGTGGTTCCTCTCACTCCAGTCCACAAAGTCACTTATCAGACATATACATTCATGCTACAAGGCTAGCACCATTAACCTTGAGCACTGACACTTGCAATGTGTTTAAAAAAGGGAAGACGTCAGGCAGGAAGTGAGAGATAACTTCCACTATAAACAAACTTCAAATGTATAGACTTTTTTCACATTTTTCTGTAACAGATTCTCCCTTTGGATGTTTTTAAGTGTGTCTTTTTGGACAGAGAAAGCTGAGCCCCAGTCTCTACATTAAAATGAACAAACATTTTTGATTTTCTGGTGTTGTTCTCAGTGTTATCTTGACCTTTAAAGCATATATTTTATTGAATATTTTTTCATTTTTTAAGCGCTTTGTGACCCTGGTCTGGAAAAGCGCTCTATAAATACAAATTGCTTACTTACTTATTTACTTACTATAACTCTAAAAAGGAACAGATTACTCTAATCCCAACCCTTAGTGGACATGAGAGTAGAAAATGGGTGAACTTTGAATTTTGGGTGAACTAGTACTTTAAAGATATGGCAAAAGTAATGTGGATGAAAAAGATGAAAAAACAGTGAGAATTATTTGAAATATCTGAGGTGGAAAAAACGGAAACATTTGAATTCAAAAGAAATGGGAGGGTAACACACACACACACACACACGTACACACACACACACACATGTTCTGGGCAAGCCCTGCAGAGCCTTCTTGCATCCTGGTGACGCGTCAGCGTACTTTCTTCCAGGAACTGAGAGGGTTTAGACCGAGCCAACTAAGTGTACAAATGCATGAGTCAGAGCATCACCCTTCCTCCCTCTACCTGCCTCCTCAGACATGGTGTCCTCCACCTCTTCAGCTCCACTCGCACCCGCCGTCTGTGTCCCAACCGAGTCCCGGTTCCAAGTGAACGCACATCCGAGCTGACAATGTTTCTTTCATAAAGGTTCCATTTTGCTTCGTCGTAATTTCTTCTCAACCTCACTTTGGCCAGAAGCCTTCGTATCTAAAGGCTCTTTCAGAACACAAGCTCTCAGAGGTTACCTGTCTGCGCAGAAGTCCAGCTTTTAAAGACGCTCTAATGGCGGCTCACACTCTTCGTATTAAACACAACCACCTTTTTTGTCTTTGAGAAATGCCAGATCTCTAATAACTGTGGAAGAACCTTAATATTTATCAGCTCAGTGTCTGATCTACTTACTTTGATCAACTTGAAATGTTGTTCTTTGATTGTGTTTGTGTGTGTGTGTGTGTGTGCGTGCGTGTGTGTGTGTGTGTGTGTGTGTGTGTGTGTGTGTGTGTGTGTGTGTGTGTGTGTGTGTGTGTGTGTGTGTGTGTGTGTGTGTGTGTGTGTGTGTACAAAAAAAATTGACCTGTCTGGCTACATTTAATTTTACATTCACTCCAATGTCAATGTCAATCTTCGGAGGGGTCTAAAGTTATTGTCAAGTCAAAATGGCCAGGAAGTCATAATTGTATCTTTATCATATGTAGAAACTAACAATTTTGTTTTTGTTTCTATTATTTATTACTAGTCTCTAAATATGACTAAGGGGTTTGTTTTTGTCATTTTTGTGAGTATTTTATGCTCCTTAATCTCCAACAAAGATTTAAGTTAATATTTAAAACACATTTGGAAAATAAAATATATTCTATTGGAGATTTGAAAAAATACAATACAATAATAATTTGATTATATTTTGCTTGATTTTATACTTTTCCCGTCGGATGGTTGGCTCAAAATAAAAATAAAAAGTAGATAAATGTTCATGTTTTTAAGGTGACCTATTAAGATGGCAGTGATTAAGATAAGATAAGGGACATAAGGTGATGGATGTCAATAATAACAGTAAAACAGATGTGTTGAGGAAAAGGAATTTGTTTGATAAATGAGAACAAATACAAATAATATCAAAATATGAAAAGGAATAATCCAAATCTCAACTCATATTTTTTTAATAGTTTTTTGTTTGGCTTTTCAACCATAGGATCGATCCACTCAGTGAGATTCATTTATTTTATTATTTATTATTATTATTGTATTATTTATTCATTATTCACTTGTTTTGTTTCTTAATTTTCTTCCTTTTTGCAGAAGCTTTTCTGAAATGTCCCGTTGTTTGTTTCAAAACTACATCTGGGCCTCACTCCTGCCTCACCTGCCTCACCGGAGAGGATGGGAGACTACCTGGCTCAGATGTTGACTGGGTCAACACGGGCATGTGTTCAGGAGCCACGACTATGTGAAGAGACATGAGTTGCTGCTTGAAACATGATTCAAACAAACAGTCTCGAGGTGAACTTGTTGTATGAGGGCCACAAATGTACCTGGTTCAGACTAAAAGTGTGCGTAAAAATGATCAGTTTGTGATGCTGCCTTTTTTTTATTTTCAGTGGTTTATACGGCTTTCACTCAAAAACATCTGATTTAAGACACATTTCCTTTTCATGATGGGCAATGTATTTTTTACTCGGGTGTGACCAGATCAGATCAACCGGTGCTTTACAGGAAGAAGAAGTGCAAAACGGTTTCCTGTCTCCACACCGATGGACAGGTTTCTCTCCTCCAGCTCCAGATGCTTCAACAAACACGGGCTCTTCTCGTTTATTTAAGAATGGTGAGACATCTGTGGAGACTCCTGAAGACACACAGAGACGTGCATGCCGACGCGTGCAGAGACGTCAATATTCACTCATTACTGAGGACCTTAGCGACAGATCAGGCACCACAACAATATCTGAGCATGAGGAAGCTTACAAACAGGACGATTTGCAAAACAGGCTGCTTTAGAAATGATAAGAAAACCTGTATTTGACGTTCAGTTTGATTTTTTAAAGGTACTTTTTCTGCCATGTTTGCAACAACCGCGTGCGTGTCAAGTGTATTTTAATTGAAGTCAAACAGCCGGTGTGTTTGGCTCATTAGAGGCCAAAGAAACATTCGAATTTGAATAAACCTGTTCATCTAGAACTCTTATTCAAAACTTAGACCACAAATTCAAAAACGTTCACACGTTCACTTTTGACTTTTAGTCGTTTAAAATGTTGAATTGTTTATAATGAAGACTGTACTCCAGATAAAACTAGGGTTAGGGTTAGGGTTAGGGTTAGGGTTAGGGTTAGGGTTATAAAACTGTTAATTTTCTAGAGTTCAGTCGAAAATAATAGCTTTACTATATAATTCATTTTAATAATGTTGGATAAACCATCAATCATATCCGATCTTCTACGAACTTGCTAGTCGTTGAAGGATCCAGGACTTTGGTGGATCGTCTGCTTCTCTTTCGAAGGCTTTGACTTTGAACTCCGCTTCATACACACTAATGATGTTTGCTTCGAAATACAAAAAAAAAATATTTACACCATCATCATAGAAGATTTGCATTACACACATAACAAATAGTTTGTAGGTTGTTTCGCGTGAGGAGCACAGACACGTTTGTTCTTTAGCCGCCGGGCTTTCAAAACTGAAGACGCAGAAGTTCTCTCCAGGGTCGACAGAAGTAGGAGCTACTTAGAAAGTTGTGAGGTTGCACACAACGAAGACAATAATCATGTAATCAATCAATCAATAGATCAAAATATCATGAAAAGATGAAATTCCAAATACGATGTGAACCAAAAAGACGCTGAATCTTAAATTATAGAAGATCGGTACAACCAAAAAGGACAAATTCCAATGTTTAAATTCTTATTAAATGGACACCGAATATTCACTCTTTATTGACAATTATCAGTTTTAAAGGGCATTTGACCTTCAAAGAATGTTTTATTTATTAAGTTATTAACATTATTTACTTATTAATATATCAATGTTATCTTTGTAATGTGACAATCATTTTTCATAGAGCAGATGATTTAATCTTTACCATTCAGTCACAAGATGCACTTATTTGATACATTATTGATGAATTAATTTTATAAAATTAAATGTTTTACTGTTGTGAATGTCCTTATCAATATTATACATTCTTTCTGTGTAATTGCTTGTCGCATCCAAAAAGAGCCGTAACATGAAAGTGTATTTGTTAAATTAAATACTACTTGATTTTGTTAATCATATTTATAGATACAAATATATCTTTTAAAGATAAATTTAAATGAATATTCTGTCTTATAATTCCATGTGGGACTTTTGAGGCATGGATGAATTGTCCATGTTCTTTTAAAAATAAGAGAAAAGTGTATATTTATATTTACAATGACACTGAAATGACACTGAAATGTGAATTATGTTGTACATTTTAACAGCTCATGAAATAGGCCCGACGATACAGTTTACCTAGAAGATTAATTTAAACACTGAAGTTCACTGAAGCCATATTTTAATTAATAGTTTACAAAAACCCAACTTGTAAAAACTCATAGAAGTCTTGAAGCCTTGCTAATAAGAGTATATCCATCACAATCATTACATTAGATGTCAACTCTGCTCGCTGTTCTCTCCTCCTCTCGCCATCTCTCCGTGTGACAATAACGTTTAATTATCTTCACGAGCAAACAAGCGGCTTCTCTCGCTTTTATTCAGCTTCAAACAAAGAGGCGAGCGGAGCGGCAGGTGCCGTCGGCTGATTAATGTGTAGCTGCAGATGCTAATGGAAGTCATGCAGGATTATCAATGTCAGAACGGTAACTTCCAACCCGATAGTTTCCGAGGATGATTCAGCGTTTTTGTTCTTGAATTCTGAAACAAGGGAAAAGGAAATTGCAAGAGTCAATATTTGCTTTAATTGAGAAGCCGGAAGGCAAAGAAAGAGCTGGATGAAATATCGCCATCAATTGGGACCTGCTCTGAGTTTTCCCTTCAAATCTCTCTGTAATTGCCGCTGGAGCCGTCAAGTGACCGGTTGAACCGGTCCTGTCCCGGTGCTGCTTTGTTTGCTCAGAACCTGTTGAGAACCTTTTTTTTTCTCTCTCTCTCTACTCTGTGATGCACAAGAAGACTGTTGAGGGTGTCCCATGCTTGGTGTCCCAGATAAGGAGTGTTTAATGAGTCAGGGATAAGAATACTGCCCTAGGAAGTGACTAGAAATATTGAGATTAAAATGAATACATAAGAGAAACATGTGAAGACCTTCGGGGAAAAAGGGTGACAGATGGGACTCTGGACTCAAGGATTTTAGATTTTAGAGATGACTAACAGATGATAAAATAATAAATGATGTCAGACTAAAATAGGTTGAATAAATAACTTCATATACACAAACCTTACAGTAGCTGTGTTAGCTGGGGTTTCTCTAGACCAGGTGTGTCCATTTGCAGCCCTCCATCCGTTTAAATGGGCCCCCCGGTCTGCATTTTAAAACCAAAGAAAACGACTTTTTAAAAATTATAAGCACATGTGACCAAATTAATGGAAAACTAAAAAAAAGCTTTACAGTTTAGTCTGGTTGAAAATATAAGAGATTTTATTTTGAAGACTCTTAGTAAGATGTCAAAGTTCCCATTTGGCCCCGGCTTATCATCCTCAAATGTGGCCCTCCTAGAATAAAGTGTGTGGACTCCCCTGCTCTAAACCTCCAATGTTTTTATTTTCCCGAGAGGAAAAACGTGTGGAGGTAACATTGGTGAGATGACAAGTGTAGACTCTCGCACGCACAAATATTACCAGGGCACGATGCGAACACACTCACACACACACACTGAGCACACATCCTGCGAAAACACACACACACACACAGCTTCCCCGCACAGGGACATAAATAGCAGGATAAACAGTGAGGTGAGAGGCTGTTTCAAAGGACTTGGTTCAAGTGAAAAAGGTCAGACCAGTTCTCGTCGGAGAAGAAAACACGACTCAATTGACCTAATAAATCCTTTCGTTTCGAACTATTGTACTGTTGCTGCTGTTTGCCTGAACCACGGAGGCGCTAAGATAAACTCCCGGCTGGCTTTGTCAGCAAATGTTTGGGAACTTTTTACTGGGAATAATTTGACATACAGAAGGGTCGGCGAGGATTTGAACCTGGGATGGATTATTGTAACAATCCTCCATTATAAGTGGTGCAAAAGATGTATGCTTCAAAATTGTATTCATTATATTATAAGACTTTTTGCAACACAAGCAGTTAACAAAATGATATAGACTTTATATCTCTTATCTTAATTATCAACACAACTTCTATACGTACAATTGATCATGAAAGAAACTGGCAGTGAGTTTTAAGGATCGGGGAAATGTGAGTTCTTCTACTAGAGCGGCTCGGAATTTTGAGTTTTGTATTAACTGCAGGAGAGACAGATCCTTCTTGTTTAGACACGAAAATAAACTGTTACAATTTCCGAGAAGAAAATGCATGGATTATAATCTCCAGATCGACTATTATGAGTTATGTTTTTGTTTTTTTTTACATTTTATGGCTTTTTGGGTTTTCACTGTAAATTTTGGCCATTTAAAGAAAATAGTTTTATTAACCCTTCTGCTATTTCAGGGTCAAGACCCGAAGGCCCCGAACACAAACGTGTTTTAGAATCCCTTGTGTTACATATGCAGTGATGAAAGTTCGAAATTAGTTCCATCTTAACCATATAATTGAGGTTATATGAATAATTCAATTTGATTTATTGATCTTTCTTCGTCAACCATCTGACGTTGAACAGAAATGCATTCTGTTCAACATCAGTTGAACAATAATATTATTATTATTCGTGTCTGATCATCTTTAATCATCCAAAAACATCCGCTGAGGCACGACTGTATGGTATAATGCGACTGTTGAGAAGGTATGTCACGTCCAAAGACAAAGAACAAAAATAAATACATTTTTTGAGAGACAAGAAAAAACAATGAGGTGTTTATGGCTACTGGAAATGAGATAAACACAAAATAAGAACAAAATAGACAATACATAATTGATAATTAAATGAAGAAATGTTGTTCAGGGAAGAAAACAATGGTTTTAGGAAGAAAAAAAAGGACAAATAAATAGGAAAATAATGTCAGAAACATCAGTTTTGTTCACGGGGGACGCACACACTGAGGAACATCTCGTCATCTCTCATGCAGTTCAGGTTGTTTGAATTGATGACTGTTTTATTCTGCAGTGAGGTCAAGGAGGGACCAGGAGTGGACGGCTGTCACTGAGCGTTGCCCTCACAGGTACAGGTGAGCTGCCGAACAGAGCCGCTCCAGTTCCAGCGCGAGTCAGCGAGTCCAGCCAGCGCTGCTACATCCTCCATCTATTTCCTTCAAAACATCCGCTCCATGAATTAGACATCTTATTTACCCAGCAGAGCCCCCTCCACCTCCTCATCTGGCTTAACAGGATCACCCCACCCGTCTCAGCCCCCCACCACCACCACCACCGCCCACCTCCTCGACTCTTCCTACACGCCCAGAAAGAGGACGGTTCTTTGAAGGCTTCTGGTTGCCATGGTGGTTCTCTATAAAAACTGCAGCGCTCAAAGAGCCCACTGATTCTCCTCTCAGGAAAGAAAAACGACACATCAGGATAAATAAACGACTGCGGCGGCTAAAATTAGCTTCTCTGCTCTTATATTTCACCCGGAGGTTGAAGACTAGTGGGCTTTTTTTTTCTCGACGCGCCGATTAAAAATGAGACTTTGAACATTGAAGGGGTTTGTTTTCTTAAAAGGCTGTGTAAAGCCGAAGGGCTTCAGGTTACAGTGCTGGTCCAATACTTGCCCCTTCAAGGCCACAGTTGTAGCTCATGAACGGGTTTGTGAAGAAGGATCTCTTGTTTAAAAAAACTTTCACGGTTAGAATTATTTTAAAATCAATTGGAGTCATGCGTATAGTAAAAATATAAACATTTAAAACTACCAATTTCTATAAAAGGAATTGTAAAAAAAGCAAAAAAGCAAAACGCCCTAAATCAATAAATATAATTAAAATGTCTAAATGTAAATTATGTTAATACTATTTATTTGCCTTTCTACTTTTCTCAGAAGTTTCCAGAAAGTAAAGTCAAGTCAGTTATTTTTAAAGCACCTTTCTAGACCAGGGTCACAAAGCGCTTTAACAATCACAAACAATACACTGTTAAAATATATACGTTAAAAGGCCAAGACAATATAAGACAAATAAGAATATCTTAAGATGTTTCTTGAAGGAGTCGGTAGATTCTGATCCACAGACCTCAGAGCCCGAGCTGGGGTGTAAGGCTGGATCAGATCACTGATGTAAGGAGGAGCCTGACCATGAATAGATCTGAAAGTAAGAACCAGATTTTTAAAATTGATCCTGAAAGAAACTGGCAGCCAGTGAAGAGTTTTAAGGATCGGGGAAATGTGAGTTCTTCTACTAGAGCAGGTCAGAATTCTCGATGCAGAGTTTTGTATAAACTGCAGGCGAGACACATCCTTCTTGTTTAGACATTATGATTAAACTAATCCACATGTTGATTTTTACAGAGTTCAAGTGTCCAGATCAACAGCAGGATTCTTTGACTCTCATATTTTTGAGCCCTCCAGGAGACCGTACTGAAAAGGAAAAAAAACATCTCTTCCTCCTCGGCTGGGATTATAGCGAGTTTAATTTTGGTCTCATCTGGCACGGGTCGCAGGTACAAAGGTGTCAGTGTGAGCGAGAGGCCCGACAGAAAGATAGAACACCAAGTTATTTATACCAGAAGGTCTGGAACGCGGACCGGGTCCCAGACCTGGACAGAGACCTGCACACACACTCGTCCGGGAAACCACTCGGTAGAATGAGAAGAGTCAGTTATGGTGGTTCTGAGCTCTCGAGGGTCATTCATGTGAAGTCTGGCAGCCGCCATCTTGGATCCTGCACACCAGTCAAATAGAAGACAAATACAAGTCAAATGACTATACAATTATGACTATAAAAACATAAAATTGATCTGAACTCAATGACAAAACTTGAAGAAATATGATCTAAACTTATTTTTTACAGTATACACTGTATATATATATATATATATATATATATATATATATATATATATATATACTTTTTTTATTTTTTATTTAATTCTTCTTTACTTGGAATCAGCAACATATAATCACATTTGTGTATACAGTAGAAGTACTTGCTGTTGCAGTCCTAGAGACAATATGTACTTTATAACCAAGTGTAATACTAGTGCTTTTCATTTTATCCAATTTATATTTCAAGATGTTTTATGTTTTGACATCCAAGCGTTCGTTGTAGCAGTTGTGGTAGAAAGAGAAGTCGTAGGATATACAGTTGTTATTGCAGTACTATATAGTAGAAGTAAGAAGGTAGAAGTGGTAGTAGATGTATCGTTAGCGTACTACACTATAATAACTAACTCATGGAAGAAATACCAGACTAAGCAACAACTTTTTCCCACTTCTGTCTTAAGTCAAACTCTTATTAAGTATTGTTGTATAATGTATTATTACTTCCCCCAAGAAGGTTAATGAGTATTATAACACCTTTTTCCTTTGTATTGAGTATGAAATAAAAAACCTTGAATCCAGATAAATGTGGGTTCATGGTTTGAAGTATCCAAGAGTGTTTTAGGAACATCTGGCAGGATATGTTTTAAGCAAACATCAAGCGAATCCTTCATGACGACGTCCTTCATAACATGTGTTTCTACCTCCACTGCAGGTTCCTCCTCCCAGTTTCTGTCCATTGTTCCCGGTTCTCAGGTGCCATGGCGGCTGGTTAATGTTTGACTTCGGGCTCGGCCGCGGCCGCCGGAGAGAGAGAGGAGGCGGTGGTCATGATGAAATGGTGACATTTTACTGCCATTATTCATCTGTGCTTTGTTCCCGCAGCACTGACAAGTGTTTGCACTGGGATGAATAGGGAGGGGTGTGGAAGGAGGAGAACCAGGGGGGAGGAGAGAGGGGGGAGACAGGGGGTTTAAGAGGTGAAGAAGTCATGGGGTTAAAGACGGAGATGCCGAGCCGACGTCCAACGCTTCTCTCGCTAAAAGCATTTGTGGAATCATCTCGGCTCTCCTGTTGAAAAGTTTCAGACGGAGGTTTTTTAATGGAGGATCTCTCAGCATCATTTGCCGACACACACATGGCAGACACGACGACTCACACACACACATTCACTCTCCCCAGCTGTTGACATGGTGTGTTTGCACAATATGGTGACTAGGAAGAGGAGGGAGGTGCAGGGATGTTCTGGTCACTGCCCGTCAGAACACGGAGCTGCTCATCACTCCTGCAGGTCCAACGAGATTCAGGAGATTGAAACTCATGAGGATTCTAACCGTCGACCCCTGATCTTTAGCCTTGTTGTACGAAAGCACTGCTACACATTCATGAACTTGTTCCATTCTTCCTGTCTCTCTTTTTTTGAATAATCTAGGTAAAGACATTTGTAAGATGACTTCTTATGTAAGATAATAAGAGAATTTCTCAACAAATCATCAGGCGTAAATCAACATTATTATTGTTTTGTTTTATTTTTGTGAACAGATGTCATGATTCATAAAGCAGATCAATTCATCTTTATCATCCCATGACAAATTTACTGCATTTACTTGGCTAATAATTCTAATAAATCAATTTAATGTTCGAATATATACCTATATCTGTTAAGATTTAGAGTATTTAGACTCCAATTTTCAAAATACAGTGCTTTAAATTACACCTCAGAGTCAATATAAGAAATGTATATTTATCTCAGTGTCAAGGTGACCCGAATTCAGAAAACAAAATCTGTTTGTGGTATCCCTTGTGTTGGTTCTAGGTCAAGGTCAAAGACCTCCACCACTGTATGTATATCTGGAAGCCAAATTT
The DNA here is from genome assembly GCF_982586985.1 of Callionymus lyra. Classification (NCBI taxonomy): domain Eukaryota; kingdom Metazoa; phylum Chordata; class Actinopteri; order Syngnathiformes; family Callionymidae; genus Callionymus; species Callionymus lyra. Next base: position 20,151,756 of record NC_141824.1, read on the forward strand.
ATTTATTCATTTTCGGGCCTTCGGGTCACCTTGACCCAAAGATAACTCATGGGTTAAAGACATTAACTCCATTATCAAGACCCTTGTTTAAACAATGAGAAGATAGTAGATGTGGTTTTAAAAATGAGATTATTGAGATGATTTCTAATGACATTGACATTATTTTATTCACAACATTCTTAACATTTTCTGGCTCAGAAACTGCATCAGAGACAACCAGCACCAGTTCAGTAAAATTAACCAAAAGCCATTTTAACTGCAAACCATTCAATGTGCAGTTTTGTTAATTCTTTAACATTTTGATTATATAATCAGGTTCTGAGTAAAGGTTTGACAATACTTGAACTGCCAATACCTGGTAAACTCTACTCAATACCATTTTCAATGCCAACAAATTCAAAATAATTAGTTTTATTAACAAGGAAAATGCAAAAATAATCAATACTTTTGAAGATGACTTATGAAATTCATATACTTTTTTTGAGTTTCTATTCTTTTGACAACCAAACTATGAAATAAATGACGGTTAATGTTAGTTATGTAAACAATTATTATACTGTATCAGGTTCAAACTGAAGTCTGATCTGGTTTAGTACTGAATCAAATTGAATAACGCTAAAAAAAGTGTATTTTAGATTTTCAACAGTAGGAAATAATTCATGGGATTAAATTAAGAAGATTAATAAAACAATAAGGTTGAACTATAATCAAATAAATCAAAAATAAATAATAATAATTTAATTTAATCTCCAAGCATCTTCCAACAGCTGCCCCTGGTGTTAGTTACACATGATTTTGGAAGTATAACTGTCTAAGGCTCAACACTGCTCTATACAGTGGGGTGGACTCTCCACCCCAACACACACACACACACACACACGTGGCAGGACAATGGCTGGCTTTGACAAAACCCGGCTGCAGGAGGAGATGGGCTGCATCTATTGTCTGCTGTGTTTACCTACAGACTCACCTGGCACTGAGCTAATAGCAGCAGCTCTATCTATCAGTGCAGAGAACCAGGGTCGAGCCCGAAAACACACACTCTCACACACATCACATTTTACTTGTGTGTCACATTCGTGTTTAATAATTCTGTGTGATCTGGTCACTTGTGTGTTCATGGCTGCGTATTGGTGTATATGTTTTTTTTTTGTGTTTGTCATGCCTATCTTTGCAACTGTGTTTGTGTGTTTGTGTGTTTGTGTGCGAGAGTGTGAGGTCACACCTGGGTGTTCCAGGAGGTTCGGTGGGATGGCTTATAGAGGAAGAATGATGTAGCTGAGGAGGTGGAGGGTCCTTTCAGGTTTTTACTACTGTGCAAACACACACAAAAAGCACAGTTGATAGGTTTGATGGGATCAGTTGGAATCCTAAATGTGACCCTGCCCCAAACTCCACCCTTGTTTAATCGTCAACTGTGAGGTGTGTGTGTGTCAGTGTGTATTTGCAAAAATCAAAAGCACTAACATCCTCACAAGACCTTTGTTCATTCATCTTTTTCCTGCCACTCAATTTGTTTGCAAGGAGCCTTCACCAGTCCCAGCTACCCGGGATGACAGCTAGGGAAAACCCTGGACCGGCCCATCTTGATGCAGTAGACCTTCTGTCTCCAAGAGATAATCCATTTGTTTTGTTGTGACAGCTGGTCAGTAGACAGGTAAATGTAGTTTTGCCTTTTAGCTCAGCTCTTTTTTTGTTTCTAAACTATGATCGACCGACTCTTAGTTAAAGATGCTGCATAGATCTTAAAAAAAACAGAAGCTACTTGGACCAGAAAGAATGCTGGACAGGAAATATTTCTTCAGACTGAGAACTATGGTCTCTGACTCATCACAGCAGTTGATAAAAGTGGTTACAGGGCCAACGACAGCTAGACGATCCCTCTTAAAGCCGGATTCTCTTTGTTTGTTGTGATTCTACATTTCAATTGTTGTGTTCATTGAAGGCAAATTATTTCCATGTTTAGTGTGTGTTGGGAACATGTATCGAACTCATGGCCCGGGGGCCAAATCCATCCAACCAAGTCATTTAGTGAGGCCCCCCCGACAGTCATTAAAAAATCAAACTAGATTAATGCTGATATAGCTATTCATAAAGATGTGTTTTAGTTTAGATAAGGGGAAAAGATGACGGATGTAAACAATAAGCTTAAAACGCATGACATAATAAAGGCTTCACTCCTCCTTCAAGCCAGCTGTAATCATGCCCTGCTTTGTTTATACAACGAGTCCCTTGGTGGTTGAGGCTTCTAGGATTGACGACACGCGGTGACAAACCTCAATGCTTGACTAATCACAACAGAGTAGGATGGCAAACAACATAAGTTTCTCGATAAAACAACGTAACCATGTGAAATAAAACACATTTTAAAGCTCGGCAATGGATCGTCCGCACCGTCTAATGATTGGCATTTATTTTTAAAAGTTAAGCTACAACAAGTTACGTAATCTATAAAATGATATTCAACTAAGACAACTGCGTGGTTTTCGTAATTTTTTAACATTTCTATTAACAAAGAAATCAGCTTTTTCCAGGTTTAAGCTGCCATCGATTTCAGTCTTGATGCGCAAGGCATTCTGGGATACCATTTAATACCTAGGGAGAATCAGAGGAAGCTTCAGCCTTCACTCTCGTTCCTTATTCATCAGCTATTGGGAAAACCATCGATCGTCAAATGAGCGTAAGGACGAGACACTAAAATCGAAGTATTTTTAGTGGACGGAGCTTAAGCGCATTTTCTAATGTAAATATATTTATTAGAAGAAAGTTTTGTACAAACAGACACATACTGATGAGTACAATAGAGGACCAACATCTATTTAAGACACACTTGAATCAACACATAAGTTGACCTTTTAAATTAATGAAGATTCAAAGATGTTGGATTAATATACATTTTGTTCTGGTTCTATAACGACAATCTCATCAAAACCAATCCATCATCCCTTAATTTACAACTGCTGTTTTATCCATTTTATGCTTCGGCCTTTATCAGTATTTGTTCCCCTTTCTTCCTCCAGATCCGCCGGCTGGTTCACCTGCAGGTCTCGGGAACTCGGCCCACCTCCGCTGATAAGGTATTTTTGTTGTTTCCAAGCTCAGGGCTCGGCTCTCGGGCCGGCTGATAACAACACGGGCATACCTCCCTCATTAATGATTGGACAGCTCACCTTCTGCACCCCCCCCCCCCCCGCCCCCCCCCCCTTCATCGTAGCACTAGTCTCACCAGATCACAGAATGAACAAACTCTCAATAAATAACAGTGAGTCGTGACGAGGAGTTGAAGTTTTCCAGCATTTCTTAGTTTTTGAGGAAGTTATTGACAGGAATTGTGATGATAGAACCACAGCTTCACTTGATGGAAAGATTGACAGCAGATCTGAGATCATTCAGGTTCAACATCTGCCCAGGACGTACATAAAGGCCACTCTCTTTTGGTCCTAGTATATTCTCAGAACCAGGTATAGGTCTGGAAGCAGTTTCACCAAAGATAGATTTCTGGTTAACCTTCTTTCTCAGAGGTTTTCTCTGGTATGGGAAAAAGGAATGAGCCCCATTGAGTTGCACTCCGTCTGACTGGTCACATTCTCCTGGCTCAGCTCGAAGTTGGTCAAGTAAGGCGTCGAGGAGGCATCTCACCTGGCAGCAGTTCTTCTTGGAGCTCCTCACCTTATCTCTAAGAAAGCTTATTTCAGGACTTATTCATGTCACAAAGTTTGGAATCACAGATGAAAGTATATGAACGTGGAAAAACCAGTAGAGCGAGAGCTTTGGCCATTTGGCTCAGCTCTTTCTTCATCGTGACCTCATGACTGAAGAGCAAGTTCGAATCAAACCTCACGATCCATCTCTCACTATTTCCCTCTTTATGGAAGTTGTTCACAATTGAAGTTGCAATTCTAGGGTCAGAGATGTCTGCAGTTGGGACTCTAAGTCTGATTCCACCAACATTTGACTGACATGTTTCATCACCTGATATTCCACGATTTTTTTTCCCCCCAAGGATTCTGGGAAAGGTATTGATCGGTTTCAAACTCCACCGGGGGCCGGAGTTAGACATCAACCCTGTGTCAGGTCTGGATGTCACCGATGTGTTCGCGACCTATTCTCTGGATCAGGAAACATCTAAAGCTCAGACCGATCTAGACCAAAAAAAACAAAAAAAAAACTTCCTGATCTTTGTTCAGAAATACAGTTTGTGAGCGACATCAGAACCGTGGCCCGGGCACTGACCTGGGGGCTGTCTGGGCTCAGATAAAAGTAAGTCCTGGTTAATAAGTGACAGCAGCGATGTGGCCCGGCTACAGGTGGATGCTGGGGGAGGAGGAGGGGGGAGGGCGGGGCGCTGATAAGAGGGGAGACAGGTTGGGTTTCAGGAAGGTAGTTAAAGGCAACAATTTTGTGTCTTGGGCAGTGGTTGTGTCGGTGACGTCAACGCGACTGAGCAGGTGGAAATAAACCGAAGGAAAACTTTGACCTGATGATATCACATGCGGGCAAATGTTGTCAATATCTCAGATGTAATTACAATCAAGGCGGACGATAAAAACATGAGGAATGTTTGGAATGTAACGAGCATTTCCGACAGTTTTAACCTGTAAATAATTTGTCGCATTTTCGCTCCAATTGGTATTATTCGTTGTATAATAGTTTAGAGTCGATCACCAGCTCTGTGTACTCTTGTTTCCAGACACAACTCAAACATCATCAATCGTGTTTAGTCGTAGTAAACGTGGAAGGCTGTTATCCACTATAATAAAAGATTTAAAGCCTCAGAGACAGAAAACTGATTCAAGCAGCTGCAAAAGTTCAAATCCGCAGCTGTTACTTAAGAATAATTATTAACCAAAAAATGGGCAGAAACGTCAGTGTTATCGACCTGCATGTGGGAAATTCCTCCTCCAGATTACATTTTTTCAAAACCTAAAGGGATGTCACTCTATCCTACCTGTCCTCTGCTCACCTGAGAGCACCACCAAAAACTGAGCTGATGAATAAAACAAGCGTGTTTATTGGCCGGTTTTTGACTTCTATTCGAGCACCTGGACTGGTCATCGATCTGAATGCTGACAGACAGGAGTTTGCAGATTAGATCTTGATACTGACCTAAAAGGGGTTGTTGCCATGGCAGCCACGGTCACCTTTGACCCTGGCACTTTGGCTTCACTTCCTCATTCTGAAAAGCGAGATTCACTTTTAAATGTTGCTGTTGTTTTTCATGGATGTGATAAACCTTTCATTATACATAATAAAAAAAACGGGCCTTATCTAAATATACCTACAGTTTAATCAAGTATAGACATAAATGCAGATTTTATGATTTGTTTTATGTATTTTTATTAACTAATTTATGCATTTATTTTTTAAACAAGCAGGATCAAGTAAGACTTAACTTTACAATCGCAAATAATGTTTTTTTTGAGCCAAAACTGAGCTGACCCCATTTTATTTTTTACATTCTTTAATTTGCAAATGGTTTGAATGTTCAAACATTTAAATGTATATTTTTATTAGAAATGAGTACTAGTACTAGTATTTGTTTTGGCATTTAATCATTTAAAAAATAATCAAATATTTATAATATTTATATATGTATCATATTAAGCCATTTTTATTTTCAAATAAAGGGAATACAGTTTTTATTTTTGATTTATTTTGAGCCCATCATACCTAAATAATAATACAAGAAACTGTTTAATGATTTTGTATAATTAATAACTAAATCATTTTGATGTATTTCTAGTTTATTTTTGTGCTGGATAAAGTGCAATCCCCTGTTGACCGTGATTTGGGCCTCTGAGTTTGAAGTTTGAAGAGCTAACTAGTATCCTAGCATCAACATAAATCCCAAACCTCTTCTAGAAACGAACCTTTCTGACAAACTGTGTTTGTCCAAAGAGAAGAATCTACTCAGAGAGCTGAGTGGCCTGGCTCTGTTTTTCTTGTGTCTTAGTGAAACAAAAGCTTCGAGGGCAACAATGCAGCGTAAGTCCTGAGCGCTCGTGGTCGGGTGTTAAGTTTGGGGTTAGGAGAGATTATCAAGGGTTGAACTCATGAGCAGGTAGAGACACAGCAGAGGACGAGCTCTTCTCCTCCACCTCTGTCAGGAACACCAGACCTGGTTCCACCACACTGGCTAATCAGTTACCTGCTCGAGATGACCTGCACACACACACACACACACACACACACACACACACACACACCCCCACACACACACACACACACACACACACACACACACACACACACACACACTCACACACACACTCACACACTTACACACACACACACACACACACTCACACACACACACACACACACACACTCACACACACACACACACACACACACACACACACACACTCACACACTTACACACACACAGACTGAAAAATAGAAATCTCTAAAGCAAAGGTTTTGAAGCTTTTGAAGTTGACAAGTTAGACTCAATATTTTACATCATATGTCAAGAGTAAGTTAAAGTTTTGATTCTTAGCGCCCCCTACTCTCCTCTCTCACATACAGCCTATAAAGCTGACCATGTAGAAATACTTTTACAGCAGCAATTGTACTTTTTGTAATATGTCTTTAATTTATATATATGTATTTATGTATAGTTTACATATATACATTTTTTCCATGTTTTTCCAATAGTTCTAGCATATTCTTTCATTGTTATATAAGTTAGCTTATGAGATTCAACGAATAAAAACCATTTGAGTTCATTTTATTAATATTTCATTCATTTTTTTCCCCTATTTTGTCCTTCTTGTTCTTTTGCTTTTTTCCCTCCATACCAAGGCTCTGTTTCTTTGTCCTTTTCATCTTCAGAATCCTTTTTTTTTTTTAAAGCCAGTCCCAGCTAGTTGGGATGAGAGACCGCGGCAACCATCACAGACACCCATTCAGAACTATCCTTTTGGACAGTGGGATGAAACCAAAAATCCCACAAGAACATTCACTTTTAATCTGTGTTTTAAAGAAGCCATTTCCATCATGAACTATTGAAGAGGGAAGAGAGAGAAGAAACCCTGAGGAAGACGCTCACTACAGCTAATCCAGAGGATCATAAACGCTTGTTATCATCTTTTCATTTCTACAGCAGCAATCGCCAACAAAAGTTATCTCAGGAGGAATTTACAGAGAGTGTCTAGACTTTATCTTTATGGTGTTATTGACCCTTAGAAAACTTTTTTTTTTTCAACTCTTTAGAATCTAACAGTCAATTAGCCGCCATTTTGAATTCCCACAGCTTAATTCTGCACACTTTTATAACGGGGCTCCTCAATAGTCCACAAGGACTTCCATCCTGCCTTCCACATAAATCAAATACACTCAAATCTAACTACTGAACACACACAAGCATGCAGTTATTCCTCCGTTACTGCAGGTGGCAACAGTGAGTGATGTCTATGTGTCAAGTTAAAGCAAACAACAAATATATTTTTGTCCTCTATTTTTTTAAAAATTTGTTTTCAAGTCAATGCAGATTTTTTATGAAATGACATGTATTGAGGGCGAAGTTAAGAAAACCTTTGGGAAGAAGATCAGAATTATATATTTTAAGACTTATCCCTTGTGTTATCTCAGGGTCAAGGTGACCCGTAGGCCCGAAATAACCTTGACCTAGTGACAATACAAGGGATACAACAAACATTTATTAGTCCCGGAAATGGGTCACTTTGACCCTGAGCTAAAACAAAAAGAAGTGAGATTCAATCAATACTAAAGCCAAGTTGTAAATACACCAAAATGAGGCATAAAATAAATCGCGAAATAATCAAAAAAAATAGCAAAGCTCAAAAGAGCCATCAAGATGTAAGAAAGTTAGTGACTTGGTGGGTTTTTACGTCATCATAAATGTTGTTCATTTAATTAAATTTTATACATTTTATTTTATTGTCAGTACAAATGTGAAGTAATTGTAGCTTAAAACATAATTGCACTTTGTTGTGAGATATAATATTCACCATAAGATCAATATAAAATCACCTATTTTTTAAATCAAGAGGGTTGAACTACATTAAATGATAATTAGTTACGTTTAGTAGTATTAAATTAGTCATCTAGAATTATCATCAAACCACCATCATCATTTAACATTAAAATTTTTAAGACTTTTGAACAAAAACTCTCCGAACACATCTTCTAGCAACTCTGACGCTTCATTAGTATAATCTCCAGGCTCCGCCTTCCAACTGTCACAGCCACTAGTTGATGGCCCAGAGCAGTTTGAAGCTGCTCGACTCGCTCGCCTCACTTTTTTATTTGCTGGTTTGGGTTTTATAATTGAACTTTAACCCCCTCCCCCCGCCCTCCAGGCCACACGTAATACGAGGAGTCATGTTTCAGTGTCGAAATGCACTTTTAAAGAATAACATTTTTCTTATTCCTGTAATGAATCATTTCCATCTTTTATGCAAACTTCTCTCAGAAGCAAAAAGAAAAACTTCATCAACATTTAATATTTTATTATATATATATACATCTTCTTAACCCATTAGATGACTTTCATCTTGCTCCATGTTTGTGTTTTTGAAACTTATTCTTTTTTTAACCCTTGATTCTCACCTGTGAACGTGACCTAAAAACTGTACTGAAACTAAAATTGCCTGCAAAATACACATTTTTAATTGATGACAAGAAAGAAAGAGGGAAACATGAAAAATGAGTCCGACATCGCTCAAAATAAGTGTCTAGGGTCTTGTTGTGACCACTGTCCCCACAACCCATGAACAATGTGAGGGAAATGTAAAAAAAAATGTTCACAAGATAAATAAAAGTGTACTTAATCTGGACGTCTTCCCAAAAAACACAAACCCAAACCAGTATAATGGCTCGCTTCAGGTTGACGTCTTAGCCATGAGTCATCGGAGTGGCCCCCCCTTCCTCAGTCTTTGACCCCCAGCACACTTTCTAGGTTATCAATCAGCCTTCACCTGCAGCTGAACTGTTGGTTTGCCTGACCAGTCCTGGTCTCACCGTTGTGACCCAAGAACCTCCCACGCCGGCCCCCACAGCTCCCCGTGACAGAGTCCACAGCTCAGTGTGGGTGGATCATGAAAAAGAACTGGCTCCTCTTCTGGTTTATTTTCAACGTAACTTTTCCTGCTGTTGTCTAATGTGCTAAAAATGAATAATGTTCATTATCTATATAGTATTATTTATAGATCAATAAATAAACATCAATAAACATTGGTCCTGTTTGTGTTAAAAAATATTGAACACAATATCTTGTTTTGTCCAACAAGTTCACTCGACCAGTCAGGAGGACAGAGTTTTAACCATGAATAAAAAAAAAGATGTTTACTTTGGTGATGAATGAGTCACTAGAACATACTTTAAAGTGTGACCTGGTGAACATATGCAACCTCTTGTCTGTATTTATTACAACCCAGCATAGTTACAGTGAAACTGAGTTGACATTTTTTAATTTTTTTAAGTTCTGATCTTTTCAAGTTAATTTTAATTTAAATTTGGATGAGAAGTAAATTTCTATTTATATGTTTTGCTCTTAATTATTTTTTTGTTACTGTCCTACTCTCCATTGATTTGTATTTGAAAATCATGAAATAAAAATCAATTTTATAATTTTCCATGAAATTCTACTAAATATGTTTTACAGAGCTTTTTTTCTGAGAATAAATAACTATATTTCTAAAAGATCATTTTTCATTTTTCTGAAACCTTTGTGTCATCCTGGTCAATATTATTACAGTCGCATAATTATTTGAGTTTTTTTCATGGCACCGTCTGTAAGTGACGAAGCTGGAAATTAATTTCCATCCTTGAACCAGAAGAATGTTCGTTTGTGTAGCTCTCAGAGAACCATCTCTTGCTTGTCAAGGCGTCATACTTTGATATTTTCTCCGACTTCCCCAGGTGATGTCTCTGTCGTGTCGTCAGGTGGAACGTTAGTCCAGCCATAAATCAGTCAGGAGGAGACACTTCAACCGCTTCCTGTCCTTCCCTGTATCCTGTGTCTGTGTGTGTGTGTCTGTGTGTGTGTGTGTGTGTGTGTGTGTGTGTGTGTCCTTCTGTTCGGCACACACCTGTGTGTTAAACAGTCGTTCAGCCATTTATGACCTCATCGGGCAAAATGAGAGAATATGCTAATATGATGAAGTGGTCAGTGTCGGAGCAAGAGGTACCATAAAGAACCACAAAGACTAAAATATCGATATAACGATGTATCGCAATATTTTTTATTCCTGATAATGTACAACTTTCACGTAAATATTCAGAGCATTTATTCATTTGTGTGGTGCAACTACACTTCTGGCCACTAGTTGGCAACAATCGTCATTTAGTAACAGAAAAGGGTGAAAAAGAAAGAATACAGCAGCTTTTAAAGCTGATGTTCTGAGTAATTTTGGCTTTAAAGCAAAGGTTAAAGTAAAAATAAATAAACACAGACAGATACTGGATATTGCTCCAGGTTGTTTGAGACTGTTAATGCACTTCATTGTTTATTGTTAATGTAAGTTTACATTTTTGTTACTAATTTGAGAAGCACTTTCCTACAAGCACTTGTTAACTATTTGCTCATTTCTTTGTTGTTAAAGTCAGAAAAAGTATTGTTTATTTAGATTCTTGCCAATACACAGCCCTAATAAAGACGTTATTTGGCCGTTGGATGTGTTCTCCATGTTCCCTGAGATGGACCCGGAACGTTCAACCAACAAAGCTGAGCTGTTTCCAGCCATCCACTACTCTGGACAACCTTTAACTCTATGTTGAGGACAAACCAGAGATGTGCTGACAGAGGCAAAAAATAGTTGCTAACGGTGACTAGCATAGCTACATTCAACTACAACAGTTAACGTGCGTAACTTAACCACTTACTATCACACTTTGATGTTACTTTAAGTGATGTTTTCACGCTCTTTCGACGTGCAAATTTATCCCAATAACAAAAATGTGGACATGAGTGGTTCAATTAGTTTTCTATTGACTCTCTTATAAAGATCAGGTCAAGAGCTAAGTCATCTGGGAGGGACTCAAAGTAGAACCACTGTTTGCATCTACAAAAGCTAGGTAAAATAACTACCAACTAGACCTGAAAATTATTAAATATTTCTGAGTGTTTTGACTTGAATGACTGAATTACAAATATCTTAACTGCCCTGCATTTAATGATTCCAAATTTGAATCCGATTTTATTTTTTCTTACATCTTACATTTTTTTTGTTTCTCACATAGAGAGTATTATTGTCCACTTAGCAGTAATTATATACATTTTTAAACCGTTTTTTTCTCAACAATTTTTGGTTGCCTACTAAATATTATTTATTGAGGACGTGAATCATGGGCCATCATTGTCACGAAATAAAAGAGAAATAACAACAAGTGTATTCGCAACAGTACTGTACTTTTATCAAATGAACTGCTGCTTGTCAACGTGAAGGTCTGTACCAGGAAAGTGAGTCACGAACACACCTACACCAAATTAAATAATCTTAACCTTCAGTTGATCATTGATCAAATAGTGATGATGGAAACACAACACGAAGTTCACGAACTTGTTTACATGTAGTCGATAGTTGTTTTTTTGTCTTTACAGATCCTATTCGTTTTACATTTAAAATGTTTGTATTGCCAAATATACATGAATCAAGTCTAAAATAGAGCAAAACTGTTCCAAATATCCAGACCTACATAGAAGCAAAAAGAACTCGGAGAATGTGCGTAAACTGAGATAAAGTCAGATTCTTGGAGTCGTACTTATCAAGCTCTAACAAAAGAAAAGTTGACCGACACGACAGCTCGTATCCACACACGTGTTTCAACCCCAGAGGATTTTTTTTTTGTTCTGAATTAAGACACAAACTTCTCAGCGCTGGAGTCTCTCATGGAACGTTCAAGTGTCAGGAATCGCAGCGACTCTGAGTTGCAGCGACTCTTTAGCGGCCTCTGCTGGAAGAATGTAGAAGTAAGTAAACAATTTACACAAAACAAGTCTGAGTCATTGAAGTACACATTATACGTGTTAGCAGTAGATATAAATATTTGACATTCAAATATTCAATACGAATAATGTGAAATGTTTGGCAATTCATTTCATTTTTGTTGACTCAGTAGTTTCACACTTATTTCAACAGTCTGGCATAGGCATGTCACGGATATCCTTTGAATCAGTTTCTGGGATGTGGAACGCCTCATCTGCTCAAATGTGTGTTGTTTTTAAGCACAAATATTTAATGACACACATTTGTCCTCGATAAAGCAACCCAGTGATTTGCGTCAAGTCGAGTGGAGCAGATCAGTTGTTGATACACGTCCACTGGGAAAAGTCTCAGACAGGATAACTTGTTTATTAAGTCACGCACATTTAACTCAAGCCTCACATGTAAAAGCCATTTTTATTTTATTTAAAACAACAACTTGTATTGAGTATTTTACACAACTTTATAAAAAAAATTGTACTGTATGTCCCATAATCAGATACAACAAGATAGTAACGAGTAAAGAGGCAAAACAAACATTTTAAGAGGATAAATAATAAGTATATTATAAAAAAGAAACATTTTGTTTAAAAAAAAAAAGGGTTATCTTGAGCAGTACGCAGTTATGTGTTACTATAAACTCTTACCTAAGCGCTTTGTGATCCTGGTCTAGAAAGGCACTCTACAAATATTACTTACTTACTTAAAATGTATTCACATATATACATGTGATTCTGCCTTTGGTGTTTCCGTCTTACCTGTGTGTACATTTCAATGACAAGTTCATGTCAAGTAAATCATCTTAGCGTGTTTAAAGTAAATTGTGGCTCAACATTAAAACTCTTTTCTTTCCTTGTTGACTTTTATCTTCACATTTTTTAAATAGACAGAAGTGTCTTATTGATTTTCCACATTAATTCATCAAATCAGCTCAACTTTATTGATCCCTCTGGAGCTCTCCTTCGGGAAATTGTTTTTCCAGCACACAGCAACACCAAAACACAGACTATAGATTCATAAAACAAACAAGAACAAAGTGCAATAAAAAAGGGCAAGATGACACAATCTAAAGATAAAGAGAATAGATCAAAGAAAAAAAAAAAAAATGATAGAAAGATTAACATAGAATATCATCATTTCACTTCACTCCTGCCCCTCAAACTTAGAATTAAACGGCCTAATAGCACGAGGAATGAATGAGTCCCTGAGTCTATTAGTGTTGCATCTGGGAAGGAGCATTCGTGCTTCCCTGTTCACTGATGACAGTGTTCAGAGGACGACTGTCATCATCCATGATGGACAGTAGTTTGTCGAGTGATCTCCTCTCAGCAACTGTCACCAGTGTGTCCAGCTTCATGCCATGACATGTTAGATTAATTTCTCCACTTTTTACCTTACTTTTAAAGACACCTTTTTTTTTTAACAAACCTGTTTGTTTGTTTTTTTTTGCTTTTCAGAATTGGTGTTCAATGGTGAACAATTTGAACTGTGTCTCTGAACCATCACATAGGTGCGGTCTTATCGATTATTCCTGGATCTTTGATCGCTTGTTTTAAGCTTCACGAGAGCTTCTGTTGGTTTCTCACCTGCCAGGCATTAAGCCGACAAAACAGCAGCTCTCCTGTTGCTGGAACGACACTCTGGTTCAGCCGGATCTTCTCAGGAGCAGCAGTTGAGGCTTACACGAGAGCAGGAATCATTCATTTAGATGATCTTGCCGCGGATGTTATCAAGGTGCTTGCACAGGCTCAAAGACAATATTTACCTTCCTGTATGACTAATGATCCAGTTTAATCCGCTAATAATGCAAGAAGTTGAGTGAAAGATCACCATTGTGTTTGTCTGTTTGAAGATGCTTGAGATTACCTCAGATGTCAAGTCATTATGTCTCTATTAAACAGTGTCACTGACATGTCCTTCTTCTTTAATCAGCAGGATTTATTCATCAGTATTTGCGCAGCAGCTTAGAAGGTGAGAGTGAAGTCGTGCACAGAGAGCCTCTTAGTTCACCAAATGAATGAGGAGCTACAATCCAACCTGCAAGTTGACAACAGATGAATACTAACATTAATTTATCCCCTTTCTTCCTAACTTTGTCTCCACACTTGTCCATGTGTCACTCATTTCTGATCTTGACTTTTCTAGTCACTCCTAACATCAGTATTTTCAACTCTGACTTTTCTAACTCTGTTTCCTGGACAATAAAACTTAAGAAAAAGAGCCATAATTTGAAGGAGGGCAATACTTATGTGACAAGAACAACATTTAAAAAACAGTTATGTGTTATTATTTATGAATAAACGTGTGTTTGAAATCATGTTGTTGAATTTGATATTCATTTGATTCAGAAATTCTGAATGTTAATGCAAAAAACTGTTTAAAAAAAGAGCTACGAGCAACACATTTGAATGATATACACACTTAAACATAATATATTTTTAAAATATATTATGAAGGAAACATTCAAAGCTGGCGTTTTTTTAATTTGAATATTTTAATATGAATAGTCGATGGCAAATAAAACTGGGGGAAGAAAATAAAAGAGGTAGACGAGAAAATTACAGTCCTACAGAAATGACTTTCGGTGAAAGGTAGAAAGGACATTTGGGCCGATAATTACAAGCAAAGGGCCAATTCTGTTATTAACCCTACATAATTGAACACTTCTTTTATACAGAGATGTACTTAAAAAAAAAGTAAAGAGAAGGCCAATGAATGCTGAGCTACTTCTTAATTTTTATTATTAAAGATCATTTTTCTTGTGTTCTATATATGAGACAAAAAATGTCGATGAGAGCAACAATTCTGGCTACTAAATAATAGTACATTATTACACAATATAACCCTAAATAGCATGTTAAAATGTACAGATTTTAAGTTGACCATTTATTTTTATAGAGTGACTTGTATAAAATCACATCTAAACCCACAACAATTAGTTTAAATAGCATCATCCATGCATGGCAGCTTTCAAACAGGCCTTATTGACAGTCAGTGCTTATCAAACAATAAAGCAGCGACCCACTGTTGACTGTTGACACCTATTTGTTGTCCATATTTGTAAATAATTTGTATTTCCCTTGAGTTCATAGAGACTCGTCGTCGCAGCGGAGGATACTCTGGACAGACACTGACATCTACTGGTCACAAGCTAGAACTACGACGGTTGTAACTCGTCTTCCGCGTCACTAGAGAAGCTCCTCTCCCATTGGCTGCTGCGCTCCGGTCACATGACTCTTCCCCTCACAAGAGGGAGACTCCACCGGCGTTTGTAAACAGAAACACTTTCGAGTGATTTAAACCCTGTTTTAGGAAAAAGTTAGCCCGTTGTCAAGTGGACGAGGGTGAAGGATTGTCCTCAATGCTGCTCGGTGAGAAATCTCAGTTAATCGTAACGTATATTTATGAATCTGTCGACGTTTCCAAAAATAGTTGTTTTGTTTGTTATGTCAGCAACTAGCTAACTTTGTTGTGCGTTTCTTCCTCGTCAGCACTTTCTGTCCATTTTTTTTTTAAGTATTCACTTTTGTGTATTAACTGCCATGTTGTGTACGTCAATTATAATATTATTTATTTAAAAATTATAAATCAATTTGATCTATTGCTAAATTCAACATAATTTAATCCAGTAACTTCTGAAATATTATGGGGAAAAAAACCATTTTCAATCTATAGTCTGTCATTTTAGGTATTTTATGAGATTACTAGCTTTCTTTCGTTTGACTACATGTTAACTTCGGTTGTTGAAGCACATTTTTGTGCAAAACTCATTGTCCTCAAACAAATCTGGTCAAGTCATTGAACGTTGTCCAAAAGGTTTACCAACATGAACACACGTGTTGCCTCAGTAATACTTCTACAACTTACTTTGACCTGTTCTGCTTTACCTATGATATATATCTTTTCAATTATTTTGTTTTGCTAGCCCCCAAAAAAATGTTCAAGGCCAAAATGAATAAATACTTTCAGGAAAACAATGTTTTATATCAATGATGCTGGAGTTGAACTGTGATCTTGTGACTGGATTGGGCTCAAGTTGACTTTCAATGCTTCATGATAACATTAAGTTGTAATTGAATAACAACCCTAACAGGTGACTCATGACACTTTCATTTGTCTTTCATATAAAATTCCTTTTAACCATCAATTTTAGTGTTTCCGATTGAATTTGCAATCGATTTCAAGATACCTGTTTTCTTTCTTTTTTTAAAATATGAAATTGCGTCATGTTTGTTACAACTGATCCCTCAAAATGACTTCCAACTCAAATTTTTACCAATGTTCAACCTTTTTGTTGGCAGAGAAACAGTGAAAAATTCACCGTATTTAATAAATGACTAGTTGATTTGATAAATGCAATGTAATGGATGATGTGACCTTGAATACACATTTCGTTTTCGTTAATCACAACTTAATAAAAGGAAGTTAAAATAAAATGATGACTGTCATGTGAGCAGCTAAACTTAACTTCCTCAAGTCTCACCACAGGGAACATTTGACTGAGATTCTGTCCCGATTCTAGATTTGTTATTCTTAGTTTCAACACAACAGATGGATAACTGATGGAAAAACAAAGGTTGGGGCCACGGAGAACATCCTCTATTCTCTGTTAGCAACAATGGTGTGAACCCCAGACCGAAATATGTTCCCCAGCACGATGGATTCAGCTCCTCGTCCGCCTCATTTCCTTTTTATACAAGCTTCTTACACAACCAGGACAAATTGCAAATATCAGAAAATAATGAGTCACAAAGTGTTGCTACTGCTGCATTTAGCTTCAAAATACTATATAATATATTCTATATTGTATACAAGTCTCTTGAGTAAATCGACTGTTTTGTCTCTTATTCTTTGTTCTCAGAGTCACAGGACTGACTGATTTGCTCCACTACAACCAAATCCACGTGGACCATGAAGTCTGACATCCATTATGACCCGGTAAATATGTGTCATTAGTGTCTCTTATATTTTATTGAATTCTTTGGTTAGAACGCCTATATTAGTGTTACTGAAACAAAATGTTTTCTACTACTTTTAGTGATAAATCTCAAGTCCTGTATTAATCAGAAGTGTTTTATATTGAAATGTTGTAAAAGCTTTGCTTTCTAAAGGAGCAGATTAGAGAAATTCCACCAGAAAATAATTGGTTTCATTATTTGGTTTCATGAAACAATTTCTTTTTGTATCCCTCTATAGGAGGTTGTTGTTGTGTGGTTGCTGGTTTAGCAAATTAATCTGTTTTTTTTTCGTCCATGTAGTTGCAGGATTTGGAGATGAGGAGACAGGAGTCACACAGGAAGGCACAGTTGGTAGGTTGCACAACATGCATTTATTTCTTTATCCAAACTGAAATGAGTCATAAAGAATTCTCTTCTCTCCAGTACTCTCATTGTGTAATAGCTCTGGCGATATTCAGCACTTTTATGCTCACTGCCGCCGCCGTCTTCCATCTGTTGACCGCAAACGCGTCACCAGTGCCTCCGACCCCGGGCACCAGCTTTACACTGCCTCAGCGAGAGTCCTGCACGGACCCCT
The DNA here is from genome assembly GCF_982586985.1 of Callionymus lyra. Lineage (NCBI taxonomy): Eukaryota > Metazoa > Chordata > Actinopteri > Syngnathiformes > Callionymidae > Callionymus > Callionymus lyra. The sequence goes on from NC_141824.1 coordinate 20,169,239, forward strand.
GCAGGTTAGAACTTCTAACATTAAACTAGATGGATCGATGGAGAGGGAGCTAAAGTTTCTTGTCCTCGTGTCAGGGTCGTACTGGTGGAAAGCATCCCTGAAGGTCTGCAGTTCAACTCGAGCACCACCCATCCATCAATATTCCAGGCATGGATGGACCTGATGAGTGAAGCTCGCAGCAGTGTCGACATCGCGTCCTTCTATTGGACACTTACTAACAAAGACACCGGCACTCAAGCACCCACCGCCTACCAGGTCATCCAGAACCTCCATGTCTTTTTATCGTTTCTTTCACAGCCGAAGTAGACATTTGAGATCACTGTGCAGATTTTAATTGTCAAGTTTGTTGTTCCAAAGGGTGAGACCGTCCTCAAAAACCTTGCTGACGTCTCCAAACGGCTGTCTGTTCGTATCGCCGTGAGCAAGCCGGCGGGAGGTAAACCCCAAGATGACTTGCAGCTGCTCAGCGACTCAGGTGACGCGTCACAGTGATTCCGAAACTCTATCCAACAAGACGCACAACATTCACATAATCGTTTGTCTTTTCTCGTGATTTTCTCGTGCATATGAATCAAACTCTTCAGGAGCTGAAGTCAGGAAGGTGAATATGAAGCAGCTCACCACTGGAGTCCTGCACACTAAGTTCTGGGTGGTGGACAAGAAACACGTTTACATTGGAAGTGCCAACATGGACTGGAGGTCCTTGACTCAGGTACCGTAAGGACGGGCTGAACAGTCGAATGATTGACTTGACATGATCTAAAAACACTGACATTCATGTCAATTAGAATACAATTTCAAAGATGGCTTGATTTATTTAGCATTTTTTTAAAGACCCAGTATGAAGTGTGTGAGGTTGTGACTGTTTTATGACAGTAAGAACTTTATTTAGACACAAATTAGATATTTTCAAGAATAAATCCTTCACAATGGATTTTTTTTTTAATCGACTTGTTAAAAAGTTGGATATTTTAGCTGCTTTGGTAGGACTTATAAAATAAATATTAGTTCAGTTCAGGGATTTTTTTAATGGATTTGAATTGGACTCAAAGATTTGAACAAACCAATTTCTTCCTCGAATATCTAACTCATCTGGTGTCTGCTGTTATAAGAAATGGAGAAGCGGGTTTAGGTCACGTGCAGGTTAAACCAGTATGTGGTCTAGAAGTCCTGAAGTATGAAAATAAACTTTTGTTGATGTTGAATTTCACAATTATTTGTTTGGTATTTTAAATATTCAAACTATAAATATAACGTATATAATTCTAATAACCATATACCAAGCAAGTCCATGGTACATGTATGACATGCATCATTGAAGTGTTCCTGCCGTCTCCTCTAAGGTGAAGGAGCTCGGAGCAGTGGTGTATAACTGCAGCTGCCTGGCGAATGACCTGGAGAAGATCTTTGAAGCCTACTGGTTCCTGGGAGATAGCAGCTCCATCCCGTCGCCGTGGCCCAACAGCTTCTCCACGCCGTACAACAAGGAGACGCCGCTCCAGCTGCAGCTCAACAACACCATGTCCAGCGTCTACCTGTCGGTGAGAATTTTGACCGACTGTCGGCCATTAGAGTACTCTAAAGGGTCTAATGTCTTGTTTTTCCATATTGTGCTTGCAAGGAATTTAAGTCTCGGATAAAAGTGTATGATCCTGCATCACGTTGGCAGAAAGTTCGTTGGTTATGGACTTGTCTTTTCATTTAGCCCTTAAGAGCATAAACCCAGATCCTATGTTAATTTAAAGTCCACCAAAATGTACTGTATATAAATCTGAAAAATTGTCTTGGTATCTTCAAAGAAGTGAATGTTAATAGAAAGGCATTTAAAAAAAGAATATATCTTGAGTTCAATTTGGCTGTAAAATGAGTCATTTTAACAGTTAAGTCATTCATTTAAATTGAGACTGATCTGTCTGTAATCTCTTGGCCTCTCGAGTGAGTGACCTGACACCCCTCAGTTAACGGATTAAGATTTGGCTTAATTCATTCACAACAGATGATCAGGCAGAAAGTATTTTAGTTTTGTTTTTATACAACATCACCATCAAATGGACCTTCTTTCATTTTGTTTTCCTCCGCCAGAGTTCACCTCCGTCCTTCTGCGCAGCAGGCAGAACATCCGACCTTCAGGCCATCGTGAGCGTCATCGACGATGCAGAGAGCTTCGTTTACATCGCCGTCATGAACTACCTGCCAACCACAGAGTTCTCGTATCCGAGGAAGTAATAATAATAATAATATATTTTGTTTGTTGTCCCCTTTACAGCTATCGATCTGAAACACATTAAAAATGAATATGGTATAAAATCAAGATATTAGTTAAAATGATAAAACGACAAGATAAGACAAGATATAAGGGAGAAACTAAAGGTTTTTCCTGAAAAATTACATGGATTAAGGTGGCCCCAAACTATATATTATGTCATTCCTCTATCTTCCACAGGGAGGCGCTGTCCATTAATTCATTGGCTCTTTCCTTTTCCCATCTTTCTATTCTCTAGCACTTGAGATTATTTGTAGATACAATTTGGACTCTGAATTATGATGAAACCGGTCTAGAATTACATGACGCTTGTGGCGCCCCCTGCAGGTACTGGGCTGACATTGACACACAGCTGAGACGAGCGGCTTATGAGCGCAGGGTCAAAGTTCGCCTGCTGATCAGCTGCTGGGGCAGCACTCAGCCCGTCATGATCTCCTTCCTGAAGTCCCTGGCCTCCCTTCAGGACAAGAAGACCAAACTGGACATTCAAGTGGTACACATGTCTTTCTTTACCCCAGACCAGAGTCTGATCGTGGGAATCCTCTCTTCAAAGTTACCCTTCTTTCTTGTAGAAACTCTTTGTGGTTCCAAGCAGCCCCGAGCAGAAGCAGATTCCCTACGCCAGAGTCAACCACAACAAGTACATGGTGACCGACAAGATCGCCTACATAGGTGAGACTCATAGCAAAGCAACTGAATATTCTCCAACTTTTGTTTAAAAAAAAGTGATTAGCTCATTTTGAGTTGTAGAGAATGAGAGAGTGAGTTGGAAACATTTCTTTATTCGAGTTAGAAGGATATTCATGCACATGTTTCTCGGCATCTAAAAAAACAGGTAGAGCGTCCTGCCATCATCATCAGCTGCTGCTGCGACTCTTTAGCGGGACTCGGTGGTCATGTTCAGAAGTGCACATCTGACACGTCTCGAATACATGAATGGAAATCAAAATATTCACAAAAATAATTGATGATAACAGTAGTTTCTTCAGTCCCAACATTGACTACTATGAGTGATTCTAACCACATGATCGTTGTCTCACTCTATTCAGAAATAATTCTAGGCTTGTTTTTATAATATAGTGAATTATTTACATCTGTTCATTTTAAATCTACTAAGCCTGCCATTAAAAAAATAAATCTGGGAGGACGTTGGATGCAAAAAAAATGAGTCTGAGAAGTTTTCAGACTCAAACGCTGGACGACCACGTTTCACCAAGAGACCAAGAGCGGACAGTCAGTCGTATGAGATGGAACTACTCGCATATCAGTGGGGTCAAAATCTCACATTGTTATCAAACAAATTCACTTCGAAACGCAATTCGCAGCAAGAATCGATTTTCTTTAGTGTGGTCGGAGCGATCTTCTGAAACGCACATCTGTATAAAAGCGCCATCACATGATGAATATGTGATCAGGAATCACTCGTGGGTGTGGGTGTGTTGCACATGTGCACACCAAATACTATCCCATCTTTACGTCGTCATCACTACTCACTACTGCGCTCAAAGTTACTGATTTACACTTTTATTCTTTTTAAACTTCATCATAATATTGTTCTAACAATCATCTCTGTAACTCAAATATTAGTGTGAATCATTTAGTTAACATTTTCCCAAGAGCACGTCTGCACTAATGACAGTTTGTGATCCATTTAAATAATGTTTGAAATATGGTTTGCATGATTAAATTGAGTCATGAAAAGGGATGTGACCAGGTTTGTCAACGTGTGAATAATAAAAGTCTAGGGTTTCAAGTTTCTTCTTATGAATATGTCAAAACATCATCTCAAATGGATTTAATAAAGAACAAATATCTACAGTAGCTGTGTTTTCTATTTTCTGAATCCAAAAACTCACAGTAGACACAGACCACCTGTATAGAACTGTAGCAGGTAAAATGTGTGACTGACGTCCATGTAATATTGTTTATTTTAAGGTTCTTAATTTCTCTTTGCCTGCAGGAACATCCAACTGGTCCGGCGACTACTTCATCAACACGGCAGGATCGGCTTTGGTGTTGAACCAGACGGGGTCAGAGTCGACAGAAACGACCGTCCAGGAACAACTCCGAGATGTTTTTGAGAGAGACTGGAGCTCCATCTACAGCTCACCTCTGACCCAAGACACCAACCTCAAAAACATCTGCTAGTTTTCACCACTACCTCCCTCTTATCACTCCGCCCTGCACATAATACAGTTTCAAACTCCAGGTTTCTTCGACGGGTGAAGTGTGACGAGCTCTTGGAAGAAGGATAGTTGAGGATGAAGTCACCAGATAGAACTAGTAAGTCTCAATCTGCAAGTTTCTGCAAGTTTTTTTTACAGCAGCTTGGAGGGACTTGATATATCCACTAGAAGGCGCTGCTCAGCCTTGAATTCAGGTGAGCTTCAGAAAGCACCACCAAGTTTGAAGTGTCTGAACTTCTTTTTTAACTTTATAATGTTTTTAAAGATCAAAGCCCAACTCAGGGAGGAAGGTTTTTAATCCAACATTTTTTACAATTTTAAACAAATGAATGCTGACTGATTATTGTTCAAATAAACATCTGACTTTGACCTTTTGTACTGTTTTGGTTTTTTTACTTACTGATGTTTACTATTTCTCTTTTTAAAAAGGTCATCAGTTGTGATGTTTCAACGACAGGTGTTGGTGGTGTTCAGGTGAGGCAAAGAAGGAACACTTGGTGTGGAGGAGCAGAAGTTCTACTGCCTCTCACCCTCTCTCTTGGGTGTGTGGGTCAGGAACACCCAGAGCAGAAACCTGCTAGAGTTCTGTAGCAGTGTGTCCTGGTATCACACATTTAAATCTATCATAGTGTAGTTAATGTGTCCTGATTCCAAACAGCTTGTTTTGGCACACAATAGACTGAAGCAATTAAAAATTTCAATCACTATATGTATAAAAGCAATAACAAGCTCATGAATGGTCAATTAAATTAAAAAACTAATGAGATCCCACTACCCAACAAGTTAAGTTAACTAAACCAATAATTGGATCCAAACCGGCAATCAAAGCAGAGGTTGAAGCTGCAAAGACCTGATATACCTCACGTCTCTCTCAGGACTGGAGTAGCAGCAGTGAATGGACACCGGCCAGTGAAGACGTAAAGAACTCTACCTATTATATCTGCTATATTGAATACATTTGGCTGTTTTACTTGTACAATCTTAGCCTATCCGTCGCAGAATTATTGTTCATTTATTTAATAAATCGCTCGAGACTTTCTCTTCAGAGTGATATCAAATCCATAGTCCAACTTCTGAATCTAAACTTGTCACAAGTTTTCATGAATAAACTCTAAATTAAAACCTCACACACATTCACACACACACATCCAGTGGTATCACCAGCATGTCACTTAAAAGTGTGTGAACTATTTTGTCTCGTCAGGCACGGAGGAATGCGGCAGAGCCCAACCCAGGAGGTTATTTCTGTCCGCCTGCTGCCCACAGGGACACCCACCCACCCTCACATCAGTCCAGTAATCCAGGGTGGGTGTGATGTTTGGGACAAACAAAAATATGACCTCAAGAGTCGAGCTGAAACTGACGTGGATCAGTATCAAGCACAACAGACGACACAGAATCGGTTTATCCCGGCTGGGTTCAAAGATTTGAATATTATATATCGTATAGTCATCTAGAAATTAAATACGGGACATGAAGGGCATCGTAACAATAGTCACATGTCAAGGCTGGTGGGTGTGTGGCCCCTTCGTCTGATTGTGTTTTACACCTTTGTTGCTGCTTGTACTTCCCCTCCGACCCATCGTTAACCCTTCCAATAGTACAAAGTTGCCTTGTTTAATATGGATTTTTAGGCTAGAGCAATGTCGTATGAATGAGAGTTTTTTACCTTTTTTAAACCCTTGTTTTATCTCTCGGTCAAGGTGGCCAGACAACACGTGTTTGTGGTATCCCTTGTGTTGTCTCTGGGTAAACTTCGGGTGACTCTGACCCTGGGACAAGATAAGTTAAAGATAAGTCAGAATAGTTTTTAAATATATATCAGTTACCTCAGTCACAACATATGAAAAGATTTTAATAATAAAAAACAAACTGTATCTTTCAACTTATAACTCAAACTGAAATGATGCATTTGAACCATTTCACTGATCTACAACAACACACATTCATTCTTCACTTGTTCAGATATCTTTAACCACTGTGGTAAGACTTAATTTTTCTATAACTGAAATGTGTATTGTTTTATTCACTTTTTACAAAGAAAATGTAACTTTTTCTTAATAAGATTCTGACTGAAATGCAATAACTTTCTAACTGAACATTCTCAATAAGTTTAATTGAGCACACCTCTATCTCTTTGTCTCACTCCCTCCCAGTGAATTCATTGCTATTGCTGGTGTGTTTGTTGGAAAGGCTTTAATTTTCGGCTGTCAAACATAATTTAATGGCCATTAAATATTATTAAATAGATTCACTAATAAGAGCTCTTGAAATGCTTAAATCATGTCAGCGACGATCGTCCATAAAAGGATTAATTTATGCCAAGTCTGATCCACTAATTAATTCTCAGCACCATGAGACAAATTACCAGAGATGACCTATAATGCTGTTTCATTTCCCAGAGACTCTGACTAGAGGAACAGATAGAAGGCATCCATAGAGGTGATCCCTGAGTAGTATTTCTTACATCATCTGCATGGTCCTCGACTATGATCATCCAGCACCGAGGCCCACTAAGCCCCATGACAAGGCCCGGCAGCACCAGGACTAAAGCCCCCTGCCTCACTAACAATGGAGGGGTTTTGTGGAGGACGCTGCAAAGTGCTGACTGTCCACTCGCGGCGAAAAACACAACCAGTCCGCCCGTCTGCTGCAGTGCCCAAAACACATTATCGAAGAGGACAACTTTAAAAGTGATCAGTTATAAGTCAAAACTCGAGTCCAGAGAAGATCCAGTTCTATGGTTCAGTTTAGCTGGTGGTGTTTCGATTAATTGGTGGTGTTTTTCTCCCTAAGTCTTGGAAGCTTCATTTCCAGCAACACATGTTTCTAGTAAAATTAACTTTAATAAATGACCTCTTGCTAAATAATCAATCAAATCTTCTAACAAATACCCAATGAGACACGAAAAAATGTCAGAATTCTGTGAGGCATTTGTCTCCATCATCGCTCTGTCCCCACCCTGTGACCCCTCCACCCTCTCACCCTCTCCCTTTCTCTGGCTAATCCACCTGACTGTGCAGCTCGCGTCCGGGGGCCCAAACGGTCTTTCAGATCCACGGACGGCTTCCAGCAGCCTCTTCCAGCTCTGACGCCCCCCCAAAAGCTTCCCAGACCTGAGGCCCGCGAGCAGGCTGCCACGTTCCCTCCGGTGACCTCCATCCTGCAGACCATGTGTGAGTGTCTCCGTGGAATATTCAGAGTCACCTGGACACCGTCCTCCAACGCAGGTCAGATGGTTCACACTGGTCAGTCAGGTGTTTAGAGAGAGACGCGGCAAGGACTTCATGAGGCAAGAGTAGATTGAATTTTCATTTGGATTCATTTTGAATTATTGCAAACTAATTTGAGTATTAGTGTGGAAATATATTGACTTCATGTAACTTACATTCATTTGTTTACAGACTATTAGTTGATGTTTTTCTAGTAGCATGTTAAATAATGAAGGTTATATTCCATTTATTGCGATTAACTTCAATCTTGGCCACATTACATGACTTACAAAACGACACAGAACTTCTTCATGAGTGAAATTTAAAAAAAAGATCAGCTCCGATGGTCGATCGGTCGCATCTGGTTTGTTTGTCTTTGACGGACTCCGCTTCAACTAAAGCCGGGCTTTAGTGAATGACAATGACTGGTTTGGCTGACGTGTCGTTGGCGGCTTCAACTGCACTGACAGCATCTCCAGCGTGAGTCACCGCTGCTGGTTCGAATCAAGCGTTATGAGTTGATATCTGATCTCCAAGGTTGTGATCTCATGTACGGGTAGTTTTGCTAAATACCGAAATTGAGACTCACTTTCAGTGGGTGGCATGGTCTGACTGACGCTGCTCTATATTGGTTTTTTCCTGGGGTTTCCTGGCAAATGAGGCCGTTGTCGGAATATTGTGTCTCCTGGAATGTTTGGGAATCTCCAGGGAATGTTGTCCTGTTTCCTTTGTACAAGAAGCTGTTGAATAATAAGAGAAGAAGAAAGAAGAAGTTGAACCTTTTCATGACTTTTCCTAGTTTTAAGGCTGAATAATGAAAACAAAAGTGGTTTTACTTAGTTTCTCTTTTTTAACTATATAGTTACAGTTTGAAATTTAACATAGGAAGTGAGTATTTGACATAGTTACAATGACTTTCCCTTCTGGCTTTCTTGAAAGAATTTTCCAAATAGTATTAACCTTAACCTGTGATTTTAAAATAAAAAATCTATCAACATAAATATAGGGTTAAATACTACACTTGTGGTGGAAAAACAGTCTCTGAATGCTGAGACTGTCTCTGGAGTTAAGAGTTGTTCTCTCAAAGAAATACTAAGACTGGAGTGTATTGTTGTGTAAAAAAGTATCCATATGTATCAAATCATGCCCCAGTATGACATGTTTATCACGCAGCTCAAGGTTCCTTCCTCCAGAAATGTGAGGTCCAAGTGAGGAAGTGAGACATTCCTAAGCCCATATTGAAAAGATCCTCAGTTGTGCTACTTTATTAGATCACTATCAGATACTTTTGGCACGAACTCAACGTGCTGTTTAATCGTTTCTCCCTGAAAATGACCAACATTCATTTTGTTCTGACTTTATTCCAACACTTTTCCCACAACAACAGCTGCACCTCTGAGAAGGAAGCGTGACACTTTCTCTAAAATAAGATCCAAGGCCTGGCAGAACTAAATTTAACCACTCAAATTATAAATAACTTCCCTCGGCGTATCTTATCGGAACATTTGTCCCGGGGGTTATTATTCATGAGTCACCAAAGGTGAATGATATATTGCATCTCTACGTTAAGGATTCTTCCTTTTCTTTAAATTTAATCAGGGACACGTTTGGAAACGATCCCAGTCAGCAATTAGTATATATTTGATGATCAAAAGTCAACGGGCCATTTGTGTAACACTGCCTCAGCAATACTGTATCGTAAGATTATCCATTACTCTGAGTAGGAAGAAGACCCTTGACCTCTTTTCTCTCTTTTTTGCCAACGGTAGTGTGTTCTTCTCTGAGCTTCTCCCACCGGCTACTGATATCATTAGTCTTTCAGAAGCCTGGGGAACTCATGAGAACGTCTTGCTGAATTTGGACTAACCAAGAACTTGACCCTTCTTTATTTTCCGCAAAGAAGTTTCCTTGCATCGGGTCAAAACGAACAACGCTGAGTACACAAACACAATTGTTTTCGGTCACCGTGACCCAGAGGCAACACAAGGAAATATGACAGACCAAAATATCAAAAAGAAACCTGAATCTTATCATGATCCTTCCAGACTGTCTGGTCTGACTCTTTCTGTTGAGTAACACTTGGTGTGAAATGTGAAATATAAGGTATTTGTATTGTACACATGGCAACCCTGATGTGGTTGAAGATTCTAATAAGGTTATTCTTGTTATAGTGGTCTTGGTTTGAGCTCCTTCGAGAACTAAAGCGTGGTTCTCAAGAGGGAAACCGATGGACGGATTACTCGAGTACCAAGTTTGGGAACTTTGGGCAGTGTGGCCGGCGTTTATTGGATTTTTGGATTGGATTGTTACCAGTTGGTTTGGCATTTCCAAGTTTTCGAAGTTCAATTAATCGTATCTACTAACTCGCAAATTTGCCTCCACAATTTGGCATCACAAGAACACTATTCTAATAGTATGATGTGTTTTAGAAGTTCAATCCATTCATCTGAGTTATTAGACCCATGAGAACGATGATCACATGACCTCCTTGGCTGAGGTAATAAAAGTGTAAGAGACTAGAAGGAGAGGATTTAGATGCAGGATCAGGAAATGGACTTGGAGGAGGACACATAGAGATAGACCACATCATGATGAGGATCATGGGGAATGGGTCGTACGCAAGGTGAAGGACAACATGCCAGTCAATGAGAGTTCATGCTGGGCCGAGCATGTGTGAGAGACGAGCATTAGTGATGATGTCTGCCTCTTTATGGCTGGAAAGATCAATCCAACTTGCTTTTAATAATTTATTTATAAAGCACTTTCCCACCAACTGTAACGTCATTGATTATTTTAATAATACATGATGAGTTAATTCGAGATGGAAACGGTTGAGAATCCAGCGGGATAACGGAATTTTTACCCGAGACTAATTTAAAGAAACAAAATATCTTCCACTTTATTTACATCACCGTGAAAATTCCATTACTCGCTCAGGCCTCGGAGACAGACGCTCCTCTATTTTCCAAACTGTATTATTCAATTATTCTCCCCTTCCTTAGCCGTCAGAATACCGCCCCACCTCCTTCCCTCCTAATAAGGGGGCATCTGTCCGACCAATCATGGGTGTCGACCCGGCCCTCCTAGAGATGCCAGAGTCGCGGGTCGACCTGAAGTGTCAGTGAGGGGAGCAACAGTCTGGCTGGTGACAGGGGATCACAGAGAGGGACTCTATCAACAACAAACAACAAATAGTGAGAGTTTAGAGGAAGTGGCTGCAGGTGAAGGAGTCGACGACAGGACAGATCAGGTAGGCAGTGATCTGACTTTTAAAAGTTCAGCGAATCCTCTCTGATTTTGGCCGCTGCTGAGGTCACTCATGACAGTTTGTGCTGACTTTGGAGAGCGCAACAATGGCTCGCTGTGTAAATGCTGAGAGCGTATTTGCCCGTCGGACAGCTGCGTGCGGCTTGTGTTTATTCCAGCGTGCCGTCACAAACACTTGAGCATTATGGATTTAGGAAGACTATTTGGAGTCAGGAATGTCGCTATTGCTAATTTTCAAAAAAGCAGTTCAAAAGTCAAAGCATGTTTATATCAAATACTATTGTAGATTTATGTTATATGCAGATGACCAATTGAAGTTTTTACTTGAGTGCCCCGAGAGATGTTAAAGTTCAAACGGTGTTTGATACAATTAAAAATCAGATATAACCAAAATCCTTCATTTAAACTATAATTGAAAAAATAATTAATTGGTTGAAATACTTGTAGTGTCAGTTTGTGACAATTTGTAACATGAGCATCTGCGTTCATCCGACTGGTACGAAAATCACCTTAGAAGCTCTGAGCCATTATTCTGGGAAAACCTTCAGGAAATACGGAGATAGTGACACTCAATTTTAGTAGTATTCTGAAGTTCCATCTGGGTCCAGAAATATTTTGAAGGAATCTTTCTTCACTTGTATGATGTCTCACTAAAATATGATTTATTTGTGGATTCCAGTGATCATTAGCGTTAGTCATATTGTGGTTGTTCATCAGACGTAGCTCTTGTAAGACATGTGTCAACATCTGTACCTGTTGTCCAGTTTTACTATTTGTTGGAGCTCCTTGCCAGGGGTATGAGCTGTCTCAGTGCCTTTCTTGTTCTCTTAATGATGGGGAATGTTTTTGTATTCAGGTGTTTGAGTTGCCATTTTGTTGTGAGTCACATTATCTTTCGATATATTTTGAAGATCTATTACATAATTATAATCCGGTTTACACTATATTGAAAAATGAAACAACACGCTGAAAACGTTAACAAGTGACCGTGTAATACCTGAAGGATGTTGAAGCTATAAAGTCATAAACAACTCGTTAGTTGGACTTGATTAAAACTGAAAATAGAGGGTTGGAACTCCTGCCAGATGATTGCAGCTACTCCAGATTCCAGAGTCTTAATGTTACATGCATGCGACAGCTGCAGTGTGACAGTCACAGGATCTGTTGCCCCCCAGTTTCAGGCAGCACCTCAGAGCACCCCCTGTGCCATGGCATGTCAGACATGCGCCGAGGATCCACCGGCCCGGGACGAGTTCTCATATCTTTAGACCTGCAGCGCACAATTTGTCCACTGTTAGTTAAGACAAACACAACTAGTTGAGATAAATAAGGTAGATTAGACTTTGTCAAAGTGCTAAGGGGGGCACATATTCTTCTGGCCCTCATCTATGGAAATATGTTTCTATGTCCTGGCAGTTTCAAGTTTTTGTTGTGATCTTCAGAAGTCCAACTTATAATACCATGATTTACTTTTTAATTTTTTTTGTCATAAATATAATTTAAATGAATATTGTCACTTTATTATTTTTAAATTGAACATCAAAGGATGCACATACCACTCGTGTTTAACCCTTGGGTTTTCTCAGGGTCAAGGTGAACCTGACCCTTCACTTGCTTCCAGAAATACATTTTTTATGCTGAAAATCTATAAAGTGACCATACATTTTTAAAATATACGAATACAATATAAATATAACTTAATCACATTCTTTTCCTTTATTGTCCTTATTTTTAATGATTTTTTTTTTGTTATAGTAAAAATAATTTTATCTTTATCCTTTTAAAAAAAAAAAAAAATTTTGATAGGTGCTCAGAGCAGCACCAGGATACGATGTAGCAGAAATACACTGATGAATATTTATGATGCCATTTTATTTTTTATAAATGTCCAACTAAGTGAATGTTGGTAGCTCCTCTTTGGTCTTTTTCTGAGGTTCTATGGGGTCATTAAATTATTTTATTATTTTTACGATTATGTTAAAAAAAATGGCTTCACTCCTCCAGCCAGCCACACCCGTTTTGTTTATACAACGAGTCCCTAGGAGGTGGAAACTTCCAGGATTGATTCCAAACCTTGATGCTTGACCAATCACAGCAGAGTGGGTGTGGTTATGGTAAACAAGATTTTTTATCTGTGTGTGTTTTCAGTGGGCGGGGCTTAAGATAATTTTCTTATGTAAATATTTCAGTGAAAAGAGAGTTTTGTACAATCAGAAACATACTGATGAGTACACTAGAGGTCCAACATCTATTTAAGACACACTTAAATCAACACGTCAGTTGCCCTTTAAGAAGAGAAGTCCTTGAGAAGAAGAAAATCAGTGAGGCTCATAAATGAATGAGGGCGTGAAGAGGTGACCATGATGAGGAATGAAAGACTTATTCAAGACTAAATAATACAACTATCTTATTAGTTTCATTGTTGCTAAGAGGAGTTGGTGGATGATGGATGATCTGTGAAGTTTCCTGGCGACGGACTTTGGGTGGTCCATGTTGTGAGTCTGGGAGCGTTCAAGTTCAGATCAGGAAGGCGGGTCAAGAGCACACCGTCCTTCTGAGGAGGATGACTTTGTGACAGCTTTCCTCAAATGTGGACCCGAGCCAGTGTCTTCAGGAAGGAAGTCAAGTAAACAGAAATATTATTCAAATAAAGTCAGTTTCCTCAAACCCCAACTAGTGTTGGTCGAACCATCGGTCAGAAACATCATCTTCCTGTTTACGTATTGGCCCTTCCTGTGCAGAGCCTCACATCTGCAGATAGTTCTTGTTTCCATGCGCTTATCTCTGGAGAGGCCCAAAGATGTTCTGGGACCTCGTCTGCAGATCTGGGACAGCATTTATTTTTCATCGACTTCAAATTCTTTGAGATCACGGTGCATCATACGAGCAGTTACGATGGAGACGCAGTTCTAATGACAGTAAATGTGATTCAGACTCGCAGTGTTTTGTGTGTGTGTGCACTCTTAGTGTGTGTTCTATATCTGGCCTGTGATGATAATAACTGGAACTACAAATAAATCACCATCGCCAGACAGCAGGGGAACGTTATCGTCCTCCCTGTGAGCAGATGGTGGATGTTTTCTCCTGGTTCTGTTTTCGACGGGTCGATTACGACAACACTGGAGGGAAACACCGTCCGGCCCGAAACTGACATGACACTTGCACTCTTGACGCCAAATCGGGATTTCCTGTTGCAGTTTGTAGAGGCGGAGAAAATATTCAAAGCGTAGAGGATGTGGATGATGGTTCAGTTCCATCTGCTCAGTTAAGAAACATGACGTGTGTCATGTGTTCATGAGCGTAATTCTCTTTTAACTTAACAGACATTTTTAAGGAGACTCTGTTTGTCAGTTCAGCTGTCATTTATCCTTTCTTAATGGAGACAGAAACGATTTAATCCACCACTGTTTCCTAAATAATCTTCATTTCTTTTTAACCATTATGTAAGTTTACAATTATCTCTAACTAGATGTTGGAAGATTATTCGTCGCTGGAAACTATAGATTACAGCAAGTAGGTTGATGTGAATCATCACTACTGACCTGCAAGTGTGGTCTAAATAAAGCCGCCGAGAATTTGAAAACTTCTCCTTTTTTCTCCCTCCCTTCCTCAAACACTGGCTCGTCCTCCTGCTGTCACCTGTCCGTCATGAAGCTGCTCCTCAGACCTTTAATGAGACACTTGAGATAATGAAATACTTCCATTAATCAGGAGAATGATCAGAGTAGGATAACAATTTAAAAAGACATATTATATATGTTTTAGTTACAGTCTTCTAACTCCTACTGTTTGAATCCTTTAAAAACTCACTGCCCGTTTTCTTTCTTCAGTCCAATCCGTGCTTCATTTGACCTCCAAGCCGCTGTTTTGAAAACTGTGATACAGATGTGAATGTTGCACACACAGCCGATGATGTCTTCTTCTCTAGACCTGTCCGAAGTCTTTCTGTGCCTGGCAGCACAGTCCAGAATGTCAGCTATGTCTGCCTATGACCTGTTAGATACCCGAAACCTGCGTCCAAACAGGCAGCCTGGGTTACATAAATACACACACGCTAAGATACGCGGTGATATTTATAATGCCATCACATGATTGCCAGACAACACAGCTGGACGAGGGGTCATGGAATGAACCTCAAGCTGAAGAATCCATCAGAGTTATGTTACCCAACAAGCGACGGCACGGAAGCCCATTTCATCTATGTTGAAGGATAGACTCGGGAAACCTCGAGAGTTAGCGTGATTCAGAGATTGACAGATTAAGATTTGTCATCATTAGCACCCAGTGCTATGACTCACTGACCACTTCCTTCTCTTGGTTGTTCACACAGTGGAAAGTGACCGTCCACTTCCACATCGGTTGCCATCAGCTGATGTTCTGACACATTTACAAATTGTCGGTTCTTAGTTCTCCCACTAGGCCCACTTGCACTGGGTTACTGAAGCATCTCAGAAACTGCCTAATGCACATACAATACACATAGAACAGAATCCAGTGACTAGCAAAAGTGAACTGGCTTTGGTGAATCTGAGGCAATATTACAATCTGTCAGAGGCTTTTACCAAACTTGGGTCAGTCCCTATCTGGTCATGACAGTCCTTTATCTACAGCCAATTTTACACTTAATACTGGTGTTAACCATCCCGCCCATCAGCTAGTTGTGTTCTCAGGTCCCGTAACAATGGCACACAACTTAATACCGTGATCCTAAAGCCCATAAGAAAGCAGGGCCGGGTCTAGACAGGCATGTATGAGGGGGCAGCCACAAATCTTGAGGGGGCATTGTGCTGTTACTTACTTACTTACATGTAAGTTTGAGGGGGCACACCATTTATTTGAGGGGGCCAGGCCCCCTCTTGCCCCTGCCTAGACCCGGCCCTGTAAGAAAGTCTGAACAGTCGATTAAGTGTCTGAGCAACAGTCCTAAGGCAGCTTGGAACGCCACACCCAACACTGAACGTTCCCACAAATCCTACTTATGGGTTACATGATACGTCTACCGCGATAGTTAGCAGTTCACTCCGAGTGCAGCTGGAGCTTCACAGAGTTGCTACTCATCTCACTTGTGTTCAACCTCATTGTTTTTTCTTTGAAAGTACAGAATTATTTTTGCTAAATTAAATTTTTCTTTTTTTACCTGCAGTTTAAGCCGATTTAGCTCATCATAGAATATTAATTACTTTTTTTTCTTGCAAAAGTTACATTATATTGATGTCGTTTTTGTACTAACGATAATAATAGACACATGCAAACCATAAAAAATAAAAATAAAATTAAAAGATATTTATATAAATGTGTTTTTCTGATTTGCTAAGTTTATCTTGTTGTGGTTAGGGCGATCGCGCCACAGCAAGAAGGTTGCCGGTTCGCTTCCAGATGGAGTCAACTTGTGACCTTTCTGTGTGGAGTTTGTATGTTCTCCCCGTGTTGTGTGTCTTTACCCCCGGCACTCCAGTTTCCTCCCACAGTCCAAAAACATACAGAGGTTGATTAGAAACTTTCGGAAATTGTCTGTACGTGAGAGTTTGTATGTAAATGGTTGTCTGTCTTTGTGTGCCCAGCGACAGACTGGCATCCTGTCCAGGGTGTTCCCCGCCTCTTGCCCGAAGAAACTGGGATGGGCTCAGGCTCCCAGTGAATATATACCTTATTGTTATTTGTTGTTGACATAGTTAATGAACTGTTATTAAATGTCAACCCTGAGCAGCTGCTGGAAACATGACTTCATTGATAAAGAGTGACATCTTCTCCCATAAAACAGTGAATAATGGAAGCGCAGCAGAGCTCTTGAACACATGTTATTATTTAAACACATACAAATAGAGCCAAAGAAAATATTTAATAGGTTCAATAAATGTGTTGAACTTGTCAAGTTGAATTGATTGTCTTAAATCAAGCTGTGGACAGCAAGATATAACTGGAGTGTGATAGTGTTAATTTTATACACTTTTAGGATACATTTGCTGAAAATATTGGTTCATCTGTTGTACATAGACTGGTGTAGGTTGTTTTAAAAATGTACATGTTAAAACCCAACTAAAAGTAGCGTCTTTGTGATCAAATATTTGACGATTGGTTTGTGTTTATGTTTCAGACTCGGACAGAGAGCAGGAGGACGGACATGTGTTCAGCCAGACCAGAGAACCATCTGTAAGTCGTCATCATCTCTTGAATTATAAAAAAGAAAAAAAAAAGATTTATAAACCTGGTGTCGTGTCCAGGTGAAAGATAAGAAGCGGTCACCCCCCTCCAAGAGATCCCCTTCTGTCCCACAACGCAACCCTCACCACGGCGGCCCTGCGGAGGAACCGGAGAGCCCAGCGAGAATAGTGAGAAAACCACTGTTTACTAGTCAGTCAGTTTACTGTACGGAAATGTTATTCAAAATTCGACAAACCTTTTTACGGTCTTTGTTTTGTCTTTTAATATCCCAAAAAATGATAAAATAGTAAAGTTGTTGTGGCATGAAGAGGTTGTTTTTTTTCTCCAGGAAGCTGCTTAAAAATGTTTATATCAATCTTGTTCATCACTAATTGTATTTTCATACACAATTAGAAAAGTTGCACATGGTTAACATCCCTTTCTCTCTATTCAGAAACATTATTCTTTATTAGCTTGCTTTTCTTTTTGTTTTATTGCAGTGACAAGTTAAATAAAGCTGCTTTTAAACATTGACTAAAATACATACCCTCAAGGTCATACACCTACAAACTGGCTTTGTCTGGGACTAAACTTTTGTTTCTTGATAGGAAGATGTTGCTCAAGCTGAAGCAACCTGCAATCTTCTTGCTGTGGTCCTAGTGAAATATACATTTTAATTTCCATCATTGTTGTTGTTGTCCACAGGAGCAGAAGCAGAAACTCCATGCAGAGTTGAAGTTGGTGTTAAGTCAAAAGAAAAACCTCTTGAGAGAGTCAGCCTCCCACCTGGCACAACCCGAGATGGACCCTGAACCTACTGTTGAGCAGAAAGTAAGTCTGATGAGGAAATTAATTCAGTTTTCAAGGGTGTTGGAGTACTCATGTTGTGTTCGTCAGCCTGAAGAGGAGGACTCTCAGCCGGTGGAAATAGTTGTGGAGACAGAAGCAGAGGCTGGGGCGAGCGGCTACAGCGTGACCGGCGGAGGCCAGCGAGGGATTTTTATTAAAGATGTCCTGAAGGATTCTCCAGCAGCAAAAAGTCTTAGTCTACAACAAGGTACCTTTGAACAATCTTCATCTTGGAATCCTAGCAAGATTGAAGTTTGACAACATTTTGACAACATTTCATCTCATAGGTGACCAGCTGCTGAGTGCCAAGGTCTACTTTGACAATGTAAAATATGAAGACGCACTCAAAATCCTTCAGTGCGCAGAGCCTTATAAAGTCAGCTTTCTGGTGAAAAGAGCAGTTCCTGAAGCTGGGATCAGTGTGCGGCCCAGAGTGCCCAGTTTGGAACTCAAAGGTCCTAAAGCAAAGTTGTCTAAAATGGTAAATTTGTATTTCTTCTTTCTTCTTTGGACTCTTAATATGGGAGAAATGGGTTGGTAGTTAAGCAATATTCATGTTTCCTGGGTTGTCCTGTATGTGGAGAATTACTCCTTTTTGGGACAAAAACCTTGAGTTGGCACCCAGCACCAACACACCAGTCTCAAACTCCAGGTGCATTTTTAGGCAAACTTGAACATGCAACTCTGACATTCTTCATGCCACTACCAACCTAGTGTGGTGCATGACATTCTGCACTCCTCCTGAAAAAGCATGGTCCTTCTTTATACCTTCTTTCTTATTCAGTTTCTCCTCCTATACTCTCTTCAATACCATTCTGGTGATAGATCACATGGCTCACACAAACCACCAGCATCCACAATGACTGCGCACGCCTTAGATGAAGGTCCAAACTAGGCTAGCTGCTGTACGTTTTTATGGTCTCCATTAGCCTTGTAAAAGTGCAATAGAAAATTGGGCAAATAAACAACATGTTCCTAGTCATTGACTGATTTTTAAATGTTACAGAATAATATAGCATCCTAAGAGATGTGTACAGATGGTAGTCTATGTGTGTTGCAGAGTGTGAAGGGCACGAAGACTTTTAAGGCCAAGAAGAAGAGGGGTGGACGCTTTGGACTGAAGAGGCTGAAAGAAAAGCGTAAAGAAGAAATTGTGACTGAAGAAACACCATCAAAAATGGATATCGGTGACATGGATGTTGAGTTTTGCCTTCCTAAATTTAAACAAAGGTGGAGTGGAGAGATGGACACAAAAGAAGCTGGAGCCATGGCAGTAAAGGCAAAGAGGAAGATCAGGTTGGCCTATTACCTGCTTCTGTTTATACTTAACATCGTCAAAGGATTTGCCAAAAGTTTGAGCTTAGAGGACTATGTTTTGGACCAGCATAAAATGTATGCTACATAATATATACATATGTTTTCTCTTGCCTCCCAGATTCCCTGACATGAAGATAAAAGGTTCCGTTGGAGAAGAAACTGGGGATTTAAAAGGGAAAGTCGAAGTGCCTGAACCTAAGGCCAGTGGAGCTAAGGTTAAAACTAAAGGAAAAAAGTTTGGAATTAACTTCTCAAAGACCAAAGAGACTACTGCCTCAGCTAAAGGAACTGGATCTTTGGAGCTTACAAAGCCAAGTATGAAGGCCCAGCAACCATCAATTGAATTCAGTTTGCCTAATGATAAAGACTGCAATATTAATGTTGCCAAAGCAGGAACCAAGTCCAGTTCACCGAATGTAGAATTTGCACTACCTTCTGCACAAGCTGCAGTTCCTATACCAAGTGCAAAGAGAAGGCCAGCCCCAAAATTTGCTATGACAGGAAATGTTGATGCTGCACTTCCGAAGACAAAATTAGATGTTGATTTTGAAAAAGGAGACGGGAAGCTTAGAATCCCAAAGTTACGACTACCCAGAGTGCGACTCTCACCTCATTCAGATGAGTTTGATGGGGACTTCCACATAAAAGGAGAGGGATTGAAAATGCCTACTGCAGACGTAAAGCTTCCAAAGGAAGGGAAATTCCCTAAAGTAAAAATCCCTGAAGTTGATATCCCTTCACCAGGAGTGATAGAAAAGAAAGATATAGATATCTCAATAAAAGGATGTAAATCAAAAGCCAAGACTGCTGTCAACCTTCCAACAGTTGATGTTGATGTTCAGAACCTGGGACTGGATAAAAACAAACTTGGTTCAGTGGAAGGAACTTTGAAAGGTACTGTACCAAGGACCAACATGGCAGTGGACAATTTGAAAGGTGCTGAGATCGGAGGTAAATTTAATACACCCACTGTAGAAATGTCTGTCTCAAAGATGAAAAGTAAAGATACAGATCTAGATATGGATCTATACATTGGTGGAGGTGGAAAGTTCCAATTGCCTGATTTTGACATTAACCTACCCAAAGGAAAGCTAGAAGGAGGACTAGATGTCAAATGTCCAGGAATTAAAGAGGGGGAGTTTAAAATGGCCGAAATATCTGGTCCTAAAATAAAATCCCCAGAGCTGAAGGTCAATATTGAGAGTCCTGGCTTAAAATATGGGGCAACCAATACACCATCTGTTGATGTTTCACTTCAAAAAGCAAAGCTTATAGGAGGCTTTGATGTAGAAGGTGCTAATTTCAAAGGAACACATTTCAAAGTGCCTACATCTGATGTTTCTTTGCCCAAAGTTAACCTTCCAAGTATTGACGCCAATTTAGAAGGGGCCAGTTTTAAAGGAAAGATTGATGTTCCTAGTGTAGATGTGTCGCTTCCAAAAGGGAAATTTGAAGGAGACATTGACGTTGACACCCCTGAGATTAAAGGAGGAAAGTTCAAAATGCCTAAAGTGGATCTGACCCTGCCCAAGGTCAACTTCCCAACAATTGATGCCAATTTGCAGGGACCTGAGGTTAAGGGTAAAGTGGACATGCCATCCGTTGACGTATCCCTTCCAAAAGGAAAGCTCGAAGGAGGACTAGACGTTGAAGGTCCAGAGGTCAAGGGGGGCAGATTTAAGATGCCTACATTTGAAGTCAACATGCCCAAAGTGAAGCTACCTGATGGAGACTTCAAAATGAAAGGCCCAGACTTCAAAGGACCTAAGATTGAGATGCCAGACCTAGACATTTCCCTCCCCAAAGGAAAAGCTGGCGGGGACATTGAAATCGAAGGACCATCTGGTAAAGGAGGAAAGTTCCATCTACCTTCTGTGGATATCTCTCTTCCCAAGGTGAAAGGCAAAGGACCTGGAATTAATCTTGAAGGCCCAGAGATAAAAGGGGGAAACTTTAACATGCCAACCCTTGATATTTCGGGTCCCAAAATCAAATCACCAGAGCTAGACATCAACCTTCAGGGTCCAGATCTGAAAAGCGGAAAGATCAGTATGCCATCTGTCGATGTTTCACTACCCAAAGGAAAGATTGAAGGAGACATTGATGTTGAAGGTCCTAAGATAAAGGGAGGGAAATTCAAAACGCCTAAGTTTGATGTTTCTTTGCCCAAAGTTAACCTTCCAAGTATTGACGCCAATTTGGAAGGGCCCAGTGTTAAAGGAAAGATTGATTTTCCTAGTGTAGATGTGTCACTTCCAAAAGGGAAATTTGAAGGAGACATTGACGTTGACACCCCTGAGATTAAAGGAGGAAAGTTCAAAATGCCTAAAGTGGATCTGACCCTGCCCAAGGTCAACTTCCCAACAATTGATGCCAATTTGCAGGGACCTGAGGTTAAGGGTAAAGTGGACATGCCATCCGTTGACGTATCCCTTCCAAAAGGAAAGCTCGAAGGAGGACTAGACGTTGAAGGTCCAGAGGTCAAGGGGAGCAGATTTAAGATGCCTACATTTGATGTCAACATGCCCAAAGTGAAGCTACCTGAGGGAGACTTCAAAATTAAAGGCCCAGACTTCAAAGGACCTAAGATTGAGATGCCAGACCTAGACATTTCCCTGCCCAAAGGAAAAGCTGGCGGGGACATTGAAATCGAAGGACCATCTGGTAAAGGAGGAAAGTTCCATCTTCCTTCTGTGGATATCTCTCTTCCCAAGGTAAAAGGCAAAGGACCTGGAATTAATCTTGAAGGCCCAGAGATAAAAGGGGGAGACTTTAACATGCCAACTCTTGATATTTCGGGTCCCAAAATCAAATCACCAGAGCTAGACATCAACCTTCAGGGTCCAGATCTGAAAAGCGGAAAGATCAGTATGCCATCTGTCGATGTTTCACTACCCAAAGGAAAGATTGAAGGAGACATTGATGTTGAAGGTCCTAAGATAAAGGGAGGGAAATTCAAAATGCCTAAGTTTGATGTTTCTTTGCCCAAAGTTAAGCTTCCAAGTATTGACGCCAATTTGGAAGGGCCCAGTGTTAAAGGAAAGATTGATGTTCCTAGTGTAGATGTGTCACTTCCAAAAGGGAAATTTGAAGGAGACATTGACGTTGACACCCCTGAGATTAAAGGAGGAAAGTTCAAAATGCCTAAAGTTGATCTGACCCTGCCCAAGGTTAACTTCCCAACAATTGATGCCAATTTGCAGAGACCTGAGGTTAAGGGTAAAGTGGACATGCCATCGGTTGACGTATCCCTTCCAAAAGGAAAGCTCGAAGGAGGACTAGACGTTGAAGGTCCAGAGGTCAAGGGGGGGAGATTTAAGATGCCTACATTTGATGTCAACATGCCCAAAGTGAAGCTACCTGAGGGAGACTTCAAAATGAAAGGCCCAGACTTCAAAGGACCTAAGATTGAGATGCCAGACCTAGACATTTCCCTCCCCAAAGGAAAAGCTGGCGGGGACATTGAAATCGAAGGACCATCTGGTAAAGGAGGAAAGTTCCATCTACCTTCTGTAGATATCTCTCTTCCCAAGGTGAAAGGCAAAGGACCTGGAATTAATCTTGAAGGCCCAGAGATAAAAGGGGGAAACTTAAACATGCCAACCCTTGATATTTCGGGTCCCAAAATCAAATCACCAGAGCTAGACATCAACCTTCAGGGTCCAGATCTGAAAAGCGGAAAGATCAGTATGCCATCTGTCGATGTTTCACTACCCAAAGGAAAGATTGAAGGAGACATTGATGTTGAAGGTCCTAAGATAAAGGGAGGGAAATTCAAAATGCCTAAGTTTGATGTTTCTTTGCCCAAAGTCAACCTTCCAAGTATTGACGCCAATTTGGAAGGGCCCAGTGTTAAAGGAAAGATTGATGTTCCTATTGTAGATGTGTCACTTCCAAAAGGGAAATTTGAAGGAGACATTGACGTTGACATCCCTGACATTAAAGGAGGAAAGTTCAAAATGCCTAAAGTTGATCTGACCCTGCCCAAGGTCAACTTCCCAACAATTGATGCCAATTTGCAGGGACCTGAGGTTAAGGGTAAAGTGGACATGCCATCCGTTGACGTATCCCTTCCAAAAGGAAAACTCGAAGGAGCACTAGACGTTGAAGGTCCAGAGGTCAAGGGGGGCAGATTTAAGATGCCTACATTTGATGTCAACATGCCCAAAGTGAAGCTACCTGAGGGAGACTTCAAAATTAAAGGCCCAGACTTCAAAGGACCTAAGATTGAGATGCCAGACCTAGACATTTCCCTCCCCAAAGGAAAAGCTGGCGGGGACATTGAAATCGAAGGACCATCTGGTAAAGGAGGAAAGTTCCATCTACCTTCTGTAGATATCTCTCTTCCCAAGGTAAAAGGCAAAGGACCTGGAATTAATCTTGAAGGCCCAGAGATAAAAGGGGGAGACTTTAACATGCCAACTCTTGATATTTCGGGTCCCAAAATCAAATCACCAGAGCTAGACATCAACCTTCAGGGTCCAGATCTGAAAAGCGGAAAGATCAGTATGCCATCTGTCGATGTTTCACTACCCAAAGGAAAGATTGAAGGAGACATTGATGTTGAAGGTCCTAAGATAAAGGGAGGGAAATTCAAAATGCCTAAGTTTGATGTTTCTTTGCCCAAAGTTAAGCTTCCAAGTATTGACGCCAATTTGGAAGGGCCCAGTGTTAAAGGAAAGATTGATGTTCCTAGTGTAGATGTGTCACTTCCAAAAGGGAAATTTGAAGGAGACATTGACGTTGACACCCCTGAGATTAAAGGAGGAAAGTTCAAAATGCCTAAAGTTGATCTGACCCTGCCCAAGGTTAACTTCCCAACAATTGATGCCAATTTGCAGAGACCTGAGGTTAAGGGTAAAGTGGACATGCCATCGGTTGACGTATCCCTTCCAAAAGGAAAGCTCGAAGGAGGACTAGACGTTGAAGGTCCAGAGGTCAAGGGGGGGAGATTTAAGATGCCTACATTTGATGTCAACATGCCCAAAGTGAAGCTACCTGAGGGAGACTTCAAAATGAAAGGCCCAGACTTCAAAGGACCTAAGATTGAGATGCCAGACCTAGACATTTCCCTCCCCAAAGGAAAAGCTGGCGGGGACATTGAAATCGAAGGACCATCTGGTAAAGGAGGAAAGTTCCATCTACCTTCTGTAGATATCTCTCTTCCCAAGGTGAAAGGCAAAGGACCTGGAATTAATCTTGAAGGCCCAGAGATAAAAGGGGGAAACTTTAACATGCCAACCCTTGATATTTCGGGTCCCAAAATCAAATCACCAGAGCTAGACATCAACCTTCAGGGTCCAGATCTGAAAAGCGGAAAGATCAGTATGCCATCTGTCGATGTTTCACTACCCAAAGGAAAGATTGAAGGAGACATTGATGTTGAAGGTCCTAAGATAAAGGGAGGGAAATTCAAAATGCCTAAGTTTGATGTTTCTTTGCCCAAAGTCAACCTTCCAAGTATTGACGCCAATTTGGAAGGGCCCAGTGTTAAAGGAAAGATTGATGTTCCTAGTGTAGATGTGTCACTTCCAAAAGGGAAATTTGAAGGAGACATTGACGTTGACATCCCTGACATTAAAGGAGGAAAGTTCAAAATGCCTAAAGTTGATCTGACCCTGCCCAAGGTCAACTTCCCAACAATTGATGCCAATTTGCAGGGACCTGAGGTTAAGGGTAAAGTGGACATGCCATCCGTTGACGTATCCCTTCCAAAAGGAAAACTCGAAGGAGCACTAGACGTTGAAGGTCCAGAGGTCAAGGGGGGCAGATTTAAGATGCCTACATTTGATGTCAACATGCCCAAAGTGAAGCTACCTGAGGGAGACTTCAAAATTAAAGGCCCAGACTTCAAAGGACCTAAGATTGAGATGCCAGACCTAGACATTTCCCTCCCCAAAGGAAAAGCTGGCGGGGACATTGAAATCGAAGGACCATCTGGTAAAGGAGGAAAGTTCCATCTACCTTCTGTAGATATCTCTCTTCCCAAGGTGAAAGGCAAAGGACCTGGAATTAATCTTGAAGGCCCAGAGATAAAAGGGGGAGACTTTCACATGCCAACCCTTGATATTTCGGGTCCCAAAATCAAATCACCAGAGCTAGACATCAACCTTCAGGGTCCAGATCTGAAAAGCGGAAAGATCAGTATGCCATCTGTCGATGTTTCACTACCCAAAGGAAAGATTGAAGGAGACATTGATGTTGAAGGTCCTAAGATAAAGGGAGGGAAATTCAAAATGCCTAAATTTGATGTTTCTTTGCCCAAAGTTAAGCTTCCAAGTATTGACACCAATTTGGAAGGGCCCAGTATTAAAGGAAAGATTGATGTTCCTAGTGTAGATGTGTCACTTCCAAAAGGGAAATTTGAAGGAGACATTGACGTTGACACCCCTGACATTAAAGGAGGAAAGTTCAAAATGCCTAAAGTTGATCTGACCCTGCCCAAGGTCAACTTCCCAACAATTGATGCCAATTTGCAGGGACCTGAGGTTAAGGGTAAAGTGGACATGCCATCTGTTGACGTATCCCTTCCAAAAGGAAAGCTCGAAGGAGGACTAGACGTTGAAGGGCCAGAGGTCAAGGGGGGGAAATTTAAGATGCCTACATTTGATGTCAACATGCCCAAAGTGAAGCTACCTGAGGGAGACTTCAAAATTAAAGGCCCAGACTTCAAAGGACCTAAGATTGAGATGCCAGACCTAGACATTTCCTTCCCCAAAGGAAAAGCTGGCGGGGACATTGAAATCGAAGGACCATCTGGTAAAGGAGGAAAGTTCCATCTACCTTCTGTGGATATCTCTCTTCCCAAGGTGAAAGGCAAAGGACCTGGAATTAATCTTGAAGGCCCAGAGATAAAAGGAGGAGACTTTAACATGCCAACTCTTGATATTTCGGGACCCAAAATCAAATCACCAGAGCTAGACATCAACCTTCAGTGTCCAGATCTGAAAAGCGGAAAGATCAGTATGCCATCTGTCGATGTTTCACTACCCAAAGGAAAGATTGAAGGAGACATTGATGTTGAAGGTCCTAAGATAAAGGGAGGGATATTCAAAATGCCTAAATTTGATGTTTCTTTGCCCAAAGTTAACCTTCCAAGTATTGACGCCAAATTGGAAGGGCCCAGTGTTAAAGGAAAGATTGATGTTCCTAGTGTAGATGTGTCACTTCCAAAAGGGAAATTTGAAGGAGACATTGACTTTGACACCCCTGAGATTAAAGGAGGAAAGTTCAAAATGCCTAAAGTTGATCTGACCCTGCCCAAGGTCAACTTCCCCACATTTGATGCCAATTTGCAGGGACCTGAGGTTAAGGGTAAAGTGGACATGCCAACCGTTGACGTATCCCTTCCAAAAGGAAAGCTTGAAGGAGGACTAGATGTTGAAGGTCCAGAGGTCAAGGGGGGCAGATTTAAGATGCCTACATTTGATGTCAACATGCCCAAAGTGAAGCTACCTGAGGGAGACTTCAAAATTAAAGGCCCAGACTTCAAAGGACCTAAGATTGAGATGCCAGACCTAGACATTTCCCTCCCCAAAGGAAAAGCTGGTGGGGACATTGAAATCAAAGGACCATCTGGTAAAGGAGGAAAGTTCCATCTACCATCTGTGGATATCTCTCTTCCCAAGGTGAAAGGCAAAGGACCTGGAATTAATCTTGAAGGCCCAGAGATAAAAGGGGGAGACTTTAACATGCCAACCCTTGATATTTCGGGTCCCAAAATCAAATCACCAGAGCTAGACATAAACCTTCAGGGTCCAGATCTGAAAAGCGGAAAGATCAGTATGCCATCTGTCGATGTTTCACTACCAAAAGGAAAGATTGAAGGAGACATTGATGTTGAAGGTCCGAAGATAAAGGGAGGGAAATTCAAAATGCCAAAGTTTGATGTTTCTATGCCCAAAGTTAACCTTCCAAGTATTGACGCCAATTTGGAAGGGCCCAGTGTTAAAGGAAAGATTGATGTTCCTAGTGTAGATGTGTCACTTCCAAAAGGGAAATTTGAAGGAGACATTGACTTTGACACCCCTGAGATTAAAGGAGGAAAGTTCAAAATGCCTAAAGTTGATCTGACCCTGCCCAAGGTCAACTTCCCCACAATTGATGCCAATTTGCAGGGTCCTGAGGTTAAGGGTAAAGTGGACTTGCCATCCATTGACGTATCCCTTCCAAAAGGAAAGCTCGAAGGAGGACTAGACGTTGAAGGTCCAGAGGTCAAGGGGGGCAGATTTAAGATGCCTACATTTGATGTCAACATGCCCAAAGTGAAACTACCTGAGGGAGACTTCAAAATTAAAGGCCCAGACTTCAAAGGACCTAAGATTGAGATGCCAGACCTAGACATTTCCCTGCCCAAAGGAAAAGCTGGCGGGGACATTGAAATCGAAGGACCATCTGGTAAAGGAGGAAAGTTCCATCTACCTTCTCTGGATATCTCTCTTCCCAAGGTGAAAGGCAAGGGACCTGGAATTAATCTTGAAGGCCCAGAGATAAAAGGGGGAGACTTTAACATGCCAACTCTTGATATTTCGGGTCCCAAAATCAAATCACCAGAGCTAGACATCAACCTTCAGGGTCCAAATCTGAAAAGCGGTAAGATCAGTATGCCATCTGTCGATGTTTCACTACCCAAAGGAAAGATTGAAGGAGACATTGATGTTGAAGGTCCTAAGATAAAGGGAGGGAAATTCAAAATGCCTAAGTTTGATGTTTCTTTGCCCAAAGTTAACCTTCCAAGTATTGACGCCAATTTGGAAGGGCCTAGTGTTAAAGAAAAGATTGATGTTCCTAGTGTAGATGTGTCGCTTCCAAAAGGGAAATTTAAAGGAGACATTGACTTTGACACCCCTGAGATTAAAGGAGGAAAGTTCAAAATGCCTAAATTTGATCTGACCCTGCCCAAGGTCAACTTCCCCACATTTGATGCCAATTTGCAGGGACCTGAGGTTAAGGGTAAAGTGGATATGCCATCTGTTGACGTATCCCTTCCAGAAGGAAAGCTTGAAGGAGGACTAGATGTTGAAGGTCCAGAGGTCAAGGGGGGCAGATTTAAGATTCCTACATTTGATGTCAACATGCCCAAAGTGAAGCTACCTGAGGGAGACTTCAAAATTAAAGGCCCAGACTTCAAAGGACCTAAGATTGAGATGCCAGACCTAGACATTTCCCTCCCCAAAGGAAAAGCTGGTGGGGACATTGAAATCGAAGGACCATCTGGTAAAGGAGGAAAGTTCCATCTACCTTCTGTGGATATCTCTCTTCCCAAGGTGAAAGGCAAAGGACCTGGAATTAATCTTGAAGGCCCAGAGATAAAAGGGGGAGACTTTAACATGCCAACTCTTGATATTTCGGGTCCCAAAATCAAATCACCAGAGCTAGACATCAACCTTCAGGGTCCAGATCTGAAAAGCGGAAAGATCAGTATGCCATCTGTCGATGTTTCACTACCCAAAGGAAAGATTGAAGGAGACATTGATGTTGAAGGTCCTAAGATAAAGGGAGGGAAATTCAAAATGCCTAAGTTTGATGTTTCTTTGCCCAAAGTTAACCTTCCAAGTATTGATGCCAATTTGGAAGGGCCCAGTGTTAAAGGAAAGATTGATGTTCCTAGTGTAGATGTGTCACTTCCAAAAGGGAAATTTGAAGGAGACATTGACGTTGACACCCCTGAGATTAAAGGAGGAAAGTTCAAAATGCCTAAAGTTGATCTGACCCTGCCCAAGGTCAACTTCCCCACATTTGATGCCAATTTGCAAGGACCTGAGATTAAGGGTAAAGTGGACATGCCATCCGTTGACGTATCCCTTCCAAAAGGAAAGCTCGAAGGAGGACTAGACGTTGAAGGTCCAGAGGTCAAGGGGGGCAGATTTAAGATGCCTACATTTGATGTCAACATGCCCAAAGTGAAGCTACCTGAGGGAGACTTCAAAATTAAAGGCCCAGATTTCAAAGGACCTAAGATTGAGATGCCAGACCTAGACATTTCCCTCCCCAAAGGAAAAGCTGGCGGGGACATTGAAATCGAAGGAACATCTGGTAAAGGAGGAAAGTTCCATCTACCTTCTGTGGATATCTCTCTTCCCAAGGTGAAAGGCAAAGGACCTGGAATTAATCTTGAAGGCCCAGAGATAAAAGGGGGAGACTTTAACATGCCAACTCTTGATATTTCGGGTCCCAAAATCAAATCCCCAGAACTAGACATCAACCTTCAGGGTCCAGATCTGAAAAGCGGAAAGATCAGTATGCCATCTGTCGATGTTTCACTACCCAAAGGAAAGATTGAAGGAGACATTGACGTTGAAGGTCCTAAGATAAAGGGAGGGAAATTCAAAATGCCTAAGTTTGATGTTTCTTTGCCCAAAGTTAACCTTCCAAGTATTGACGCCAATTTGGAAGGGCCCAGTGTTAAAGGAAAGATTGATGTTCCTAGTGTAGATGTGTCACTTCCAAAAGCGAAATTTGAAGGAGACATTGACGTTGACACCCCTGAGATTAAAGGAGGAAAGTTCAAAATGCCTAAAGTGGATCTGACCCTGCCCAAGGTCAAATTCCCAACAATTGATGCCAATTTGCAGGGACCTGAGGTTAAGGGTAAAGTGGACATGCCATCCGTTGACGTATCCCTTCCAAAAGGAAAGCTCGAAGGAGGACTAGACGTTGAAGGTCCAGAGGTCAAGGGGGGCAGATTTAAGATGCCTACATTTGATGTCAACATGCCCAAAGTGAAGCTACCTGAGGGAGACTTCAAAATTAAAGGCCCAGACTTCAAAGGACCTAAGATTGAGATGCCAGACCTAGACATTTCCCTCCCCAAAGGAAAAGCTGGCGGGGACATTGAAATCGAAGGACCATCTGGTAAAGGAGGAAAGTTCCATCTACCTTCTGTGGATATCTCTCTTCCCAAGGTGAAAGGCAAAGGACATGGAATAAATCTTGAAGGCCCAGAGATAAAAGGGGGAGACTTTAACATGCCAACTCTTGATATTTCGGGACCCAAAATCAAATCACCAGAGCTAGACATCAACCTTCAGGGTCCAGATCTGAAAAGCGGAAAGATCAGTATGCCATCTGTCGATGTTTCACTACCCAAAGGAAAGATTGAAGGAGACATTGATGTTGAAGGTCCTAAGATAAAGGGAGGGAAATTCAAAATGCCTAAGTTTGATGTTTCTTTGCCCAAAGTTAAGCTTCCAAGTATTGATGCCAATTTGGAAGGGCCCAGTGTTAAAGGAAAGATTGATGTTCCTAGTGTAGTTGTGTCACTTCCAAAAGGGAAATTTGAAGGAGACATTGACGTTGACACCCCTGAGATTAAAGGAGGAAAGTTCAAAATGCCTAAAGTTGATCTGACCCTGCCCAAGGTCAACTTCCCCACATTTGATGCCAATTTGCAAGGACCTGAGATTAAGGGTAAAGTGGACATGCCATCCGTTGACGTATCCCTTCCAAAAGGAAAGCTCGAAGGAGGACTAGACGTTGAAGGTCCAGAGGTCAAGGGGGGCAGATTTAAGATGCCTACATTTGATGTCAACATGCCCAAAGTGAAGCTACCCGAGGGAGACTTCAAAATTAAAGGCCCAGACTTCAAAGGACCTAAGATTGAGATGCCAGACCTAGACATTTCCCTCCCCAAAGGAAAAGCTGGCGGGGACATTGAAATCGAAGGACCATCTGGTAAAGGAGGAAAGTTCCATCTACCTTCTGTGGATATCTCTCTTCCCAAGGTGAAAGGCAAAGGACCTGGAATTAATCTTGAAGGCCCAGAGATAAAAGGGGGAGACTTCAACATGCCAACTCTTGATATTTCGGGACCCAAAATCAAATCACCAGAGCTAGACATCAACCTTCAGGGTCCAGATCTGAAAAGCGGTAAGATCAGTATGCCATCTGTCGATGTTTCACTACCCAAAGGAAAGATTGATGGAGACATTGATGTTGAAGGTCCTAAGATAAAGGGAGGGAAATTCAAAATGCCTAAGTTTGATGTTTCTTTGCCCAAAGTTAACCTTCCAAGTATTGACGCCAATTTGGAAGGGCCCAGTGTTAAAGGAAAGATTGATGTTCCTAGTGTAGATGTGTCACTTCCAAAAGGTACATTTGAAGGAGACATTGACGTTGACACCCCTGAGATTAAAGGAGGAAAGTTCAAAATGCCTAAAGTGGATCTGACCCTGCCCAAGGTCAAATTCCCAACAATTGATGCCAATTTGCAGGGACCTGAGGTTAAGGGTAAAGTGGACATGCCATCCGTTGACGTATCCCTTCCAAAAGGAAAGCTCGAAGGAGGACTAGACGTTGAAGGTCCAGAGGTCAAGGGGGGCAGATTTAAGATGCCTACATTTGATGTCAACATGCCAAAAGTGAAGCTACCTGAGGGAGACTTCAAAATTAAAGGCCCAGACTTCAAAGGACCTAAGATTGAGATGCCAGACCTAGACATTTCCCTCCCCAAAGGAAAAGCTGGCGGGGACATTGAAATCGAAGGACCATCTGGTAAAGGAGGAAAGTTCCATCTACCTTCTGTGGATATCTCTCTTCCCAAGGTGAAAGGCAAAGGACCTGGAATTAATCTTGAAGGCCCAGAGATAAAAGGGGGAGACTTTAACATGCCAACTCTTGATATTTCGGGACCCAAAATCAAATCACCAGAGCTAGACATCAACCTTCAGGGTCCAGATCTGAAAAGCGGAAAGATCAGTATGCCATCTGTCGATGTTTCACTACCCAAAGGAAAGATTGAAGGAGACATTGATGTTGAAGGTCCTAAGATAAAGGGAGGGAAATTCAAAATGCCTAAGTTTGATGTTTCTTTGCCCAAAGTTAAGCTTCCAAGTATTGACGCCAATTTGGAAGGGCCCAGTGTTAAAGGAAAGATTGATGTTCCTAGTGTAGATGTGTCACTTCCAAAAGGGAAATTTGAAGGAGACATTGACGTTGACACCCCTGACATTAAAGGAGGAAAGTTCAAAGTGCCTAAAGTGGATTTGACCCTGCCCAAGGTCAACTTCCCCACATTTGATGCCAATTTGCAGGGTCCTGAGGTTAAGGGTAAAGTGGACCTGCCATCCGTTGACGTATCCCTTCCAAAAGGAAAGCTCGAAGGAGGACTAGACGTTGAAGGTCCAGAGGTCAAGGGGGGCAGATTTAAGATGCCTACATTTGATGTCAACATGCCCAAAGTGAAGCTACCTGAGGGAGACTTCAAAATTAAAGGCCCAGACTTCAAAGGACCTAAGATTGAGATGCCAGACCTAGACATTTCCCTCCCCAAAGGAAAAGCTGGCGGGGACATTGAAATCGAAGGACCATCTGGTAAAGGAGGAAAGTTCCATCTACCTTCTGTGGATATCTCTCTTCCCAAGGTGAAAGGCAAAGGACCTGGAATTAATCTTGAAGGCCCAGAGATAAAAGGGGGAGACTTCAACATGCCAACTCTTGATATTTCGGGACCCAAAATCAAATCACCAGAGCTAGACATCAACCTTCAGGGTCCAGATCTGAAAAGCGGAAAGATCAGTATGCCATCTGTCGATGTTTCACTACCCAAAGGAAAGATTGATGGAGACATTGATGTTGAAGGTCCTAAGATAAAGGGAGGGAAATTCAAAATGCCTAAGTTTGATGTTTCTTTGCCCAAAGTTAACCTTCCAAGTATTGACGCCAATTTGGAAGGGCCCAGTGTTAAAGGAAAGATTGATGTTCCTAGTGTAGATGTGTCACTTCCAAAAGCGAAATTTGAAGGAGACATTGACGTTGACACCCCTGACATTAAAGGAGGAAAGTTCAAAATGCCTAAAGTGGATCTGACCCTGCCCAAGGTCAACTTCCCCACATTTGATGCCAATTTGCAGGGACCTGAGGTTAAGGGTAAAGTGGACATGCCATCCGTTGACGTATCCCTTCCAAAAGGAAAGCTTGAAGGAGGACTAGACGTTGAAGTTCCAGAGGTCAAGGGGGGCAGATTTAAGATGCCTACATTTGATGTCAACATGCCCAAAGTGAAGCTACCTGAGGGAGACTTCAAAATTAAAGGCCCAGACTTCAAAGGACCTAAGATTGAGATGCCAGACCTAGACATTTCCCTCCCCAAAGGAAAAGCTGGCGGGGACATTGAAATCGAAGGACCATCTGGTAAAGGAGGAAAGTTCCATCTACCTTCTGTGGATATCTCTCTTCCCAAGGTGAAAGGCAAAGGACCTGGAATTAATCTTGAAGGCCCAGAGATAAAAGGGGGAGACTTTAACATGCCAACTCTTGATATTTCGGGACCCAAAATCAAATCACCAGAGCTAGACATCAACCTTCAGGGTCCAGATCTGAAAAGCGGAAAGATCAGTATGCCATCTGTCGATGTTTCACTACCAAAAGGAAAGATTGAAGGAGACATTGATGTTGAAGGTCCGAAGATAAAGGGAGGGAAATTCAAAATGCCAAAGTTTGATGTTTCTATGCCCAAAGTTAACCTTCCAAGTATTGACGCCAATTTGGAAGGGCCCAGTGTTAAAGGAAAGATTGATGTTCCTAGTGTAGATGTGTCACTTCCAAAAGGGAAATTTGAAGGAGACATTGACGTTGACACCCCTGACATTAAAGGAGGAAAGTTCAAAATGCCTAAAGTGGATTTGACCCTGCCCAAGGTCAACTTCCCCACATTTGATGCCAATTTGCAGGGTCCTGAGGTTAAGGGTAAAGTGGACCTGCCATCCGTTGACGTATCCCTTCCAAAAGGAAAGCTCGAAGGAGGACTAGACGTTGAAGGTCCAGAGGTCAAGGGGGGCAGATTTAAGATGCCTACATTTGATGTCAACATGCCCAAAGTGAAGCTACCTGAGGGAGACTTCAAAATTAAAGGCCCAGACTTCAAAGGACCTAAGATTGAGATGCCAGACCTAGACATTTCCCTCCCCAAAGGAAAAGCTGGCGGGGACATTGAAATCGAAGGACCATCTGGTAAAGGAGGAAAGTTCCATCTACCTTCTGTGGATATCTCTCTTCCCAAGGTGAAAGGCAAAGGACCTGGAATTAATCTTGAAGGCCCAGAGATAAAAGGGGGAGACTTCAACATGCCAACTCTTGATATTTCGGGACCCAAAATCAAATCACCAGAGCTAGACATCAACCTTCAGGGTCCAGATCTGAAAAGCGGTAAGATCAGTATGCCATCTGTCGATGTTTCACTACCCAAAGGAAAGATTGATGGAGACATTGATGTTGAAGGTCCTAAGATAAAGGGAGGGAAATTCAAAATGCCTAAGTTTGATGTTTCTTTGCCCAAAGTTAACCTTCCAAGTATTGACGCCAATTTGGAAGGGCCCAGTGTTAAAGGAAAGATTGATGTTCCTAGTGTAGATGTGTCACTTCCAAAAGCGAAATTTGAAGGAGACATTGACGTTGACACCCCTGACATTAAAGGAGGAAAGTTCAAAATGCCTAAAGTGGATCTGACCCTGCCCAAGGTCAACTTCCCCACATTTGATGCCAATTTGCAGGGACCTGAGGTTAAGGGTAAAGTGGACATGCCATCCGTTGACGTATCCCTTCCAAAAGGAAAGCTTGAAGGAGGACTAGACGTTGAAGTTCCAGAGGTCAAGGGGGGCAGATTTAAGATGCCTACATTTGATGTCAACATGCCCAAAGTGAAGCTACCTGAGGGAGACTTCAAAATTAAAGGCCCAGACTTCAAAGGACCTAAGATTGAGATGCCAGACCTAGACATTTCCCTCCCCAAAGGAAAAGCTGGCGGGGACATTGAAATCGAAGGAACATCTGGTAAAGGAGGAAAGTTCCATCTACCTTCTGTGGATATCTCTCTTCCCAAGGTGAAAGGCAAAGGACCTGGAATTAATCTTGAAGGCCCAGAGATGAAACGGGGAGACTTTAACATGCCAACTCTTGATATTTCGGGTCCCAAAATCAAATCACCAGAGCTAGACATCAACCTTCAGGGTCCAGATCTGAAAAGCGGAAAGATCAGTATGCCATCTGTCGATGTTTCACTACCCAAAGGAAAGATTGAAGGAGACATTGATGTTGAAGGTCCTAAGATAAAGGGGGGTAAATTCAAAATGCCTAAGTTTGATGTTTCTTTG
This sequence comes from Callionymus lyra, assembly GCF_982586985.1. Classification (NCBI taxonomy): domain Eukaryota; kingdom Metazoa; phylum Chordata; class Actinopteri; order Syngnathiformes; family Callionymidae; genus Callionymus; species Callionymus lyra. Next base: position 20,204,562 of record NC_141824.1, read on the forward strand.
CCCAAAGTTAACCTTCCAAGTATTGACGCCAATTTGGAAGGGCCCAGTGTTAAAGGAAAGATTGATATTCCTAGTGTAGATTTATCACTTCCCAAAGGAAAATTCGAAGGAGACATTGATGTTGACACCCCTGAGATTAAAGGTGGAAAGTTTAAAATGCCTAAAATCGATCTGTCCCTGCCAAAGATAAATTCTCCAACAATTGATGCAAATTTGCATTGGCCGGATGATAAAGGAGAAGTAGACATGCCATCTGTTGATATATCATTTCCAAAAGGAAAGCTAGAGGGGGGACTTGATGTCAAAGGGCCTGAAGTCAAAAGTAATAACAGGGATAAATTTGATGTTGAAATGTCCATCTCCAAAGTAAAAGCCGAAGGGGAATTTGAAAGGTCAGGTCATAAAGGGGGCAAGTTTCACATGCCTTCGGTAGATATTGGTCAAATGTCCAACATCAAATTTCCAAAGGTTGATATTTCTGCTCCCAAGGTAAATCTTGACTTTGGTCTCACTAAACCGAAAGTTGATGATGTCGAAGTTGAACTCCTAAAAGCAGGTGGCAGTCGACCATCTTCAGGTGGAAGCTTTGATCTACCTAACCCTAATCCCCAACTTAAATCACCCTCTATTTGTTTAAGTCCTAATGCTGATTCCAAAGTAACATGCAACATTAGTAGTCCTCAAATATCTCCACAATCTACAGTTGAAGATAACTCAAAGTACAAAGTAAAGTCTTCACATTTTCAGGTGTCCCCAAAAGGCCCATCTCTAGGAGGTAAAGTTAAAATGCCCTCTGTTGAGTTCTCAATATCACCAAGTAAATGTCCAGAGAGTGAGGTGCTTTTGCCAAAGTCTGACATTTCTATACAGAAAGGACATTTTGAAACTCCGGAAGAGGAAGTAAAAGGAGCAACGTTCAGGATGCCACATGTTAATATGCCTTCAGTTGGTATTTCACTTCCTAAAGGAAAAAAGCCGGATTCAAACATTTCCTTGACATATGAAATGATTGATCCAGATGAAGAAGGAGCACTCTACAAGTTGCCCAAAGTTGATTTATTACTCCCTAAAGGAAAATCCAAAGTAATAGCCCATCAGGAAGAAATAGTGATGGACAGTAGTACATTTAAAATGCCAAAGGTAGACATTATACTTCCAAAAAGTAAAGGTACAAATGTGTCTGATTTACACATGGACGCAATTTCAGTTCTTCAACCTGTAGAACTAGAATTGGGACTTCAAAGAGGGAAGGGAGGGAAAGGCCAAAAGAAAGACACAGAGCTCCATGCCACAGAAACAAAAAATAAAGGAAAAGGCGCTAAAGGTAAGGGAGCAAAATTCAAGATGCCAAAAAAGCCAACTGTCACTACTGAAACACCAAATATTGAGAAAGGTATTGAAATCTCTTGTCGATCAAACTCAGGGCAAAATGGAAACTCAGAGGTCCATGATCGTGATAAAGGATCATTACAACCCATTACAAGTACAACAATCAAACCAGGCTCAGCTACCATAGTACCAACGACAGAGCGTGAGCTGCCATCTGCAAGTGTTGGTTCCCAAATCCCCCAAATTCCAGACATAGACTTTGATATTGTAACTTCAATAGATGACGACGATGCACCTAAAGGCATGGAGAAAAAAATCAAAATACCCAAGTTTGGCATACCATTGCCTTCTCTCGCCTCTCCTGAAAAAAGGTTGGATATTCAAGGGCCAGATTTTTTGTATGAAGGACCTAAAATCCCAAAGGTAAAGAAAGCTGTTTTTGTATTGGTGAATCCAACATCGGAGGAGACAACAAGTGCAAGTGGGGAAATGACGGTAAAGGCATCAAGAATAAGCACAAGCACAACCTTTGAGAAGACGGAAAAGAAAGTGCACGTTTGGGATGGACATAAGGGGAAGACGTTATTTTCCAGCACACAATCTTCTGGTCTTGGTGTCAAAGATCAAGACTTTGATCCTTCATTTCTTCCTCAGGACAATAAGGGACAAATAAGTGGAAAAGTCAAGCTCCCAAAGGTGGAGTTAACTTCTCCCTATGGTAGGATAGGTTCACCAAAAAAGGAGGCAGAGATGTTTGCGAATGTGGAGTCATTGGAAGGGAAATCTGCTGAAGGACCAACAGTCAGCACAAGCAAAGTAACTTCGGTGGCCTTAGGTGGAGAACGTCCTCAGGGCCTGGTATCATCTCATGCCAGGACTGACATGCTAGACAGGGACAGCTCAGAGTCTCCTTGTGAATTTACCATCAGTTCATCAGGGTTTCAAACTTGGACTGAAGTAGAGAGCAAAACTGACGAAGGGGAGTCTTCTGCCTGGTTTAAAGTCCCCAAATTCACACTCAAGCCACACTCCAAAGGTAAGGATGAGGCATGCTAGTTTCCTGAACCTCCGTAAAAGTCAATACATTTGGAATCTGATTTGGAAAAGGGACTCTAATTTTGACTAGTTGTTGGCCTGACTGTTCAAGTTTTAAAAGAAGCAATTGCTATCTCACCTGAAGCGACAGATCCTTCAAAAGAGTCATTGATTCAGATGGTTATCCGGAAAACTACCAAACTGTTATCATCTTGTTCTCGTCCCATTTTCACTATTTTATTAACATTTCATTGATGTTAAACCATTAAAGCAGATGATCACATGATCCTCTTGGTGGAAATAAGAATTCCTGGAGAAAGACAATAGTACATAGATAGATAAATGAACTTTATTCATTGTCTCCTATGTAGCTTTTCTCTTTCATTTTTTCAAAAAATATTTCACAAATGATTTTTAAATGTTAAATAAACATATTTGTATTTGATCTTATTAAGGCTGAAAGAAAATTGACTATAAATACAAAGAATATACTTCACCTCCTCTTCTTCTCTTCTTTTCCCTCCCCCTCTACACTACCAGGCTTCCTTCAGATAACTCCGGAGGGATCTCCGCGGGCCCATCATCGGGGGGAAGTTGGCGGTGACGTGGACGTCTCCGGGTCTTACTGCGTTCACGCCTCAGGGATGGACTTTGCCACCCAGGAAACGTCCACAGAGCGGCAGGTGTCCTCCACGGAGGAAGGGTCACTCACCACGTCGACCAAGACCACCAGAATCACGCGGCAGGTGGTTACCACGGAAACACGAACAGGTGAATCTTCCACCACCAAAGTGACCCAGGTGACAGATTTCTAGAGATGCTGTTTCCATGTTTTTCTTTGGGGTTGCTGTGTTTTTGTACTTTGAACACGCGACACTTGTTTGATCCTTTTTTTCTTTTTTTCTTTTGCTGCGAGAGAAACAGCAGAAGAGTCATTATATAAATATCGTTTTAAACGTGATTATTTTTGTAACTGCCCGTGAGATGTGTAGTGTAGTCCTAAATACTTTGTTTGAAAAATGCTGGAGTCTTTATTTTCATACTCACCACCTTCTATTCTCATCACAGGCCGAATTAATCGTGTAAATACAAGAGAAACTTCAGTGATGATGTTCCTATTGCGGGTGGTCTTGTCATGTGACTTCTTTTCACCAGGTTTGACTGTAGTTTTACACTCGACGCCGCTCACGAGCGATGCTCTCTTATGCTGTTGGGATCAAACCTGCAACCTTTCTGGTTTCAAATTGCTCTCAGAGACTTCGGCTTTAAACCGCTGCTAATTTATGATTTTTAGAACCACATTTTGTTATTGTTTAGCATGAAATCGTATCCATAATTTTTTAGATCGCGACTGAGTTGAGAGCCGATGATTTAGGGGAGGAAAGTGCTTCTACTTTTGCGTGACTTGCTTTGTACACCGGACGTGTGATCAGACAGTTTTCATGATTTCGGTTTTAACGCTGGACGGCGAGTAGTGACGCGCTCGGTAGCATGGATCATAACTGGAGTCTTTGATTGTGTTGAAACGAGGGTTTTCAGTGTTTCTGTCGAATTGGGAAACGACTGTTATGAACAACATGTTTTGTGAATTAAAAAAAAAAAAAGCTTCCCAGACTTGAAGGTTTCCTCGTGTCTTTGAATCTCATCACATTTCCAGCACGTGTACTGACCACTGCAGACCAGGAAACGGGCGCCGAATGAACGAGTGAGCTGGTCATAATGTAATGGCTCCGGAAGGAAACTGTGTCCAACTATGACGTCTTCGCATTGTATGTGTGTGTGTGTGTATGTGTGTGTGATGCTGTGTGTGTGTGATGCTGTGTGACGTAGACTGCCAGGTCGAGTGTGTGATGGGAGATTAGATGAGTATGGAGGGTAAACAGTGCTCCAGTGTGGCGGGAGGACGCGACTACAGTCGTAGTGATTCTGCACTTCAAGGACAAACGTGCAGAGATTCAGTTACATCTGTGCGAGAAAAGAACTTTAACACGAAAGTAAAAGTTATATTGATTTTCTCGATTATGAAACTGATCCAAACAGAAAAACATTACTCAGTGTTAAAGTAAGCAATTTATAGTTGTAATATATTTCACAGAGAAAGAAAGAAGGGATGAAGAAAGCTATAGCCTCAATGAGATGTTGAAGAAGTAGCACAGACAAAAAGAAAAAGGGTTTAAATTTTGTATTTAAGAATATCTATAAGTGTAAATACAGACATGAGCTTAATTTAATACATTCATTCATTGACAACCGCTTTATCCTGGGGTCGCGGGGAGACTGGAGCCTATCCCAGAATCATAGGGCGAGAGGCAGGGGACACCCTGGATAGGACGCCAGTCTGTCGCTCAAGATTTGAGAAATTGCGGATAAAATACGTTAATATTATAAAGAAAAACACTAGCTCCTAAGCTTTGGAATGATCTTCCAGAAATAAAAATTACTTACTTCCGTACTATATTTTCATATTGTATTATTTATTTAACCCTGGGTAAAGGTGACCCGAAGGCTTGAAAACAAATGTGTTTCTGGTATCCATTGTGTTTTCTCTGGGTCAATGTAACCCAGGTTAAGAAATGCCCACAAAAATAAAAAATAAATTAAAAAGATGAAATATAATAAAATGAAGTTATAAATTCCAGCTTCGCAGGCAGCATTCAGTATAAAGTGTTAAGGAAAAGGAGCGATATATAAAATTAAATAATAAAAACTAAAAATAAATACACAAATATCAGTCAGTGATTATAATGGATTTGAAAAGTAGTATTAAAAAATGTGCTGTGGCATTAATCTTCTGTGATACACGGCGCCTGCGTGGCACTGTTCTGCCGCCATACTCGTGAGTGGGCTGCTGGTCCACTGGCGTGTCGTCATCAGCGGCTCCAGGCGACTGCGGGAAGATGCTGCAGCAGAGATGCGGTGTCGCCGGATGAGCTGACGAGAAACTGGCGAGGATCTGAACCATCAACACCTCTTTATTTCTCCGGTCATGTGCGCAGCAGCCCGGTGAGCCCGGCGGGTTCGGAGAGCTGGACCTGGACCCGTGATGGAGACCCTCAGGAGGAGGTGAGCGTCCGTCAAATGTTCTCGAGGTTACAGGTCTAGAACCGGATCGTGTGGAAGAAGCAACGACGGGTTTGATCGTGGATTCCGGTGATGATCGTGAACCTGAACACGCGCCTGCTTCCGCGGCCTGCGTGGGTGTAACGATCCAAACACGACTTTGACCCCCCCCCCCCCCCCCCCCCACTCACGACGACCCCCCTCAGCTCACCTGTACCGTGTTGATCCATCAGAGGGACGTGTGCACCTGAGCGAGAACCACACGTTCCTCAGCCAGAGTGACGCTCTGTTCATTGAGTTTGTTTAAGGGGTCACAGGAAAGGAACCCGACATGGAAGGGTCACCTCAAGTGTCAGATGACTCATCCCTGATCTGATGCCACTGTGATCTCTTAGATGAGCTCTAGTCTGAGTCTCTCACGGATGCATCTGTGCATTGATGGTGACGCTCCATATATATTGTTGTGCTTTTGTGACCCTGTGTCCATACTGTCGCCTGCTGATGACATCACTTTATGTGTATACTAGCATTGCTAATTTTTAACTTAATTGTTATTCTTTTGTTTTGTTTTTGGGGTTCTGCAACATTTTGCTACTTCCTGTTCTGGCGACTCCCCCAAATTCAGACAATTTGGCCTACATTTGTTCCAGGCAATATTTTGCTACTTCCTGTCCTGGTGACACTACTTCCTGTTTCCATGATTCACAAGAGAAAATTAACTTATTGTTGCCAATACTTATTATTCTTTATAATTTTTTTTTCATGATACTGTATTGACTTTTACCAGCACTTTATTCATATTTAAATTAATTATTATTGTTGTTTCTTTGTCTTTCAGATAATGTTTTATTTTTACAATATTTATTTTGTAGTTAAAATGTCCATAGTCTCTGTATAACATACAATTATTTAGATTTTAATTTACAACTGCATGCAAATATTCACATTGACGGAATCCTAGCGATGACTGAGGACAAGAGGATACAGTTGCAGATTTTAAAGCTGATGTTTGGACTTATTTTGGTTTCAAAACAAATGAAAGCAGTTACGACTTCGACAAGAGTCATGTGGTCTGTAAATTCTGCAACACCAGAGTCAAGTACTCGACAATACTACAAATATATACTTTTTCCTACAGTATCGCAGTATATCATATACTATATTGTGATATGTATCATGTCACCAGACGCTTGCCAATACATACCCCTAGTTAAAACTCTGTGGCACTCTTGAGTCTTAAATGAGAAGCTCTTGAACCCGTAAAAAATAGTTTCCTCATCATCAGGATAAACATTAAATTGATAATTATTTATTACATATTTTCTCCGAGTGCTAAATAGAGTCAAACTCGTTGACGATAGCTCTGCACAAATTATAATTGAGTTTCTGTAAAAACCTCAGAAAGCGCGTGGTTTGATTTATTGGGCGTTAATTGACATGTCCAGGTCATGTGACCCTTCACGGCTTTATTTGTGGAGAAGAAGTCTCATTCTGGTTTCTGTTTCTCCTGCAGGTTGTTGTTGTGAGTCGATAATTAGAGGCCTTTGAAGATGCTGTCAGTGAGGCTGGAGGAAAACAGACTTCTTGTTATCGACTCCGCAGACGCTCGTCTTCAGGACCAGACCGACATGTCGGATGCTTTCTCCTCCTACAGTCGATGAATAAGAGAGGAGTTCTGCGGGGAAGTGAAAGACTTTCATCTGTCGAGCAGGAGATCGGACTCAGGCTGACGACCCGCTTCATGATAGAGAAGCGTTCGGACGGAACCATAAATCATAGATGAGGCCCAGAACCAGCAGCATGCTCCAGCAGAATAACAACAACAACTACCCGTGCCTGTCGGGCTCGACGCGGGAGATGCTGCAGAAGTGCTCCAGGGTGGCGCTCCCTTTCCAGGGCCGACTGGAGCTGGGGGACCTCCCGCTCATCAGGGGTCTGCGGGCCTGGGCGCTGTGCTCCAAGAACCGCAGGAAGCCTGTGGGAGGCCAGGCCCCCTTACCACCTCCACCACAGAAGAGCCCCCTCCCCCGACCCGCTGACGTCTACCTCAGCGGAGAGTGGGGCAACATGGGGTACGGGCTCCCGCTCGGACTGGACGCCAGGCAGTCCGGGATCGGCGCTCTGGTCACCGTGGCGACCCTGAAGACCTCCGAGGGAAACGGGAAAACTCAAACCCAGTGTCTTTTCCTGAGGACGGAGAAGGGAAGCTGCCTGTACTCGACGGCCAAACCCGGGTCCGGCGGGCCGGCCAGCGCCGTCAGCGGATGGCTGAGAGGGAAGACGGGAGGAAGCAAGGAAGCGGGACGGCGAGACCCGGGGGTTCAGCTGCAGACTGGGGCGACCCGTGTCCGAGTGCGCTCGGGACGGAGATGGCGGAAGTCCTGCAACACGGCAGGACTGAGGCGCCGCGACGACCCAGTGAGGCAGGAAGAGCCGGACAAAGGAGGACAGGAAGGAGCGAGTCCGCCATCCCACTGCGAGTCTGGATCTCAGAGAAGTCCGGAGGAAGCTCCGAGAAAAGGAATTCTGAACTTTGAAAAGAGTGAAGACTTTAGTTCTTCATCACGTCCGCCCACGCCGAAACATGACGTGGATCTCCAGCAGAGTCGCCCCGAGGACCATCAGAAGACGCAAACTGTAGATGACCCGGACTCAGAAGTCATGAAGCCGCAAGCTGGTGAAGTCACTCCTGAGGAGGATCCTGCTGAAGGTCTTGCTGTGGGCACCTACACCGATGCCAGCCAGGAGGACAGGGAGGAGCTTGAAATGGTTGAAGAAAGACTTTGTGATGTCCACCAGAAGACTCAAACCGAAGATGCTAAGAGCCTAGAGGTCACAAAACATCTCGTTCACCGTCATTCTGGATGTGAAGACTTTTGCAATGAGCCAAAGGACGAGCCGGACCCGAGCGGCTCCTCTAGATCCAGACTCGACGTGGGAAGTTCCCGAGAAGAAGTGATGGAAAGACCCTGCTGTGAGTCTCAGGAATCTGGTCTTTTGAATCTCGAGGCGTCCCTATGTGACATGAGCAGAACAACACAAACTGTAGGAAGTGAAATGAAAGAAGCTGGAGATCTTAGCATTCCTCCTGTGCCGGAGCAGGCTGAAAATGAACTCTCTGATCCCTCGCTGAGGCAGGTACCCTCCACCCCTGCAGAGGGCAGCACCTGCCGCTTTGAAAGTCACACTAATCTGCGGCTAGAAGAGCAGGAACCAGATGAAGGATGGGAGAACGTGTCGGACCTCACAAGGGAACCAATGAAGGAGGAGATGAGATCAGAGTTTCCTCAAGGGCAGGGAAACCCAGAGGAGATCTGGAGACACTGTGCTGAGCTAGAAAGAGGGGGTGTAGAGCTGGTGGAGGAACAGAGGGGAAGCAGAGATGGTGATGATGATGAGGATGTGGATCAGACGTGTCAGGAGGAGGAGGAGCAGCAGAGGAGGTCTAAGGACAGGACCAGAGGAGAGGAAAGAGGCACCTGCAGGGAAAAGTTCCAGAGTACAGAACGACACAGTAATGTTGCTGATCTCCTGCACTCGCCCGCTAATCCAGCTCCCCTGGGAGTCATGGCAACCAGCCCGCCCCATGAGGAGGAGGAGGAGGTGAAGGAGGTGAAGAGGGGGGTCGACAAGACGGGCCGAGGAGCCCAGGAGGGGAGCGAGAGACACACTGGAGAGCTGGAGAACCTGCAGGAGAAGCTGGTTGAGGAGGAGGAGCGGGACGAAGAAGAAGAAGAAGAAGATGAGTTTGGGGTCTTCATGCAGGCGGAGTCGGAGAGAGGCCGCCCCGAGACCACCCCCGCAGATCAAGTTGTCGGTGAGTTTTTTTTTCTTTCTGACCTTTAAGAAGACTTTGACGGACAGATGGAATAGATGTGGATCAAATAGAATCACATACTAGTGTTTGTGATGAGAATGGATGTTTCTTTTCAAACCATGTGACTCGAACATTTCTTAAACCACACAAACAAACTTGTGTTTCCTAACAACGCCTGAACTCTCAGTCAGAAGTTGAGGTTGTTGAGGAAAAGGAAAGTGAAGCTAAAGCTGAGATGAAGTTGCCCTGAAATCCTTAAAGTTCAATAAACAAAAAAAGGTGGAAAATGTTAACAATTAAATGTTGAGAATAAACAATAAAATGTAACCACATTGTCAGAAACACTCTTCAAGTTTTTAAAATACAAATAAATCACTTATTTATTGTAATAATCACAAGAATCATGAGTTCTTATGAATCTCCAGCTCACTATAAAAGTCTCTTCCGAGGCAACAACCCCTGGTGCTGCTGCAGTGAGAGGCTTGTCGCTGGACGTTAGCGTCACGTTAGCGGCTCTAGCTTGACCTGGATTCCCAAACCGATCCTCCGCTGAGTCGCCAATAATCAGCTGTGGTTATAACTTGTGGGTCAGTGGGTGAAAAAGAAATTTGTGCGTCACATTTAAGCACCTGCCGGCTGGGTCACCCCTCACCCCGGCAGCCATACTTGCTTTTATCACAGGTGGAGACCGTTTTATACTATAGAGTTTTGGGGGGAGGACATGGGACAGAGGCGGATAAAATGTTAAACCTGATTCTCATTTCATTCACGGTCTTTTATTTGAATACACACTATCAAGGCAGTGACCCTCAAAACTACCTTCAACTCACCTGCAACAAAATCTATTTTCTAACTCGGTAAACATTTTAAAACTCGCTCCAAACTTCTTCTCTCTCTTCGTCACAATCCCTCCTGGTGAACTCAGCACCACAGCTGTGTGCATTCAGTGTTTCTATACCGTTATTATGTATGGACATGATACAGTTTCATTTATTTGAATCACATGATCGTTCAGGATTCAAAGTACTGAGAGGCGAGCTAAGCTAACTTTCGTAAATTGCTGTGCTACCGTAATGATTGTTGTATAAGTGCAAAGCTCTGTTTCTTCGAGTTCAGATGGGGTTTGAATCTTAGTAGTCAAAATAAACCTTCATGATCATTTAAAATGTGGTTAAAGGCAGCGATCTAAAGACCCCGATCCGGGGGCCAGTACCTGTCCATGTACTTTAAGTCTATGGAACAGATGTACATGTTTATTAGTGAAAACAAGTAAAACACAAGGAACAAAATGTCTCCCTTTTTTTATATAAATAATGCTAAAACTCACACCTTTGAAAAGTCTCTAAAAGATAAGAGACACACACATCGTTGGCATACAATGGAATATATAGTGAAATATATCACTATTGTTAACTTATTTGTATTTAAACTTTATAAACATGAATTATTATATGCAATAATGTTATTTATTTATTATTGCACTATTTTTAACTTAATTAATATTTATATTTATACGTTTTATATGTACATCTCTCTGCTGTGTTTTTTAACGGTTGCAGAGCGATGAAATTTCGTTGCCAGTTTCACTGCTGTGTTTTCTGTGCAATGACAATAAAAGAAAGTCTAAAGTCTATATATATAATAATAATAATAATAATAATGTCTATTTATATAGCACCTTTCTAGACCAGGGTCACATAGCGCTTTGATATAGATGCTAATACACAAACATCTTATCTTATCAGTTCCTAATTTTAGTTTTTTTGCTGATCGTACTGTTTTATTTTGGCTGTTTGAACATCAAGGTGGTTCCGTCAATATAATGGCGACAGTAACCGGACCTTGTGTTGTCAGGTGCATCAACATATGTTCTAAACCTGTGTCCGCTCTCACAGACGAGTCCTCGAAGTGGACGCCCGACTGGACGCAGAGTTCTTCTCTTGCCGACGACTCCTGGACTGCGTTTCCGACGGCGGAGGAACGTGGACTCGCTTCTGGACAGTGGTGGCCGGCGGAGGAGGGTAAAAAGGGGCGGAGCCAGAACCTGGTGAGTGTGGAAGTCCTTATATGGTCAGAGCAGCCATGCTTAAACCAGCATTTACTGTCATTACAGCTGGTTCGTCCAGTTTCTCACAATTTTACAAATAAAAGCTGAAGTCTTATATCATGACAGATTTGACAGAAAGTAGGCCTCTTTTTCTTGGTACTAAAATACAAAAACTTTTTGTCCACATTTCGTCGTGATGGGACAAGATGTGTTGCCATGACAACACTACCTGTGGGCACTAAATACTGTCAGTGTGGACGTGCTCCCCAGACACACGATCGATAACCGCGATAAAAACATCAGCGGGAGTATTTTGGGATGTTCATTCCGAGCACGTCCACAGGGATGAAACCAGCGAGCCTGGAGAGGTTGTCGGCGCTGATAGTGAAGAGCAAAGGTCGTGACCTATATTTGACCTACGGCACAATATTGAATGTTGTTTTTCATCTATAGATCTTGATGTGAATATACAGACACAAAATAACATAATATTAAATTATTCAAGAACTCATTTTTGCCACATAATTTGACTTGATAAATAAATCAATAAATAAAAAGAATATGATTTGAACAGTCCAAAAACCCGTTCTTCTGTAGCACTGCTGCCCCCTGCTGTCAGGTTGAGCAAAGTGTTATTGCTAGAGATAATTAAAATGCTAAAAAAGGTTTGGAATTATTTAGATAAAACAAATGTAGGTCACACATGTTTGTTTAAAAGATTATTTTGAGAAGGTCTGCACTCTCTGAGTGCTTTTATGTTCCAGTACTCGTCGCTTACATTAAGTGAAGGAGTTTATCGGTCTAGTTCTAAATCTGCTTTGGACGACATGAGCTCCTTCAGTCGCCTCAAACTCTCCTCAGCGAGCGTTTCATCTCGGTATGATTTAGGAGGAATCATCATGTCCTCAGTTGGAATCACCATGGTAACGCAGCTGCTTTTATCTCTGCTGGAATTAAGTAACTCACTTCAGCGTCAGATCTTCTTAATGTGGCCTGTCGGGGGCAGGAAGTGACTCCCACTGGACCGGTAACTGAGTTAGGACCAAACGGAGGAGAAGATTCTGCGTGAGATAAGAGCCTTTTAAACACTGTTTATTTAATCAGTAGGAGACGTTCAGGGAGGAGGCATGTTATGAACGACGCTATGAAGATATATTATCATGTAAATGTCAATCATCATGACATGAATTCATTAAATATATTCAATAGTAAAAACTAAATATTAAAATACTTATTATATGTATATAATGATTCACTTTTACAGCAGGTATCTTTAAATGGCATTTGTATAATAAATATAGATTTGGAAATGTAATGATTTATTGAAATTGTCTTAGATTTGTTTATTTGAATTAGTGTAATTCCCTTTATTTTATTAAAATTATTTAATTTACAAGTATTGTTATTATTACAAACATAATTGGACTTGTTTGTTTATTTATGTCACTTCATCTTTTCCTTTATATAATTTTTTAAGTGTTTTTTAATAGTTGTTCCTGGGAAAAATCGAATGTGTGTTATCTTTGTTAATCTGCGGCTGGTTTGTTTTGTTATGAATGTGTATTATTTGTATTCTGTATTGCCACCAGAACACACCCTATGTAGTATTTGCAACACTGGAAATAAAAATTTCTGATTCTGATATGTCCCAATGACGACAACAAAAAGGCTCCTTTTTTTCATTATGAAGTTTAATAAAATACAAAAAAAATGAATACAAAACTTTGACAGTTTTATTTCAATAAAAACAGTTAAAAATACGAGACGTGGCGGTCACGTAATTCTGTTGTTCAGAGCACACCTTTAACCAATTATCTCCTAATAAAACGTGTACAAAGCGCCACCTACTGGGCTTCTCATGGTACTCAACGCTTTAACAATATTATTCAAAATGTGTATCCAACGAATGTAACTCCTCACTTCTCTGTGACGTCCATCAATCATATTTGTCTATTTTAAAATCGTTATTTGTCATATTTATCTTTCATCCTGACTGACCTCATGATTTTCAAAGAACCACCACCAGGTGTCGCTGTTTTGTCTCTCTGACGTTGTGTTGATAGTCGTCATGGTAACGGCAGTTGTTTATTTCCCCCCCAGGAGAGTGTCTTCACTGAAGCCTTCCCCTCGCTGCCCAGACTCAGCGACGATGACCTCGTTCCTTCTCTGACTCAGATCCTGCGAGGCAGCGCCGGACAACACAAGCGGTGAGACTTATTACTAAGAATTATAGACTGAGACACCTGAAGGTATTGCGTGAATGCTGGGAAGCAGTCACACAATTGAGGGCGGACTATGTTCTATCTTTCTTTTATCTCTTCCACTCTTTCTTTTATTCCTCTTTTTCTACCCCATTCATTTCAATGGGGAAAACTCAGGTTTCAACTCCTTCCACTTTGACCTACTTTTTATACTTCTACTACTACATCTACTTTTACTACTACTACTTTTACTTTTCTTCTATTTCTACGTTTACTACTAATTCCACTTCTTCTACATTAACTACTAATACCACTACTAATACTACTTCTCATTTTACTACTACTTCTACTACTACTTCTTTATGTGTTTTACTACTTCTAATTTTACTACTTATTCCACTATTACTTCCACTACTACTTCTACTACTAATACTACTACTACATCTACTTTTACTACTAATTCCACAACTACTTTTACTTTTCTACTATTTCTACGTATACTACTAATTCCACTTCTTCTACATCAACTACTTATTCCACTACTAATACTACTTCTACTTTAACTACTAGTTCTACTACTACTTTAATTTTTTTTACTTCTTCTAATTTTAATACTTATTCCACTACTACTTCTACTACTACATCTACTTTTACTACTAATTCTACAACTACTTTTACTTTCCTACTATTTCTATGTGTACTACTGATTCCACTTCTTCTACATTAACTACTAATTCCACTACTACTTCCACTACTAATACTACTTGTACTTTTACTACTAGTTCTACTACTACTTTAGTTTTACTACTAATTCAACTTCTTCTACTTTAACTACTAATTCCACTACTACTTCTAATACTACTACTAATACTAATTCCACTACTACTCCCACTACTAATACTACTTCTACTTTTACTACTAATTCTACTACTACTTTAATCTTCTACTACTTCTAATTTTACCACTAATTCCACTTCTTCTACTTTAACTACAAATTCCAATACTAATGCTACTACTAATACTTATTCCACTACTATAGTCAGCATTCACGCTTCATTTTCTTCTGGAAATGTATTTTTCTATTTAAACAATACTTTCTATTTCTCTCACCTTCAGGCTCCTGGACAGTTTCCACGACTTGAACAAGATGATCGTCCAGAGAAACAAGCGAGCGAGCGGCGCCTCACATGAGCTGCTGCTGAAGACGCTGGAGATGGAGACGCCGCCGCCGCCGGTGAGTGCAACCCCACGAACGCTGTGAAGACTCTCAGCGGCCACTAGAGGGCAGGTGTTATCTGGGATTACCTTAAGAGATTTGACCTGTGGTCACATGACGACTCGCCGGATCATCTATGTTTGTCTCTCTCACAGGACAGCAGACCTGCTCCGTGGCCGGCGAACCGCCGCCCCTCCCCCGGCCTGTCGTCAGCCAATCGGAGCGCTCAGATGGCGGCCTCTAAGCGACGCCTGTCGTACGACCACAGCAGGAACAACGCGGAGTGACAGACGTCGCTGGACGTCATCTCTGGACTCGATCACGTGACCACGGCAGACTTTTTCTTAACGACACCTGTGCCAACTTGTTCATCACTTACTTTTTATCCATTTTTCCACCACTGGCCTGCAGTTACAAGCGTCAACCACTAGTCAGTGACTTGGAGGATGTCGGTCTGCCCCTTGACTCCCACCCAGTGGTGAACCCTTAGGGGAACCTTTCCTTAGAAGAGCCACATGTCGCTCTTGTTTTGACGATAACGGATGATGTCACTCGACTGTTTCACTTCTTATTCATGATTTAATGAAACCTGGCATCGTAGAACTAGTGCCGTCTAGTGGTCTTTGAAAGTGCATCGTAATGTATCAAGACACAGTTGATGCTGTATCCTAAGGCCTCATCAACCCGTTAGAAATTATTATTTTATTGGTTAGATTTATGCCATGCCTTTTATAAGGTCATATCGAAGGAGCTCCTTTGGCAGAGGTATGCGCTCTCTGAGTGCCTTTCTAGAAGAGACCTCTGGTTTACAGGCTTCAAGAGTTTCATTTTTGGGGGGAACACGGTGGCGTAGTGAAGGCGTGATCGCCTCACAGTTTTGAAAGTATTTTCTCCCTCAGTCCGTAACTGTCTGTGTGTGTGAATGGTTGTGTATCTGTGTGTGTGTGTGTGTGTGTGTGTGTGTGTGTGTGTGTGTGTGTGTGTGTGTGTGTGTGTGTGTGTGTGTGTGTGTGTGTGTGTGTGTGTGTGTGTGTGTGTGTGTGTGTGTGTGTGTGTGTGTGTGTGTGTGTGTGTCCCCTCAGTTAGTGCGCAGGCTTGTTCTGACCCTCAGGCCATGAGTTGAACATGTGTGCTTGAGTCAACTTTTGAAAAAAGCTGCTTGTTTTTCTCGAAAGTGCCAAAAATAAGTGTAAAAGCAAGTAAAAAAAAAGGATTTAAAGTACATTTCTGGCATCAATGTACACACCTGATGTCCTGGATTACCATGTCACTGGACCACAGCGCCCTCTAGGCTTGAGTGTTGGAGAAGGTAGAACCAAAGGTAGAAAAAAATAAGAAACCTCAAATCTTTGATCAGAAATCGTGACAAACCTGTGCATGGAGATCTAAGTGCCATATGGACGACACTCATCGCGTGATCAACTTCAGAACAGTCGACGATCACATGACACACACAAGGTCACGTGACCACAGGTGCTCCTGTGGCATAACAAACATGGCTGCTCAGCGGCTGCAACACTCAATTCTTCATGTGGTTGGACTGCTCTGTAACTGCAGGTCAGTGTTTCGTCGGTCAACACTGGACGTCTCACATCACTGGACACGGACAACCGTCTCATCCTTTTTGTTCTTCTGTTGCTTCACTTGCATGTTTTTCCTCAAACATTCCTTACCTTAGATCAACAGAACTGTCTTCCAGTTGGACGAGACGTCGCGAACTCACCTGGAGAAAAACACGTTTGACTTCACTCGTTCATTTCCTCGGTCGTGTTTCCCGATTGTACAAAGTCCTGACGAGAAAGTATTTTCTGATCAGACGCAGCTGTCGCTCACGGCAACTGGTGAAATAAATTGATACTGCAGACGAAGGTGTGTGTTTTCTACTCGACGACTATTGCAATTGATGACCTCTCTCTGTCCTGAGACTCCAAGGTGGTTACAAGGGGTCTGTCCGGGTGTTTTGACCACATTTCTTACCTTGATTTGACTCAGACCCTCGTGTAGGTCATCAGATCCAGTTGTGTAATGTGTAACCGGGTCACCTGCGCAGTAGCGGTGACTCGGCGGTGACTCGGGCGTCTGCAGGGATCAGTGCCGCGGCTCCAAAGACTTTAAGTCTTGATCTGCTGAGTCATGGCAGCCTGCAGCGGCCAGATAACGGATCTTTGTGCTGTGAGGAGGAAAAACATGCCGAGAGAAGCCGCCGCCGTGACCCGCAGCTCAGTCAGCTGCACTTTTATATAAAAGTGTCAACAACAACAACACGGGGTTCACTAGAGGAGTCCAGGACCTCAGACTCTCCACAAACACTCATGTGACTTCAACTCCTTGTTATGTTGAGGAGGTTAAACAGGCCGGGCTTTTGAGGGGAAATATTTCCAACTTTAAACAACATCACTCGTGAGGCGCTGGATCCTGTCCCAGCTAACCGGGGCAAGAGATGCCGCAGAGGACCAGACGGGTCTGAGATGCAAAATATAGTTTTGAGATAATCCTCATTACTGTTATTTGTCTCGTTTTACATGATGCTGGTCTGAAAGAGAGGTTCCTAAATTGAATTTAAAAAAAAACAAAAAAAACTCAGCGCCTCTTTCAAGCCTAATTTTTCCACCTGTAAATTAATAATAATGACATTTAAAATGTAGATCAAAATGTAGGAAGTTGATCAAAATGTATATCAGGGCGGAAATGGAAATGCATGTCAAAATAAGGAAGTCGGAGAAGATGACAGAAATGACGTTTCGGTTTTTGTTTTTCTTGACCTAACAAAAATGAAATCTCCAGTTTTAAACGTTGTTGATCATCAGTTATAGACTCTCATAACATGTCCCCTAACTTTTTCTTTCATTCCGTCTGTTCAAATACAAGCAAATAACATTTTTAAGGATTACATTTAAAAATCAAGTCCAATAAACTATTTACATTTTAGATGTTTTGAAAATGAAGGGAGATGTGTAGGAATTCTTATTATTTTATATTTGGCTTGGACAAATGTCATTAAAATCCTAAAATTCACTTTATTTATCAATAAATATAATAATGCCCCTAGAATCTTTTAAAAAATCTCTTTTAAAAAGATCTTTTTGATTTTTTTTTTAGTTTATTTTCATGTCTAAACAAGAAGGATCTGTCTCGCCTGCAGTTAATACAAAACTCTGCAGCGAAAATTCTGTCCGGCTCTAGTAGAAGAACTCACATTTCTCCGATCCTTAAAACTCTGGCTGCCAGTTTCTTTTAGGATCAATTATAAAAATCTGGTTCTTACTTTCAGATCTATTCATGGTCAGGCTCCTCCTTACATCACTGATCTGATCCAGCCTTACACCCCAGCTCTAGCTCTGAGGTCTGTGGATCAGAATCTTCTGATGGTTCCTGAACACGCTTCAGGACCAGAGGAGAGAAATCCTTCCAGACTGTTGCTCCTAAGCTTTGGAACGATCTTCCTCTCCCTCTGTGTTTGATGATCTACTGACTCCTTCAAGAAACATCTTAAGACGTTTTTATTTGTGCAGGCTTTTCCTTGACTGAGACTCCTGTGTTTGTCTTGGTGTTGTCTTGACCTTTTAAGTATATATTTTTATTGAGTATTGTTTTGACTGTTTAAGCACTTTGTGACCCTGGTTTGGAAAAACGCTCTATAAATATAAATTACTTATTTACTAAAATTGAATTTATTTATCAATTAATATCTAAAAAGGTAATAATGCCCCTCAATAAATCTTTATGTGAATTCCATATAGGAAAAATACACATACAAACTTTTAAAAGCAACTAATGTGGCACTAGTTCTGGCTTTTCAGATGTGAATTTTTATTATATATATTTTTTTTATTTTGTGTTTGAAAACAATTTTCCAGATCAACAACGCACCTGGTAAGGTCCGAGGAGAAAGTTTAAAATCCGAGGAAAAGAATGGACCCTTTAAGGGGGTCAAATAGAATGACTTTATGTGACATATGTGGCCCCCGGGGGCCACAGACTGGACGCATGACGTACAGTGTTACAAACAAACACACACACACACACACACACACACACACACACACACACACACACACACACACACACACACACACACACACACACACACATACACAATGGAGTTCTTGTGATCTCTGTGCAAATACAAGTATCCTCCCATCCTTACCATGCGAGACCTAGCAGAATATTTTATTTCCTTCAAATGTATATATACTTATTTATATATGTATGTATATATATATGTTTATACTGTGCACTTTTGTTGGGGGTACAAAGGAAGGATTTCATGGTACGTAGTACCTATAAGTAAGTAAGTAAGTAAGTAATTTTTATTTATCAGTTTTATCTTGACCTTTAAAGTATATACTTTATTGAATATTGTTTTGATTGTTTAAGCGCTTTGTGACCCTGGTCTATGACAATAAACGCTTTGAATCTTGAAGATGACTTTAGATCAGACAAAAGTGACCTTTGACCTGTGTTTTTTTATTTAAGATCAAAGACAAAATAGTTTTACTTTTGAATTTAGTTCTTTTGTTTCAGTTGAAGAAGCGTCTCTAAACCAACAGTGATCTCTGGTTATTTATTAACGCTGACTCGACTGAGCAAAAACAAGTCCAGGAAGTCTGTCCCTACAGCAGGATGCTCTCGTGAACCCTCCCACGGTGGGAGGGGAGCCAGGCTTCAAGTTCGCTTCGGGACCACCCTCTCTCAGGAGCTCCCGCGACGACCAGAAGGAAAAAGGGAAAGTGGAGCCACTCAGCGAGAGGAGGAGGATCTCGTCGACCATGCTCTCCTTCAGCAAGTCGTGGCTGCTGCTCACGGGCTTCGTGCTCTTCTACGTCATCTACCTGCTGATGGGCGCCATGGTCTTCTCCAGCATCGAGCGGCCCGAGGAGGAGAAGATGCGCCGCGACCTGGAGCTCCTCAAGCAGGGCTTCCTCAACCACAGCTGCGTGTCCGGCGCCAGCCTGGACCTGTTCCTGGAGAAGGTCCTGCGGGCGCAGAAGCGCGGCTTGTCGGTGCTGAGGAACGCGTCCGGAGCCTCCAACTGGGACCTGATCTCGTCCATGTTCTTCGCCAACACTCTGGTCACCACCGTGGGTGAGTTCCCGAGAACACGGTGACCCTAAACCCGCGACCTTTAGCCTTGTTGTTTGTCTCCAAAGTTGGTTGTTTGCGTTTTGAATTAAAGCGTCGACATTAAACTGTTTTATATTTAAAGTAAATACTTTTAAGCTGCTCTTAGCATCAGCCAGAACTAGCATAGCCATTCTTTTGAGCGACAAAACTGCATTTATTGTTTTAAAGTCACTGGTGACATCATCCATAATCCAAATATTTGTCTTTAGCTTCAGTGCTGACTTTTGAAAAGTTGAAAAAACACTGTAGTTAAACTGAGAGTCATGGTGGTTACAAACTGAGGCTTGTTTTCTTTGGCAGCTGAAAGGTTGTAACCTTTGATTAAAAAAAGATGTGGATTGTATTGTGTTTCAGTTCGTCCACCAATGAATAAGTCTCTCTTTTATACACATTTTTATCATTATTTACTTACACTTTAAATGTGTTTGTGGATGATATGTAAGCTGTCTTGTTTTGTTCTCTAAAAATACCTTTTGATTCCAGTACTGTCTCGTGTTTTTCTAGTAAAATCATTAAAGTGTCTTCTTGTATAAAGGATGGTTGACCTGGTGTCTCCGTTCAAAGTGAAACCGTGTCACTCACAAGACGTCTATAAACTCGACAGTTGCCTCAGTTGAAACCACAAGACTTCAGTTTCAAGTGTGTGTCAAGTTCATTTCCTCTTTCAGTTTTTAATGTGAAGCAGGAAATGTCCAGCGAGACTTCGAGGTTCAGGATCCTTCTTGATGACGTGACCGTTGAGTCAGGAGGTCACGGTGAAGGTACCTCGTATGGTTCAGCTCCAGGGAATGACATAGCTCCTTCAACAGAGACTTGGAGTGTAGCTTTGTTGCATTGTTTTCATTACGAAGTCAAATTAAATGTAACACTCTCCACTTTTTCAAGTTTACATCAGAAGATCTCACCAATAGGTTGATTGAAATAAATCTGAAAAGGGATTTTTGAAGTTTTGTCTTTGAATGATTTTAAGGGTTGTGTATATTTGGATGTTTTTGTCCATTAGGAAAAAATAATCCCAGATCGCCGTAACTTTAATCTATCTAACTTTAAAGTAATTTAAAAGCGGTAACTTTTAAGTACTTCAAATGTATACCTTTTTTTTAACCCATCTTCTAAATGACCACGAATGGCCGTCAGAGTTGAGGTGATGATGTGGAATCTTGAAGTTATTTTAATACTCTTGACGGGTTGATAAATTGGCACTTTCCTTTTTTCCTCGTTTCTGAGAGCTTTGATCACAATCTGTCCTCAGTGAGTCCCTATATATCAGTCATGGGGATTAGATTTGCCGTCTTTATTGGATTTCATAGTAGCTCTAGTATAAACAACACACCCTGGACTGAACACACACGTGGCAGATGGAGAATTCCAGAGCAAACATGCATGTGAAGATGGATTTATTGTATTCTTTAATGGGGATGTGCTTACGTTTTAGGAACAGGATCTCTAAAGGGGAGGTTAGACTGGCTGTTGAGTTCGAAGAAAAGCTATACACAGTCAAAATACACACACAAATGACTTGCTTACATTTTAAAACTCAAAGCTTAGGATCAACAGCTTGGAAGGATTTCTCTCCTCTAGTCCTGAACCATGTTCAGGAGCCATCAGTAGATTCTGATCCACAGACCTCAGAGCCCGAGCTGGGGTGTAAGACTGGATCAGATCAGTGATGTAAGGAGGAGCCTGACCATGAATAGATCTGAAAGTAAGAACCAGAATTTTATAATTGATCCTGAAAGAAACTGGCGGTCAGTGAATAGTTTTAAGGATCGGAGAAATGTGAGTTCTTCTACTAGAGCGGGTCAGAATTCTCGCTGCAGGGTTTTCTATTAAATGCAGGCGAGACGACGACTCCTTGTTTAGACGCCAAAATATACTGTTACAATATTTCCAGAAGACACAAATGGATTATAAGCTCCATATCCAGACCTTTTCTCAGTTGAAGGAAAACGTTTCTGGTCAGATTTCTGCAGTGTTAAACTAGAGACATGTCCTTGTCAAATACAACACCCAGGTTTCTCAGGCTCAGTTTGACAGAATGACCTAAGTCACCCAAGTATTGACTCAACCCTGGAACTCATCAGGTGCAATAACCAGAGTTTCAGTTTCACATTTAGCTGCAAAGTGTTTTCACTCAACCATTGTTTGATTTCTAGCAAGTTTGTCCTAGTCTTCTCTTTGAAATACCATATTTATTTAAGTTCTTTTGTTGTCAAATATACATGTATCAAGACATACAGAATAGATGAAATTTTAGTCCTCTCAGACCCATGATGCAGAACATGAAGTAGACATTGTTGAAAGGACATTAAAAAATAATAGTAATACTTATAATAAGAAAACCAACAATACTTAAATAATCAATTAATAAACAGAATATCAACAAAGAACAAAGTTCAGGCACAGGTAGTGCGTGCGGAGGTGAGAGTGATGGTAGGACAGGGAGGGAGTTTGTAGGTGTTTAGAAAAGTGTATTTTCTAAAGGAGAACTTATTTATTTTCAATACCGTGTCTTTACTGCGCATCGTCATTTCAGTTCATATCAGTTTATTACCCGTGAAGTCATGACGTGCTGTCACCATGACGAAAATACTCCTGACAAGCTCATGTTTTCAAGGATAATCGTTTGAGCACAGTGTTCAGACATGAGTGGAATTAACCTTAAGGGAATTGTGACGACACCATCTAATTCTAAGTATAAAGAACATGGAGCAAAGTAAAGGATATAAAGACTAACATGTAATATCGTCATCTTTTCACTTCACTCCTGCCCCCAAACTCAGAATTAAACAGTCTAATAGCACGAGGAATTAATGAGTCCCTGAGTCTATTAGTGTTGCATCATGGGAGGAGCATTCGTGCACTTCATCTGCTATTCTGTTCACTGATGACAGTGTTGAGAGGATGACTGTCATCATCCATGATGGACAGTAGTTTGTCCAGAGATCTCCTCTCAGTAACTGTCACCAGTGAGTCCAGCTTCATGCCAACCACAGAGCTCCTGTCCAACCTGTTGACACTCTTCTTGGACACATTCCCACCCCAACACACCACAGCATGAAACAGGACAGAGCTAGAGCTCTTATGTTTCACAGCCCATTTCTTAACAATCATACAGCTCTCAAAAATTAAACTTCACGACAGAATTGTAATCGTGACGAAAGATATTTGGGACTAGAACAATATTAAGTTGCCGTTGTCACAGTTTGTGACCAAAAATATCCATTAAAATCATTAAGCAAGTTGAACGAAAGCATAAAACCAAAGAGCTTCATTCACTGTTGTGTGGTTGCACCGTGACATCGATCGTCTGGAGAGTGAAACTAACTAGTGACTGCTGAAGTGGCTGCTTGTGTCACGCTCCATAGTCTTATCTGGAGTGAAGCTTAGTCTCACAATTCTCTCCACATTCAAGTCTGGTTCTTTCTCTGACTTCTGACGTTTGTCTGTGTGCGTCCGTGACCGGCTGATGTTCAGACGACTCAACGCCTCGGCCAGTGGACGAGGGCGTGACTCACACCACGACTATCATTTTGTCACCTTCCCTCCGAAGCCTCGTCCTCGACCTTAACCAGAGCTTGAAGAATTGTCCACAATTGCAGCGTAAAACTTAGTCTCACGCAACATGACAATCCCTTATCACAAGGTCACGAAGAGATTTACAGGACGGAAATACAGTTACAAGGTAAAATTTCAATAGTCTCATTGTACCTAAATCAGACCTGAGAAAATGGAGGCCTGGGGGCCTCCGAAAATCCGATCATGTAAAAAAACAAAACATCTAATTTGTTAAAGTTAGTTGTTTGGTTGCTTCATTTTCTTTTTCTTCCTTCCGTTTCGTCAACTTTCACTTGTTTATTTTGTGTTTTTCTTTCAACACACCTTGAAATGTTTTCATTTTTCTTAAGTTAGTAACATTTTATTGCCAAATTCATGGATATGAAAAAATTATTTATAATAATTTGTTTGTCCGCCATGTTGAGGCTTTTGTCTTGAGGTTTGACAGCTCCGTCTTTAGGTCACATGTCGACACGCGTTGACAATGTGACGTTAAACATGTGATGGGGTGACGTGACACGCTAGTGTTATAGCGAACATCTCTGTAGCAGATTCCTGACCTGGATCAAATCGATCTCTTGAGTCTTTCTTTTGTGTTCTTGAGGAGAACGACAAGCACAGCAGCTGATTTTCTGGTTTCTATGGAGGATATTTCAAATGCTAAAAAGGGTCAAAGGTGGAAATGAGGCTTTTCAATTGATTCTCTAGTGTTGCTGATTGGTTTAATGACTTGAGTCATAAAGTATTGATCACGTATCGTCCCTCAGGCTACGGTCACATCGTTCCTCTGACCGACGGCGGGAAGATCTTCTCCATCGTCTACGCTCTGATCGGGGTCCCCTTCACCATGCTGGTGCTCACGGCCTGCGTCCAGAGACTCATGTACCCGCTGGTCTACGTCCCCGTCAGCTTCCTGCACCGGTCCGGTCTGGAGCCTCGCCCGGCCACCATCGTCCACTTCACGCTGCTGCTCGTGGTGCTGGTGCTGTGTTTCTTCTTGTCGCCCGCGGCCGTCTTCAGCACGCTGGAGTTCTCCTGGACCTTCCTGGACGGCGTCTACTTCTGCTTCATGTCCCTCTGCACCATCGGACTGGGAGACTTCGTCCCCACCATACAGCCGGGTCAGCGGTTCAAGGCTCTGTACCAAGTAGGAGTCATGGGTGAGTCTCTCGAGTCCATAGCTCTCACGTGACCTGTGGTGACCCCTCTCTCCTCTCCCTGCAGTCTACCTCTTCACGGGTCTGATGATGATGTACCTGCTGCTCAGAACCTTCCACATGCTGGCCGACCTGCACGGACTCACCACCTACCTGCAGCTGCCGCGCTGCGATGACTCGGACCTGGACGAGGAGCACACGCCCATCCTGGAGCAGGAGAAGCAGGACCACGAAACGGAGAAGTCCGCCAGCAGGCCTCTGGACCCGGGTTCTCAGCCCTCCTACAACACCATCAGCAAGGGCTAAACAAGACCTTCCACGAGACGAGACCTCTGATCTTGGCCCCGCTCCAGCAGTTGGATCGAGGGACACACCAGGAGGATTTTCACTTTACAATCGAGAATCCTGGTCACGGCTGCAAACTCATGGACCAGTGTGGACCTCTACCGGAGTCTGGAGTCTTCCCAATGAGTAGGCGGAGAAGAAATATGGAACTAAAGAAACTTATCTTTCAGGTGTCGACATAACAAGGGGGGAAATCTCTTTTTGGACTTTGGATCTGCTGCAGGAACTAAAGGTCAAATCTTCTCAGTTGCTTTTTAATCTCACTAAAGGCACAAACTCCACAGTGAAACGTTAAAGACTTCGACAGTTTTCTTCTTGATCTCTCAAGTGGATTTTGTTACAACAAAAAAAGTGTGTATATATATATTTCGCCAAGATTTTGTAAGAACATAGTTTTGATGTTTTGGAGGGAGAGTCGCATGATGCACCTGACTGTGTTTTTAAGAATGGATTCCCAGATTCTCTGACACTCAGATTGCACTTTAAAAGTAAACTATAATTAAAGCATCAAACATTCAGTCCAGATTGTCTTGAAGTTGTTTATTTGTATTGTATTAAAATAAAGTATATTTCTTCGTGGTTAGTTCTCACTTGCTTCACTCATGATAAGCTGAAACCTTTGAAAAAGTCTGTAAAAATTTAAAACAAAAATAAGGATTATAATTTAAACTCCGTTAACTTTTTTCTCTTGAATTTTAAAATGACATGATACACAAAAAGTGAAGTATCTGTGGAACCCTGATTATTCAACTAATTTCCCGCATTTCAGTCGGAAAGAAACAGCGCCACCTTTTGGTTCAGCATTGGTAGTAAAGATCGTTCCCTGATTACAATTGAAGGAAAAAAACTCATTCGGAATAAACATTTGAATTGAAACGTTTATTGTACATTTTTCATATAAATTTACAGAGGAAACGCTTGAAGTTTTCACATTTTGACAAAAGGCATCTTGGAACAAAAAGTTCCCGAAACAATTGACTAGTTGGAAAAAAACAATTTTAATGTCATTTATTGAATGAAAACTGCTTGTATAAATAGTTGACAGACATCATTGCAGAGGACATTTAAAATGTTTTAAATATGATCCAGTTGGATCGACGTGAAAAGTCACTGCAGAGAAATGCTGCAAAAATACTCGTACAAAAAAATATATAAACAAACGAGGTGACGACACACAGGTGACCCCTGTAACCTTAGTTTGATGGGATCTAATCCCAAAATGGCAGTTTAACATTTAGTCTTCTGGTCAAAGAAGAAAAATATGTGATGACTTAAAGCCTTCATCAGGGCTCTCGAGCACCACCTACTGCATATTCTAAGCACCTGCAGTCGTAATTTCCTACAAGTGGACAATACATACACAAAACCCTGACCTGTTGTGCAGCAGTGTTCCGATCTTTTACTTCATCAAAAAGTAAATGTATTGTCAGACATGTGACCGTTTCACTTTATTTCAGTCGAGACCACCCGTGGGAGAAGAGCATCTCCAGCGGGTAGTTATCGTGCAAAACGAGGACACCGGTGGCGTGAAGCTGAGGTCGTGGCTCGGTGCTGCTACGACTCTTGGTCAGACCTGACGTCTCAGCCCTGGTAGTGATTCAACCATTGTAGCGACAGTTTTAGACAAAAAGTGTAAACAATACTGCATTGACGCGCTTCAGTCCCACAGCTGACAGGGACGTGCAGACGGACCACAGGTTTAAATACAGTCCTGCAGACGAGCCGCAGGACCAACAGTCTCTGTGGCTCAGGAGTTAAAACATGGATACTAAAGTCTCTTCACAATGTTAAAATAGTCAAAATTGTCTTTAAAAATTTGCGGTTCACTTTAGGTCCTCCTGGAAGGTCATCAAGACTCAACCAGGATCTCCATCAGGTGGTCCAGATCGAGACCCTCCCTGAGTGGACTCTGACTTGAGAAGGACTGCACGGGCGAGGCGAACGAGGAGAAGGACGGAAGGCACTTGGTGGACTGGGATGAAGACGGGTATGTTGGAAGGTACATGAGGAGGTCCTCTCCAGATGCTCTCAGGCCCAGGACCCCCATGTCTCTCTCCAGTAAAGAGGTGTCTATGTCCTGAAACAGATCCTCCATGGTGACATCGTGGAGGTAGCTGGACTTTAATGCCTCCACACTAGTGTCCTCGTCCCGCAGTCCCCACGACCCGTTCACCCTGACCCCATATTTGACCTCTGTAGACGACTCCAGATTCTCCAGGGACCTCAGTGGGGTCCGCGGAGCAGCGGGAGCCTCGGCGTTACACTCCAGTGCAGTGATGATGGAGGAGATGGCCGCTGTGATGGACAGATCTGGATCGGCGGACATGGACTCCCAGTCTTCTTCTGGTTCAGGCAGAGAGACAGACGGACAGTCAGCTGCGGCTGTCACGGCAACCGAGTGACCCGACCAATGCTCCCAGGTCGCCTCTCCAGAAGAAGCACTGGTCCGGTCGAGGACGAGCGCCGGGGCGTCCTCGCAGGGGGGCGGCGAGCTACAGGCCTCCATACTGACCTGTCTTAGCGTGTTCGCGATCAGCACCGACCGGCGCAGGCTGGGCTCGGGCAGCTCCTGGCTCTGCTGGTACTTGTTCAGGGAGACGGAGAAGACGAACCGTCGCTGGTTCTCCCAGCAGACGTCGACATCTTCCACCTCCTCCTGCGGGAGCTTCCGCTTCTGACCCTTCATGATCATCACGAACCTGCGAGGAAGCAGCACGTTAGTTATCAGACAACGGTAAAAATAACCAAAAAAAATGAATCTGGAGCGAGTTTTAGGTGTTTGGATCAGAACCTTTTTAGGTTTTAAAGGCTTGTTAGACGGTTCAACTTCATCAGTTCGATTATTCATCAGCGTTCTTAACATATTGAAAAAAATCCAGTTGCATTTAGAAGCATCAATGTATGGTTTTAAAACCATTATTACAGTAAAGACAAAAATAAATACTTCTTAAACAATTCTACAAAAAGTAAATCGAACTAGACGACCTTAATAAAATAGTTGCAAAAAGTTCAAATTAAACCGGGTAAAAGTCAATCTTGATCACACGTCTAAACAGTTAAATACCCGAAATAACCATTTGTGTACATCCCATAATAATATTAATAAGTCATTTGATGGTTTCCAAGGAACACATCAAAGGCGACGGTCAACGTTTAAAAAACGCTCCAACTCTAAAACGCTCATACGAGAGGCGTTTACATCGGTTGTAAAAAAAAAAATAAAAAAAATAAACATCTCGCTACATGCGTTTAAAACACTTTAAACATTCAACAAAACACGTTTTGGTAAAAGTTTGAATTGAAGGCTTCACTTGAGCTAACTAGCTCGTAAGTTAGCGTGGGGGTTGGGAAAGTACAGTTCCATGAAGAGGAACTAAAAGTTCCGGATCCAAATACAAATAAATCGAAAAATCGAAAAACGTTAAAAGCAAGAGCGACTCAGTAAACGTCAATAAAAGTCCCATTAAAAATATTTATGATCAAAATGAATCTTATTTATCCAGTCAAGAAAGTTTGGGCACCAACCTGTGGAGTCACTCCGGGTACGTTTGATCGACACACTCCTTAAAACACCGTCTTAGTTAAAAAGCTAGTCGATGGATTGATACTGGAAGGTGGTAAAAGTAACAATTTAAGGCAATAAAAGTGCCAGTAGCGGTGCCTGGATGTTGAGCGACTCTCTTCTTCTCCCGCCTGTGATTTAATTTTGTCGCCAAAAGTAAAGGGGGTTGGGCCAAAATGCATGCTGGGTAATGGTGTTTTCAACGTAGCCTGCCGTCGAAGCTAAATGTCCTTAAAACGTGGCAACGACGTCTTAAGATATTTATCCCGCCAATGTAGTGGAATTCTCTCTCCATTTTGAATCCGTCGCTTCAATCACATATTATTTTTAGCACATTTTTAATTTGTTAATCGAGTTGCAAAGAGTGTAGCTGTTAGCATTAGCTTTAGCATCCGTGAGGATGACATCACCAACGGGGTTAGCCCCGCCCCCACACATTCTTACGAAAGTATGAAATAATAACTGCGATCATCAGAATAAGAACTTTTATTACACTTTTATAACACATTTATTGAGGATCGCGATCCAACTTAGTGATGGCGACGTGAACATGCTTATCGAACGTTTAAAGAAAACTGTCCGAGCCAAATGTCAGTAAACACATTATTTAAAAGCCGTTTACCTGATTGTCGCTGGTTAGAATCCGAACATGTCAAGGAAGTTCAAGTTTTACTCGAAGGACGAGGAGAAAGTCGTCAGTATTTGAAACACCGGTCAGTCAGGGACGACTTGACTGTGAAAAAATGGCATTCAACAAATTTGAAACAGCTTCCTGTACAGAATTTTCAAAACAAAACATACATCGCATCAAACGAGAGAAAAAAAATGGAGAGATTTATAAATTAACTTTTTTATTCTGACTCGTAAAATTCACCTTTGTATGTATACTTAACGCATTCTGGTTATTTTCTAATAATATGATAAATATAATTGCGCAAACTTCACCAAGCTTTTATTTTGAATATGTAACCGATTACTTACTTTTTAATTTAATTTATACAATTTATTTATTTAAAAGAACTACGAGTCGACTCGAAACACGGATTAATATTATTTATTACATTATTCGTTGTAATGTTACCAGATTATTTCATGGACATTTGGAATCGACACGTCATGGGGTGGAAATGTGTCCAAGAGGAGTGTCAACAGGTTGGACAGGTTGATCAGGAGCTCTGTGGTTGAAATGAAGCTGGACTCACTGGTGACAGTTGCTGAGAGGAGATCATTGAACAAACTACTGTCCATCATGGATGATGACAGTCATCCTCTCAACACTGTCATCAGTGAGCAGAGAAGCAGAATGAGTGCACGAATGCTCCTACCCAGGTGCAAAACAAATAGACTCAAGGACTCATTCATTCCTCGTGCTATTAAATTGTACAATTCTGAGTTTGGGGGCAGGAGTGGAGTGTTTTTCTTTGACCTATGTTCTTTGTCTTTATCTTTAGACTTAGATTGTATCATATTGTTCTTTCTCTTTATGTTCTTGTTCTTATTTTATTTTTTATTTATTATTTTTTATTGTTTATGAAAAATTGCTGGCTATTGGAAAAAAAACAATTTCCCGAAGGAGACCTCCTGAGGGATCAATAAAGTTTTACCTTACCTTACCTTATATTAAACATGTTATTTAATACATTTATTTAATATTCTAAATGCTCTTTCTTTGAAAAAAGA
This sequence comes from Callionymus lyra, assembly GCF_982586985.1. Lineage (NCBI taxonomy): Eukaryota > Metazoa > Chordata > Actinopteri > Syngnathiformes > Callionymidae > Callionymus > Callionymus lyra. Next base: position 20,234,693 of record NC_141824.1, read on the forward strand.
GTAAACAGGACACTGGCCACCACAGACTGGTAGAACATGCAGAGGAGCTTCTTGCAGATGTTAAATGATCGAAGCCTCCTCAGAAACTACAGTCTACTCTGAACTTTCTTATATACATGGTCTGTGTTGCAGGACCAGTTTACTGTCCAGCCACACGCCGAGGTACTTTTAGTTGTCTATCTAACTATCTCCACCTCGTCGCCTCTGATGGACACTGGACGTGGCTTTGTCCTGGAACTCCCGAAGTTCAAGACCAGCTCCTTGGTCTTTGAGGTGTTCAGCTGCTCACTCCAGTCCACAAAGTCACGTATCAGACTCATATACTCGTCCTCGCTGTTGTCCCTGATGCATCCAACAATGGCAGTGTCATCATCAAACTTCTGGACAGGACTCTGCTCGGAGTTGTAGCAGAAGTCAAAAGTATGTATGGTGAAGAGAAGAGGGGCCAGTACTGTCCCCTGAGGTGCTCCTGTACTGCACACCACAGTGTTAGACGTGATGTCTTTAAGCCTGACATACTGTGGTCGATCTGTGAGATAGTTCGAAATCCAGGAGACCAGACCAAGGGGGTCTTGCACATGCTGGACTTGTGGCCTGAGATGTTTGAGGACCAGCCGCTCCAGTGTCTTCATCAGCAGCGAAGTTACTGCCACCGGTCTGTAATCGTTCAGCTCACTTGGTCAGATCTTTTTCGGGACTGGAACGATACAGGAAGTCTTCCACAGGGTTGGTACTTTCTCTAGCCGTAGACTGAGGTTGAAGACATGCTGGCAGTTCAGCAGACACCTTATCCATCCATCCATCCATCCATCCATCTATCCATCCATCTACTTTAAGAAAGACCACAACAGCGCCATTGTTGAAAGACCAAAAGTTTTTTATTTATTTATTCATCATTCCATCTGGGCGCCGCAGGTACGGACAGACGTGCAAGAGAGACTGCTCAGACGTCTCCCTCCTCGCCGCCATCACGCCTCCTGCTTCCCGTCACACTCGTCTGGTGCGCCTGCTTCAGCGAGGACAGGAGCGCACACGCCTCACCACCTTCTCTGTGTCCAACATGCACGTAAATGATTGCATCGTGTTCGGCATTCACACCACGTGTCGAAACCAATGGGAAAAAATCTTGCGAGGGATGATGAAGGACCGGTGTGTGGCGTCTCGTCACAGACGTGTGTGTGTGGATCATCATGATCTCTGGTGTTTGGGCCGAACAACATATTAACAGCAGTAAAAACCAGAATACCTTCTAATTTGAGGATAATATTAGCGTCACACTTCCCTGTTGGAATCAGGAAATCTGTTCGGGTGACTCAACAGCCTGGAGTTCCACACACTGGTCCTTTAATAGAAGAGGGCGTTGAAAGAGAAATGTAAAGCGTTGTCATTTCATTCATCTTCATGATTCTGCAGAGACACTAAAGTCAGTCCAGAAGATCACACACCCTTCTCTCCATCAAACCCTGACAACTGCACTTTATATTCCAGGGATGGAGCTGCGGCATGACAGTGATCATATGAAATGGTCGTTCAATGGAACCAAACACTGCAGTGGTGTGAGTAGGAAGGACGTTTTTTTTGGGGATTCAAGATTCCTTCTTAACCCAAACACTGGAAGAGTCTGCTGCGCGTGGTTTATGGCTTTGTGGGCAGGTTTGCAGAAAACAAATGTGTGCGTCGGAGAGAGAGAATCATCTCGTGACGTCTCTCCTGAAGCAGAAACATGCAGCCCGACATGGACGGAGTTCCGCCGCTCGTCCTCGGGATCCCACGTTCCGGAACTCCGCCCTTTCGTTGGATGCTGAACCTGCTGTTTCAGCGGCGTGGCGTCTGGAAGACCGAGGCGGCGAATGAACACATGGATGGACACACCGTTTATCTCCCAGTAACTGAAAGAACCTGAGAGCTATGAGACCCTGCAAGCAGAGAGCAGCACACACATGCACGCACACACGCGCACACACACACAGAAAGACGTTTTAAAAGTCTATAAAAAATGATCCGGACGCTGTGCTTTGGAGCAGAATAATAATGACATCATGTGTGAGCATAAACTATTTAAGCTCTCAATTTTTTCCTAATTATCTCTCTTGTCTGAGCCTACTTTAATTTAAAGTTATGTTTTAATAATCATATAATACATTAAATAGAGTCATTTTATTTCCACTCCAAATCGAGAAAACCTTCGTGATGATTACGGTCTAAACTAAAAATATGGTGGAGGTTTTTTTTGGCATCATTTCTTCAGCCCTGCAACCGAAGTGAAGTATGCTCTGACGGATAAATATCGGACAAATGTAATCACACAAAAGCTTGTCTCTTAGAAAACAAACATGAGCTACGTTGATAGCACTACAGCCCAGGAGTCGCCGACTCCCGCATTCACACTGCGCAGCACCTGCTGTTCTCAGGGCAGTCACTAGGGGGCCGCAGAGGAGGAGACAGAGAGAGGAGTTTCTCCCCGAAGTCTGTCCAAGAATCAACCTCGGTCCTTCCGTCCGAACTCTGCCACTTGTCGGTGGAGACGGAGAGCATGAGGAGGGTGCCTCGGGTCCACGGCGCCCCCTCCAGAGTTCATACACACCCCGCCGGTGGCGGCTCACTTTTTCTTGGATTTCTCCGTTCGCTTCCCGTCCGACTTGCCCGATTTCTCCGACCTCTCGCCCCGTTCCCGCTCCTTCTCCCGTTCTTTCTCCTTCTCCCGTTCCTTCTCCTTCTCTTTCCCCTTCTCCGCCGACTCGATCCGGTCCGAGCCCCGTCCGGCGGACCGGGTGTCGGCCTTGCTGCCGTCCCTCCGCGTGCCCTCGTCGGTGGATGAGGTAGTGGGTTGTGGTTGGCCCCATTTGGCGATCTCCTCGTGCTCCGATATACTGGCGCTGATGTTGGTGACCCACGTCTTCAGGTCGTCCTGCGGTTGACAGAAGTCACACTTTTATTTTTCTGTACTGATTGTTAAGAAGCTCCAGACATGAAAACAATCTTTACCTCGTCTTTCGCATGGAAGAGGAACTCACTGCCGTCTTTTGTCCTGTGGGAAGAAAAGGGTCAAGGGGTCAAGTTTTAAAAAGTCCATAATTCAGGATTAACTTTGCAAAGTTAACTATGAAAGTTATTGTCAAATCTTAAGAGTCTATCCCTTACATTAGATTTCAAATGTGTCAAATTATGTAAAGGGTTCAAAACTGCATATTTTAAGGTCATTGTCAGTATAAATCTATGATTTCTACCAATTTCTTTAAAGAACATTGACAATTTCTTCACGTCCGCGGAGTCCGACATAGAATAATCATCTAAAATGTATATTTTTATAAACCAAATGTTCATTCATGTAACTCTTCCTGATATTAAACTGTATGATTTACACATTTCTTACATAAACATCATAATTTATGTCACTTCCTACAGTCTTAAATATCAACTTGTGTCACATAAGACAGAAAAAATATTTCTTCAAGTGACATCACAAATAGCAGCTGATCAGTCAAACCTTTCTAGGAGCCAAGGACTTAAGCAGGCAAGTACCTAAACCAGTGGGGCTCACACCTTTTCAGCACACAAGCTACTTATAAAATGAACGTGTAACTGAAGTGTATCTAAAAATGGAACAATAGATATATTTATGTTAAGAATATATTGAGAGTGACTCATTATTCAGCCTCACACACTCTGGAACTTAAGAGTTGTGACTGCATTGGATGCGGTTCTGGGGTTAGTGTCAGAAAAAGTGTCAATCAAGATGATAGGTGGCATCTCATCACACCTTTGTCATTAACTAGTAGATCACTGGATATATTGAGCACTTAGTTAAAGACATAAAACATTATCTTGTAAAGTGAAGGACATTCAAGAAAGCTGCCCCATCGACACCCACTTGAGCGTGAAGACGTTCTTCTTCTTCTTGTAGCCGTTGGTGATGTCACAGTGGCAGTGGGACAGGTTCAGCACCGGCTCGTTGTTGTACGACGCCGTCACGTTCTTGGCGTCCTTGTAGAAACCCAGTTCTCCTTTGCTCAGCACGCAGTACAGGTTGACCCAAGACCTGCTGTAGTGTGGAGGGAAGGTGGGAGGGGGAGGGAGGGGTGGGGTGGGGTGGGGGGGAAACAAGGGGGGACACCAGACGAATCAGGCGGAGACGCATAGTCACGTCTGCTAAGCTAACCCCTCACTCACCTGACCAGACAGGTGGAGTGGAGCAGTGCCATGAAGGTGGGGTTTACAAAATCGCCGTACAAACACAGACGACACAGAGGGAGGGAGGGGGAGGAGGGGGTCTATTCAGATTACATATGACTTACCTTGTGAAGAAGGGAGGAGACCAGCAGCAGCAGGAAAAGAAAACAACAAGAGTTTGATCAAAAACTATTCTTGAAACCAATAAACTTCTTCATCTGTACTCGTGAAGGTGTCGACATGCTTTTAAATCAGAGCGAGGGTTTATGTGCAGGTTAATACACTAAAGCTACTCTCTCACAAAATAATCTTTTCCCTTTGAACGACATCTTCTCAGTTGCTGTAACTAGACACATCTACGCCATAGTCAAGTTGAAATCTCCGGTTCTGGAGCGAGACAAAGTTAGGGAGGTCAGATGATTGCGGAGAGGAGAGACAACGTTTGCTTGAGAAGTTTGAAGATGAAGAAGAAGAAAATAACCAACGAGGTTCACGGATGAATGAGGACGAGATGAGTGTCAAAATGAAAGTCAATATGTTAAAATCTGTGTATGGAATATATCATAGAACTGGGTTGAGTGAGTACATTCCAGTGCTGTGTCTCAAATCGCATACTTGCGTACTCAGAGTTAGTATTTTTAGTGCGTAAGTGCGTCTCAATTCTTAGTATGCGAAATTAAGTGCACCATGCACACTAAATTGTCACTAAAACGCCCACAAAACTGAGTATGGTTCGATGGACGCTATCTACACTTAAAGGCCACCATCTTAGTCACATTTTAAACGGAAGTTACGTCATATATATATGCATATACATTATATGTATATACTTACAGGTGCATTTTCCGCAGCAGTAGGTGGATGACACGTCTTTGGTGCTGATACCAGCTTAAATATCTTGCAAATATTTAGTTTCTCATATTTTTTCTTTATTTCTTCTTCCAAACTTGCAAAACGAGCTGCCAGGAGGTGGCGATAGCGTTCCTACAGCTGGTTGAAACCATATGTAAATAGTCATAGAAGAAGAAGCTGTCGCGTCATTTCCAGTTAGTGCGTAGCGACAGTGTTTGATTTGAGACATACTATCTGTGGAGAATTTGCGTACTAGTTAGTACGTACACTATATATGTATACTAAGAGAAGTATGCGATTTAAGACACAGCACAGGTGTACCAGGTCTGTCTGACAAGTGAAAATCCACTATTTCGCGATAACATCATCAACTATCGACCGGAGAAAATGTTATAGTTAAAGAATAAACGGGTTATAAACACGCGGTTTGTCATGATAATATTAACCTGCACATAAAACACGTCAGAGTCAAGTGGATCCGTGATCGATTTCCTCCATCATCCTGGCTTGAGAGCAGACGAAAGGTTTCACCCTTTAAACTCCCAAGATACACTTGCGTGATGCCATTCATGTTGTGCGTTACCTTGACATGTACATAAGCGGTCATGTACATGTGAGACAACCGTCTGGCGGCTCGCTCATCCACCACTGGAGGGAGATGAGCTTTGATAGCTGTGAGATGTCAGCCCAGCCACTAGAGGGCAGTGCAGCAAGCGAATGTGCTGCTGGTGTAACTCTGGAGGAAGCAAGGCCAGTTAGAGTGTGTGTGTGTGTGTGTGTTGCTCTTTTCTTCTGTGCAGAAGCAAGAATAAGCGTCATGCATGATTGCCCTGCATGCCCGGTTATATCTCAAATACATTCGGAGAAAGCTGTAAATATTTCATCAAATAGAATTAACTTCTGTGAATGATGGCACATACTAGCGTAGCTATATCTTTGAGTGCTGGAAAGTAACAAATATGATTAATTATGACACAAAAATAAACTGTTTTGTGCTCTCGATAATCAGCGGCCATCTTGTGGTACATTCATGCAGCCAGTTAATAAAAAGTGTTTGCTGACATGCCTGTTTTAAACTACTCATATTAATTACAAAGAGGAAGTGATGTCATCAAAAATTATTCCACTTAAATCAACAAGTTCAAGAAATATGATCCAAAATTGTGCTTCTCTATTCATATTTCATTTATTTTTAACATAACTCCATTACACGCTATGTTTAATTCCATTAAAATAGTTTGATGACATCATCGTCCTCCATCATAGCTCAAACATCCAGAGTGGATAGTCCACGAACACCCACCTGTTGGTGCTCTTCTTCATGCTCTCGATGTCCAGCTTTCGGAAGAGGAAGCCCTCGTGGTGGGCGGCGTGTGTCGGGGGCTGCGGGACGGCCGGGCTGCTCTGAGCCGGTGCCGACCGGGATCGCCGAGTCGTCTCTCCCGCTTCCTTCGGCCTCGGCCGTCGACGTGGTTTGGGCCTGTCCCGGGCTCGCGGCCTGTCCTGACGAGAGGACTTCTCTGGGAGGCCGTTAGGCAGGCGAGGGACCTCGCCACGAGCCTGGAGAGGATGAATATTGATGAATATTGAGGTTAATGTTGGCAAAACTAGTCAAAAAACCAATGAATGTGTCAATGAGACTGGGTTAAAGGGGGATAGTGTATGTGAGTAGGGGTGTGTATTGGCAAGAATTTGGCGATACGATACATATATCATGATACAGTGGAAACAATATGTGATACAATACTGTAGGAACAAGGATATATTTGTAGTATTGTCCGAGTACTTGCAGAATTTGCAGAACGCATGACTCTTAGCAAAGTCGTAACTATTTTCTTTATTTTGAAAGACAACTGTTCCGTCAAATGTATCCTCTCGTCCTCAGTTTTTGCCAGGACTACATTGTTCATTTAGCTACGGAGGACATAATAATTGCTGCCATTGAGCGGCCATAAGTTTAACACAACAATGAACAAATGTTATGTTATTGTAAATATACAAACCTTATTGAAATATAAAGTATAAAATAACTATGATAAAAATTAAATAGGATCTTTGTTTTCTTACACCTTTATATGTGACTGGATGATGTGTAAGATAAAAATAGCCATTCATTGGTCAAGTTACAGGGTTGTTAGCTGGCTCCTTGGCAGAGGTATGTAAACTGTTAGTTATTTTCTTGACATAGGCTGAAATAAAATGTAATTTTCAATATATATATAAAAAAGTGCAAACCTGAGCTGCCTCTCGTTCCTGGAGCTGCTCGACGATCTCAGCCATCGTGGTTCTTCTCTCTCTGAGAACAAAGTGACAACATGTTATGGATCTGTGTCAACACTACAGATCAATCAACTTTATTTATAAGATGACCTCCGCGAGGCTCTCACCCTCCTGCGGAGCGCCTGTCCGACTGCTCCCTCCCCGTGTCGTGCTCGCTGGACTCCTGTCTGTCCAGACGGTGTCTGTCTCTCTCTCTGCGCCGGCTGTCATGGCTGCCGTGACCCTCCTGCTCGCTGGACGTCTGCCTCTCCAGCGTCCGGCGCTCCCTCCTCTCGGCGTGTTCCCTCCACACCTCCTGCGGGAGCTCGTCTCTCCGGGCCTGGATCAGCTGCTCGCTGGAGAGCTGCCTCTCTATCCTGTGGACCTGAGGCTCGGCGTGACCCAGCGGGTCCGTCCTCGACCCCCGGGGGCCTCTGGTGGGGTCGCTGTGCAGCCTCTCCCGGCCCGGTTCGTGGAGCACGACCTCGGCCATCACGGCCACCTCCGCCTTCTCCATGCTGGGCTCCCCCAATATGGGGTCTCTCTCCCTCCCCCGCTCCCTCGCCTTCTCCAGCCGACTCGCCACCAGCAGCGGCGTCACGGCGTCGTCCAGGTGTTTGATTTTGGGTTGCCGTAGATACGGGGACGCTTTCGCCTCCAGGTCTTTCGCCGTCTGACCCGGCTGGAGGTGACTCATCGCCTTGGTCGTCTGCTCTCTGACGGTGCTGACGCTCTCCCTCGCCTGGTTGGCGGACACCAACATGGCCGCCGTGGCAATGGAGGCGATGGACGACGGGGCGGGTTTCCCGAGTCCGGCGGCGACGCCGACCATGCCGGTGTGCCGGGGCTCCAGCGTGGGCCGGTAGCTCGAGCCGTTCATCACGGGCGTGTAGTTGGCGACGGTCGAGCCTAACCGGTGGGCGGCCGACGACGGCGACGGCGTGGCGGGTGACGGTGAAGGAGGGCTGGGTTCGTTACGCTCGTAAATGGTGTGTCTGGTGACTGGCGCCAGTGGAAGTCTGGGGAGGCTGGACGGACTCACTGATGCATCTTGGGGGTCCAGGAAAATCTTGCGACCCAGGATAGGAGTTGGAGGAAGTTTGCTCTGCTCTGCTCTTAGTTTCTCCACCTACACATAATAATAAGAATCACTTTAGAACACATCATAACTGGTGCCATTATACTTTATTTTTTTTAAAGACGCAAATGAATTACAAATCCACTGAAATTAATATATGCTTGTCCCTCACCATTTACGCTTTTTTATACACAGTACTGCATATTTAAATACACTGCAGTCAGGAACTGGTGACTTATTTGAACAGCAAAAACGTAAACGAAACCACAGAATTAAGTCGGTGGCACTTATTACCAAACTACCTTACTTATGGGCTCAACAAAACAGTTAACTCCCATGATGCATTTCTGAACACTGCTCTATTTAGTGACGGATGATTGGTCGCTTAAATACTGTAAATTCTATATCTCTATGTCACCACTTTAAAAGTGATCGACATCTGTGGTTGATTGGCTGGGCGGCAAAGCCTGGGAGCTGTTCAGGTTTACATTACTATGATGGTTGTTTTAGAGAGATGGCACCTCATGTGCAATGTTGAGTTTGCAAGTCCAAATAAATGTTGTTAATTCAAAATAAAAAAAATGAACACTAAACCAGAGGTCACTGTAATCTTTCATTATGACCAAGATGTAATTATTTGACATCTTGGGATGTCTTGGGTCTGTTCGGGGCACAGTTTTACATCTTTAAAAGCTCATGGAATGAATAGACCAGAAAGAGAGACACTAGTTTCTCAATATTACATTTTTTTTTGAGAGAGAAGATGAACTTCGGCTTCTGGAGGCTCATCACGGTACGTACTGTGGTGAGTCGGCGCAGGGAGCTGAAGCGCTCCTCCCACGTGGCGGCCGCTTTGCGGAAAGCTTCGTGGCGACGGATCAGCTGCTCCACCTCGTCCACGCTCTCGCCCAGTTCGTTGCTGTTGATGAGCGGCTCCTGAGCCGTCAGCCAGGCCTCGGCCACCACGGCCTCCTGAGCGAACTGGTGAACCTCCAACACTAGAGGCAGGAGAGAGCAAAACGTTTTTAGATCTCTTTAGTTGAGTCGGTTTAATGATGTTATTACTTACATTGCTGTAGAACCTCCCAGTGTCTGTCCCATTTCTCAGACAGTTCGTGTTGCTTAGCGATGACTTTGTCCAGCTTCTCCCTGATCTGAGAACAGCAGTCGACAGGATTAGTGAAGGGAAAGTTAACCACTGTATCTGTAGCAACATATCCAATGTTTGGTGAGCAGCTAACAGCCTCCAGCCACCCTGATTTAAGATGTTTATTTCTGTTTCTACACCCCTCACTGTGGTCTCACCTCCACTGCTGCGGGGTTCCCTGCAGCCAGCAGGGTCTTTCCCATGTCGATGCACTCCCCCACTCCTCGACTCCGAGCCTCCACCTCACTCTTGAGACTCTGGTGATAGTTCATCAACACCTCCACTGACGACACGTCCCTGCAGAGAAGCCGGATCAGCTCATGTGTTTGCTCAACAAGACCAGGCTTCGTGGGAATGAGTCATGGAAAACTTTATATTTAGCTTAAAGAATGTTGTCAGTTTCTACACATTTATGTGAGAAGTTATCATTTAAATTACGACAAATACAATATTCAACTTGATTTCCATGGAGATAGATTATTACTCAATACAATTTAATACAAATTCCAAAATATTTTCATTTCAGTTAAATAAAAACGATTGAGTTCGTTTTTTTAATTGAAGCACCTTTTCCAGGGTTCAATAATAAAGACACAAATAATATGGGCCGGACACAGAAAATATTATTTAAATTAAATCAAACTGTTTTAATTGAAAAAAGTAAAAATGTTAAATAATTTTTTGACTTAAGCAACTTTTTTATATTGAGAATACCTTTGATTGTCGCAATTTTCTTTCAATTTTTATAAAGAAAAAGAATCTCCCACGATAGATGTCATGGTAAAAAAAAAGAATGGGTCGTTCAGGTCTTATTTGTGTTAAAATGTAATTTTGTGCAGGTGAATAATCTATAACAAAACTGGTGGTTAAAAATGGAACTGAACTTTGTTTTTTTCAACAACAATAAAAAATATTGTTTAAAATGTGTTTACATTGTAACAGGCTGTGTCATTTATGTTCTGTCAGTATTAGTTTGAGGCTAAATTGTGTGTGAGTCTCAGATGTGAAGACAGATGCTGTGAATCACTGATTTTCATATAATTGTTTTCTATTTTAAAGTTTAATGGCTGTATTTTAGATAAAGCTCTTTATTGGGAAGAATGGAGGCAAAATAAAGCACAAATGTTTATGTTACTTTTTTTTTTCTTTTGCTACACTATCCGTCAACGTGTAGATCTATTATGTTTATTTGATTTGAAAGGACAATGTAAAAACCTAACTCTCTCATGTTCCCGTCTGAAATCTTGGTGAACAAGAGGTTACGAGAGCGGAGTCATTATGCCATAATAATGGCTTGACTCCTCCTCCAGCAAGCTGTCAATCATGCCTGCTTTGTTTATACAACAAGGGCTTGCTCAGGTAGTCTTACAGAAGCGGTAAAGTTGTTTTTTGTATCTTCCTCTGAGGAGTTACGCTCATTTGACATGTCAAATCTGGGACGTCGGTGAAGGGTTAATCAGTGTGATTTGATCACTCTTTGATCCGACGACTTCTTACCTCGGTTTCTCTCCCGTCCCGATCTGACAAATGATGGAATCCATCCACATGATTTGATCTCGGACCATGTTGAAGAACCTCAGCTTGTCCGTCTCGGTGGTGATGTGAACCCGACACTCCTCGCAGGACGTCAGCAGCTCCTTCCAGCACTGCATCACCTCGTGTTCCCGACACGCGATGGCCTCCGCCTTCTCCCCGGCGTACACCGTCCTGAGCTGGGCGGCGCTCTCCTGCAGCTGGCGCACCTGGCGAGGGGACAGAAGAACGCTGAGCAAAGAAGTCGCCGACATGACTGATGGAAAGACTTTCTCTTCAGAATGACGTAGAACTGTGGAGAAGAACTGCTTTAGTTTGCGCCTCTATGTCCAGGTGCAGCATGGAGAAGCAAGATGACAAAACAAAGATTATCCTTTGGGAGAGAAAGCATGAAAATGCGCCAAAGACACGTAAATCTATCAAGTATACGTGACTTTTATCCATTAAGATTCACACCACTTATTTAAATGGTTAATACAAGGCTGTTTGTATACTTTTTTTGATGCAACTGTGTTCAAAACAAAAAAGGTTTCTAAAAAAACAACAACCATGATATAACAATGACACATTTGTGTTATTATTCTTATTCAATGTGTATGTCCGTTTTTCACATGCCTAATTTATCAGTTTATCCTTTGATATTTCTGTCTCAGAGATTTAAAATATAACAGGATGAGCACAGAATCATATGCTAAATGTTTTGTATCTTTCTTTTATTGTCATTTCACAAAAACACAATAGTGAAAAACTGTAAAAAAAAAAATGCCTTTGCTTGGCAACCGGTACAAAAATCTAGAGAGACGACAGTATTTGAATTAAAGTGCTTGACTACTGCATTTTTTAGGAAGTTAGTGTAAAAAATAAAAAAATAAATAAAAACATATATATATATATATATATATATATATATATATAAATGTTTTGATGAGTATTTCCTAAGCTCGCCAGGTATAATTTGAAGATGTTTTCAAAATAAATCCGTCCCTTTTACTAGAAGAAATGTATGTCCATTACACTACACTGTTTCTGTGTTTCCTGTCTGTCTAGCATCTTAGTCCTTTAGCTTCTGCTAAAAACATAAATATTGACTTGTTTAATTTATTTCCGAACAATTCCCTTCATTAAGGTGTCACCACAAGAGTGACAAATGTACATACATTTCTGGCTATATTTTTTATTTTCATTTGTACCTCTGTCGAACACAGGGGGAACGTATTCTGACTGATAACAACTTGATTGTATAATGACAAATTGAGTTTATTTGGACCTGTCTTGTCTGGTGTGTTATCTTGTGAGTGTGTTTGAGCACCTGAGTGACCAGCAGCTGGATGTCCTGCTCAAAACTCTGCAGGAGTCTCTGCAGGCTGTTGGTGTTGGCGGCGCCGCCCTGACGAGGCTGGACCTCCGGCAGCCGCCGATGTTTGTCCTCAATCTGCGACAGAACCTGAGGAAGAACACAAATGTGTCACTTCAAAACTCTCATCTGAGTGAACGACAGTGTTACCTCTCTGCAGTCTGAGAAGAACTTGTGCAGCTGGTGAGACGCGGCGAGCATCTGGCCACGTGTCTCCATCAGCTCCAGCAGGTCGGCCCACGCCTCGTTCACGCCGTCCTTCCACTCGGCGATGGTGGCGGCCTCGGAGTGACCGTAGTCGATGAGCTCGTCCACCATCTGATTGATGGCTGTCACTCTCTCCTGCCCCACGTTGCCAGTCTCCGACGCAAACTCCGTGAACTTCTCCTGCAGCACCTGAAGGTATCCAAGGATTTCCTGTGAACCTGTTGTGAAGTTGTGCGTGTGGACCACACACTCACGGTCACGTGCTCGTAGTCCTGACCCAGCTCGGGGGAGCTGGCCACGACCTCCCTCTGGGCGATCCACTGCTCCAGCTCGTCCACCTCGCGGTTGAGCTGGTAGAGCCAGTACTGCTGCTCCAGGCGACTCTTCCGTTCCTCCACCAGGTCCTTCAGCGACACGTACAGGCGGTCGATCTGCGACTGACGCTTGCTGATCTGATCGCTGCAGACGGAGACACGAAACATCTTGGATATGACACAAATACAGATAATATATTGGATATGTTTGTTTATCATTTGATAATTGAAGGTCCGTCAGAAACATCTAGCCAGGATTTGATTGAAAAAATGGAGGAAACTAATATAATTTACAATAACGATTAAAGAATCTAATTAGATTGATTGTTATAGCATGTAAATTCATATATCTTCACTTGTTTGCATTATTTTTTTTAAATCAATCACTATATATGGTTAAATATGTGTGTAGTAAGTGTTTTTTTTTTTATTGAAAATGTAATTTTGGATCAAATTTTCTTTTATTGAATTAACTTTTTGATTAAAGCAACTTTGTTTTCATTAAAACATTTCTTTTTAAAAAAGGAAACTTTTTAAATTAACTTATTTTGGAATGAAGAAACTTTTTTTCTTTAAAAATGTTTCTTTTTAATGAAACAACTTTTTTGTATCTTACTTTTTATTGAACCACTGTGTTTTCATTGAAATGTTTTTATGAATGAAGCAGTTTTTTTTTTTTAATGGAAATATTTATTTGATTGAATCGACGATTTTTGGAATATTTCCTTTTTTTATTCACAAAACATTTTTTTGATTGGGAACTTTCTTTTAATTAAACTTTTTTTTTAAATTCAAGCAACATTTTTAAAATAAATTCATTGTGGTGAATCCATTTGGGAATCAGTGGTTTCAACGTTTCCGTACCAGTCTGGATGTCCCATCTCCAGCAGCTGCCGACACTGTTGAGACAACAGCCCGATGGTCTCGGCGTAGTCCTCGATGGCTTGCTCCAGGACCAGGTGCTTCTTCAACAACTGCAGAGTACTCGGCTCGTCCTGGGCGGGAAGAAGCGCGTCAAATTCCTTCATCATCACACACACTTTCCCCTCACACACACCTTCCCCTTCTCCTCGTTCATCATGTGGAGCTCCTGCTCACTCAGCCAGGCCTCCACCTCGGCCGTGTCGAAGTAGTACTGCTGGGCCTGGTACATGGCGTCCAGCACCAGCTGCCTCCGCTCGGTCTCCACCCAGAGCAGCATCCACAGCTGGGCCAGCTGGTCGTGACCCGCCCGCACGCAGTCCGCCTCCGGGCTGCGGATGGAGGCGATGAGCCCGGCTCGGTCCAGGACGTCCTCGATCCTGGTCCTGTGGCCCTGCAGCTCCCGCTGGAGTGTCTGGAGCAGAGATAACAACTATAGTTAATGGATGTTTTACTTTATTGTTCCTCCTGTTCTGAGCTGTTGGTTTACTCAAGGGAGTTTTATTCTTCTCTTTTTAGTTTGCCATCCCCAGCTGTGTTCCTGCCTTTTTGGATTTGTGGAATAGGTTTTTGTATTTGCCTTTTTGTCGACTTTATTTTAGTTAAGACATGGACTTTGAACTGCTCTTTTTTTCTAGTCTGTCTCCCTGTTTGCGTGACAGTGAAAGAGGTTTTTGCTGAACGAGTGAAAGAAACGATAGGAGGGTCATTCCACCAAAACAAAGTAACTACAACTTTCACTATAAAAAGTATCTTGATGTTGAAAATATGAAACAATTATTTGATCTTTGGATCTAAGTTTCCTCTTTTTTTGCTCCTTTTCATTTCTCATTTGTATATATCTTGTCCCTAAAATAAGTGTTAATAAATGTCCTCCACTTAGCTAATAACACCATCTTTTATAATTTAATGATTTTGTATTTTTCCCATGTTAATGACAATCTTTGTTTTTGGTGACCCCTCACAGAAGGTCACAGTATATGTCGAGACCGCTCGCGAAATTGCCACTGTCTGAGGTAAATAAAGCCTGGACCAGTCGTGGTCATTTAAAATGATAAAACAAATGATGAATATCATGAATGGCGACATGATCATCATCAAGATCTCACCTGGTTCTTCTTCATGAGCTGTTGGACGGCCTGCAGCGAGGACCCGTGCTCCTGACACATGGCCATGGGGAGGCGCTCTTGAATCCACAACTGCAACAGAAAACCATAAGAATGTGACCAGACCTACAGAAATGGTCGTGGTTGACTCACCATTTCATCTTCCAGGTCTCGACCCACTTGATGGACCTCCTTGGATGCCAGAAGGAGCCGCCGTCTCTCCTTCAGGGGTTCGATGAGACGAACCATCCGGGCCTCTATCGCCACCTGTTGATCGGCTACCGTCTCCTTGACCTGACTCTTCTGCGGTATGGTGGAGGCCTGCAGCTGGAGCTGCCCCGCCTCCTTGTACCACTCCTCCATCTGACACTCCATCGTCTGGGAGGACAGAAGAAGCCATTGAGCAACAATGGGACCCGCGGTGATTATCAAGTAGTGGCTTGTAATCAGAAACACTGACATGAAAAGGTTTATTTTTATCATCGTTAAACATACTGAGGTCCTGCAGAGGCAGGTCTGGTGAAGGTTACCGTACCCTTGGCGGGATGGATGCTGGGTACTGGAGTGAGGATGATGTGGGAAAGCAGAGCTAATGGCGGCCTGCTAAAGAAGCTGTAAGCAGCATGCTGTGGGAGAGCAGAGCGAGAGATGGCAGGTGACAAATGATCAAATCATAAAAGCGAGAAACGATGGCGACTGCTCGATGGAGAACGATGCTGGATGCACAACAAAATCAAAAGCAGATGCCATGTAGCTCTCGAGTGGCTGAACCTCGACATTTTGTCTCTGCTGCGAAAGTGACTTCAGGCAGGCTCTGTGTTCCTGACCACTGACGTCTGTAAGGTTGTTAACCCTTGTTATCTCGGGGTCAAGGAGACCCGAAGGCCCGAAAACAAATGTGTTTGTGGTATCCCTTGAGTTGCCCTTTGGGTCAAGGCCTTAGGGTCACCTTAACCCTGAGATAACACATCTATCATTGATAGATAGGTGCACGAATCTTCGGTTTCCTGACAGAATGAGCGACTGAAAACTGAGGTCACATGAGCTTGAGTGAGTGTGAGAGGGATGGTGGGGAATGAGTGCTTCAGGTGAGTGAAGATCTGCAAACTAACAATGGTTGGATCATGACTCTAACAGGGCTTATGTGGTTGTAAACCAACTTGCTGAAGCTCAAACGATATCTGGGGCTTTGATGGAAACTGGTGCCATTTCCCTTTTGCTTTAAAATAAATCTTGGACATTTGAAAAACACATGAAAAGCTAAAGACGTTTTCCCAGCTCCTATTAAAATCATCTTTTCATGAGTGGATGACTTCATATTTACCAACCCGTAACAAGCAAGATGCACTTCATTTGAGATATAATGCGGACATTTGTTCATTGAAATGTCTCAATTTAATATAAAATTCTAATTTTAGTCTAAATTTCTATTCATCATGCATTACAGGGTGGTATGGTTAAGTTAATCATTGTGTAAAGGGTTTGATTGATATAATCTTTTCGTCTCTGATGCCACCTAAAAAAATGTTTCTTTGTCAGAAAGTCTTTTTCCGGGTGGTATGAAAAACAGCAGAATAAATACAGATTTTTATTTAAAAAAAAAGTTCAATGTTAATAATTATATAATTAAAAATTAATAATTCTGATCATATATTTTATGTGAATATTTTAGGTGCTTAATTTTGTGAACCTTTTTCAGACATTAAGACTTTGTGCACATTCTTAGGTAAAAAATGAATTCATAATGTCATTTATATTTTTAAATTTTAAATACATTTTGACAGATTTATACATTTGAGCTAAAGAAATGAACCAGAAACAAAGATCTTTATAGATGTGACCGATTGAAACTGAATTACAATAAAACGGAATCCCTCTTTCTCTGAATGGTTCAAACCTGAAGTTTCTTGAGCTGCCGGTTGACACTGGAGAGGTCCCGACCATGGTCCACGTACACCAGCTGGCCCTCCAGCTGACCCAGCCTCTGATCCAGACTGTCGTAGCTCTGCACCAGCAGGTCGCCCCTGTTGGCTTCAAAGAGCTGCCGGGCTTTGGCCTGGGTGGTGCTCTCCAGATCCTGCCAGCATTCTCTGATCTCCTCCAGCTTCTGTCGCACCACGGGGCTGAGCTCTGGCTTCTCCTGGATCAGCTGCTGACCCTCCTGAAGGAAAGGAAATTCAAGTTTAAGGTGACACAGACATTTCAGTAAAATAAACGGAAATCTGAAAATGAGTTTGAATAAAAACCAAAATATCCTCTCCCACTGAACTCTCACTCGAGAACAAGATCCCAAACCTCCATACTTACACATGTTAGCAAAGCTTTGTAGAACATCTACCTCATCTTTTAAATCTATCAAAATCTACAGTAGATCCCTTAAAATGCATGTTCACGTCGTGACCTATGGAAAAGTGTTTGTTCTTTTACAGGAATTTTGATAAAGCTCATTAAAATTTTAAAGTTAAATAAAATAAAGATTTCAACAAATACTTTTGTCCATGTTAGGTTTATTGATTAAATTTAATTTCTTACCAGTCACTAGTGAAGATGTAGAGTTTATGTACCTTGAAACGATACACAGTAGAGCTCAAATTAATCGTCTATTATTAAAAGAAAGACTTATATCTAACTCGCTTAAGACTGTTGAGGATTTAGTTTTCGGAAAATCCTATTCGTTGGCCTGTAACTTGGACTGTGTTTATAGTTTTGAGCCCCTTATTTCACCTCTCGCAACACAGTTGTCCATAATCCAGCTTTATTATGATTATATTCTCAACTAATATAAAGTTAATATTCCTATAACGCTCTTAATCCTAGTTATTGATATTTCCCCTTTGGTCCACATCATTTTTAGCCTCCAAACAAACACACACAAACACACAATACACCTGCTCCCTGTTTTTTTTTCAGAACAAAGACGTAAAGTTTCAACTTGTCTCTGGGTTGTTGTGTGGATCGATTAGATTGAACTAAAACAGTGATATTCACTGGCTGAGTTATACGAGACATTTTAAGTATTGTTGTGTAATATTTTTGACCTATTTTTGCCAACACAGAAATTGAGCAGCATTTGGTGCCCGGCAGGAGGCGGGCCGGTTTTGGACTCCGCCAGGATGGTAAAATAACTTTGAACAGTGAACAGTGAGTCACTATCTGCAGTGGGGGGGCGTACCTCATTCAGCTCAGCCAGGTGACTGTAATTTAAAATGTAAAAATAGGACCAAAGTGTAAAGGATAGCTCTCCATTATCAAACAAATTAAATATATCAACATTGATATCAAGAGAAGTGTGTCACGTCGGAGGCATTTATTTTTTTGGTTACACAACAGTCCCTGACATGTCCCTGTCTGATTCATCTGGAGCGTCACATCGACTCTCATGCTGATGTGTCAGCCGCTGCAGTGAGGGTCGGTGTGGTTCTGGCGTCGTCGCCCACAGCTCTGAGCCGAGACTCCCACGCTCACATCCCCAAGTCAGCCCTTCAAAGAGGAGCATGTTCTGCTGCTCCTGCAAACATCGGCTGCTCTCCACGAATCACCGTCAGCTGGAGGAATCTCGCCGATTCAGGCTGCATTTATGTCATATTAAAGTCAAGATCATCAAGATTCCCTTCACTTATTATTTATCTTCCTGTGTAATTAACCCTTTAGTCAACATCCTGTCCCAAAATTTGACATGCCAGTTCAAACATCTGTAACTCCATGTTTGCAATGTTATCTAGAAACTCAGAAACCATCTGTTTATTAAGCACTGATGTACTGTAGACGAGAGACAGCAAAGAAAGCAGTCAGGAGTGAGATGTGAGAGTGTTTTATCCAGTCAGAAACAAGTGGGAAAGTGATTTTACTTAAGTTAGAAGACGCATTGCTTTCATTACTGTATATAACTTAAGTTTCGGTTCAAGGAATGTCCAGTAGATGAAAGTTTGAATCCATTAATTAAGATAATTCACGTCGTTTAGAGCTCTTTCCATGTTGTAGTTAGAAAATAATTATAAATAGGATGAAAATGTTGTCTATTTGGCTATTTAACATTTTGCTACACAGTCAAATAACTCACAGTAATAGTGACTAATTAGTAAGTAAATAAGTAAGTAAGTAATTTTTATTTGTATGGCGCTTTTGTAGACCAGGGTCACATAGCGCTTAAACAATCAAAACAATATTCAATAAAGTATATACTTTAAAGATCAAGATAAAACTGATAACACAACAGGAGTTCCATAAAATCAAGGAAAAGCCTGAACAAATAAAAACGTCTTAAGATGTTTCTTGAAGGAGTCAGTAGATCCATCAAGCGCAAAGTTACACACTACAGTCACTCCAACGGCATCCTAGAATCTTTTACCAATCCTTCTACCTGATCTTGTCACCTCCCTGACAAGCTCCATACTGTGTAATGTATCAAAAAGATTCCACACTTCTAGAATGTCACTCCTCTATGGGAAGAAGCTCTTGCTGCTGAAACTCTCTTGAAGGAAGCCATTATGACGATTATGAGATTGTTGAAATGGGGTTTCAAGTTGTGACAGTTGTGTGTCTAAATCTGTCTCTCTCTCATTGTAGGAAGTGGATGATAATCTGTCGGATTAGCCCCGTAATTACAGCGCACATCGCACGCGGTCCATCAAAGCCGCTTATCGTCACCCTACACTTTCCAGCAAAGACCAGCAACAATTAAAATCTGTGCTAATTCACAAAAAAAACCTCCAACAATTGGCCTCTGGTGCAGCAGTGTTTGATCAGATGAGTCAGCATTAGATTGTTGACACAACAACTGACGAAATAATATGGAAGGAAAGAAGCAGCTACTCAGAAAAAGTACTGCAGTCAGCTAATGGTCTCCAACAACGGTCCACTTAAATAGATGTTGAACCTCTATTGTACTTATCAGTATATGTCTGTTTGTACAAAACATGCTTAAGCTCCGCCCACTGAAGACGCTATGTTTTTCTTGAGATTAAATCTTGTCTCTAGTCTCCACCTCCAAGGGACTCATTGTATAAACGAAGCGGGCGTGATTACAGCTGGCTGGAGGAGGAGTAAAGCCATTAATACTTCATAATGGACTCCACTCTTGTAACCTCTCATTCGCCGATACTACATTTCAGAAGGGGGAGAACTTTATAAAGTAATAAGTTCAAAACATGGTCATTATGAGAGTCAAACTGCATCTTGGAGAGACAGACCTTTGAAACATGTGAGTAAGAATTAGTTGCCCTTTAAAAAAGCAACCTGTAAACTAGTGAAAATGATTGCAACACAAAATCAATATTATTTATTTTAGCTGTTTTCATCTGAAGGTCAGTCAGTGAATATAATGCCAACATGTTTTTACTATGTGTTGATTCATTTAAAAATATACATTCTACTCTAATTAAAACAAAAACGATGGACAAAAATGTAAAAGCGTCTTTATTTAAAAAAATATTTACTTTTACTTAAATCTGAGTGGCATGAAAAACTCACATTTAATAAAGGAGAAGGGAGTTATATTTAGCGTTCAATTCAAATGTATTTCTTGTGATTTGTTCTCATTTCTTCACATAAACCCACACAGCTGATGCACACACACACACACACACTTGAAAACTGCGAGGTCAGACAAACTCCAGGGTCAAAGGGTAATGCATGCAGAAGAGACATGTACAGCAGTGACTTTGGCAAAGATGTACTGTACACACTTAAGCACATGCATTATTTAAGAACACAAGGGTGAGTTTCCTATATCGGTCTCAAAAAGTATTTCTGTCAACACACAAACTTAAAAATAAACATTTTTAACAAAGGATGTAAAGGCATTGTTAAGGTTTTAACCTTGAAGAGTTGATTAGTGTCGTACGTTAACACTTCAACCTTTAAATGAAGACATCTGGTGGCGCCACCCTCGGAACTGAACCTTCAATTATTCAAATGACAGATGTGATTTCCGCCCTCGCTTCCTCGCCGATGACTTGAAGCAGCTGCATTTTTGTGTCAAAGTCATTCAACAAATGATTGATCCAAAGATTGCAACACAGTTGCCAGATTGTCTTACCACCAAGTTTGGTGTTGGTGGTCTACACACTTTTTCTGTCTTTTCCCACAAAGTCAAGCAGTTTATTTGTACTTTGATTTTTCTCTCTTTTGCATTTCTCTTCGTTGCATTTCTCACTGGATACTTTGTGGACTATCTTTTTTATTCCTAGTTTGGGCATTTTCATTTTTAGCCTGCTTAAGCATTATTGCATTGGATCTCGCAAAGAAACAACTTTTTCTGTTGGGACTTCCTCTGTAGACCGATGGCTATATCACAGAAGTAAAGGTAGTCTGTTTAGGATTTACTTCTCAATTACTGTGATCTTAAAATGAAAAAATATCCTTATCATACCTGTTTATCAACATTTCCTATTGAAGGTGCTTCTTTATGACGGTAAAATCCATTTTGAATTTGATGACACTTCAAAATATGTCATTTTGACAGTCTTAAGGTAGTAAAACTACAAGTAGAATTCAAGCAGGTGATTTTTTCATTTGTCTGATAAGCCTCCATCCAGCTCGCAGCAACAGAACAGCAGAGGTATCGATTAAACGACACGTTACACACTCAGAACACTGCAAACCTCAGCCAGTTTGGTTCGGCCCGCTGTACTTAACTCCATTAACACCCCTACTTGTGGGCCGTACTTCAATACATTCGTCCTCACGTCTGCCTGTTACATCACTTCCTGGTAAGTAGAAACCAGGAAGGAGTAATGACCTTCACACACACGAGAGATAGGGATGGACATCTGTTGCTGGGCAACCATAAAAGTACAGGAAAAAAGAGACACATGACCTCAGCCCACAGACGACTTCCTGATGTAACAAGCGCTACAAGAACATTGTGGGGAGATCCCTGATCCCACACTAAGACTCGCATCGCTGTCATTACAGATGGAGCCAGGTCTTCAGCAGTGAGTGACATGAGCTCCTCAGGGCTTTAAATATATGTGGAACTATGAGGAACTTTGTGGCCAGATCTTTTAAATATGACACCAATATTTCACACTGAAACTAAATAGCTATTATAATAACTAAATAGTTATCATTAGTTAATATTTGTTTTAAATAATTATTTTCTGTCAATTGAGGTCAACGAGTCCCATGTTCAAGAGGTCAACGGTTAAAAAAGGATCAGCTTAAACTTCAAATAAACTTGTTGGACAAACAAGTTGAACATATGTATATGAAGTCTTTCCCTGACTCAAATATTCACCCAAAAATCTGCGGTGTGAGGATGGCCTGGATAACATAAATACCCTAAAAACCTCACGAATTAAGGTTGCTAAGCAACAGTCAGGAAGCAAGACTGAACATGAATAAAACTTTACCAGCTCAACTATTTTTCCATCAGTATGAAGGTATTTACTGAAGATACAAGAGTAACAAAAAACAACTATTTTTGTAGATACAATAATGATAAATTAAGACTCAACTTAAAAGCAACTTCATCTTCTGTTATTGATAAGTCGCTGTCAACCAAAAGATCAAATACAAAGGATGGAAACCATAGACTTGCACCTCATTCAAGTCTATATTTTTTTCCTCATAACAATTAAAATGACTCTGCTTCTCGTACTGTAACGACTTTTCACCCTAAACTCTTTGCATTAGCCAAATGTAATTGTTGCTGTTTATTTAAAAACATCTATATGTGAGCACTTTTCTTCCGGTTTCTACCATATAATTTGAGCCTTACAGTCCCATGTTTACTGTGGTTTATCAGATTAAATGTTTTTTCGCTTGAAAACATGGGACAACCCCTAAAACGACATGAATAAAAAAAACTAGGAGGATGAGTTTGAACTATTTTACTTTGTTCCTCTGCCAGTTGACAAGTCAACGTCCAGGTGTTTTTAGTTGGAGGGATAAGAACCGAGGCAATTACTGAAGCTAAAACTGAAACAAGGATTAATTCAGACAGAAATGATATAATCCTCTCACTGAACACTCTTCAACTTGTAAGTAAGTAAGTAAGTAATATTTGTTTATATAGCGCTTTTCGATCAAAACAATACTCTTAAACAATCAAAACAATACTCAAAAAAGTACATACTTTAAAGATCAAGATAATACTGAGAACAACACAGGAGTTCGAGATATTCAAGGAAAAGCCTGAACAAATAGAAACGTCTTAAGATGTTTCTTAAAGGAGTCAGTAGATCCATCAAGCGCAAAGAGAGAGGAAGATCGTTCCAAAGCTTAGGAGCAACAGCCTGAAAAGATTTCTCTCCTCTGGTCCTGAATCGTGTGCGTGGAACCATCAGTAGATTCTGATACACAGACCTCAGAGCCCGAGCTGGGGTGTAAGGCTGGATCAGATCAGTGATGTAAGGAGGAGCCTGACCATGAATAGCTCTGAAAGTAAGAACCAGAATTTTAAAGTTGATCCTGAAAGAAACTGGAAGCCAGTGAAGAGTTTTAAGGAACTTGCTCCAAACTTGTTTTGTGACACTGCTCTCTTTCTGTCTCACTCCCTCTCAGAGAACTCATCGCAACAGCTGGGTGAGTTTAGACAGTAAGTAGGTACGGTAATCTGAAATGTGCACTTCAAATCGTGTCTGTGGTGACGGGGCATGAAGTTAAAAAACATATTATACATCATGTGTATCATGCTACAATAACACTCTTTTAAACAGTGGCAACAACAGTTGTGTGTATCAGCCAATACTCCAGGTGTAAAGGTCTTTCTCTTTGATATTTTAGGCTCATTACATGTTTAAAAAAAAAAGTCACACATGTGAGATCTGACCTTGGCCTGGGGTGATACTG
The DNA here is from genome assembly GCF_982586985.1 of Callionymus lyra. Lineage (NCBI taxonomy): Eukaryota > Metazoa > Chordata > Actinopteri > Syngnathiformes > Callionymidae > Callionymus > Callionymus lyra. The sequence goes on from NC_141824.1 coordinate 20,258,427, forward strand.
ACCACTAATCACTTCACACGAACAATTAATGTCAGAGATGTGAACATCGAACCTAAAGAAAGAAGGCCACGCAAAAAAAAAATGAACCCAATTTAGCACCAACACTCATTGGAGGGCGTACAGTATAATCCTGGCTACTATTAAGCAGATCCAATTAGAAAAGCGCTGAACGTTATGGTCGCATTAGGAAACCCTCGTTGCCAAAGGCTTTTTTTTCACACTTTGTTAAAGACGTTCGGGCTCTAGGAGCAAGGAACCAGGTTTAACTTTTCCTTTGTTTAACAAAGGAAAAATAAACACATCTACCCAAATGAGAATGTGCGCGAAAAAATTTGCAAAGGAAGCCTATATGTGTTATCTTTACTGTATATTTAAAGCCTTTAGAAAACATTCCATTCACTGTCAGTGAATACTGAGAAGTACGCTCTTTGTCATATTAGAATTTATCAGGAAATTAAAATATTTTACTTAAGACACATTTTTGAAATGTCATTCCTAAATCATTTGATTTTTTTAAAACAGTGGATTATTTACCTGCACATTTTGAATTGACATACACGTTTCTTGTTTTATACATTACTCTCTTCATTCCAAGTGAATGAATGCAGTGACAATAAAAAATATATTTGTATTCGCTTGAGACGATCACACTGGTATTATTGTTTAATTATGTTTTATACGTATTTTATGTTATTTTATATGAGGTATTTTTCAATATTTTTCTTTGTAATGATATCTTTTTTATAGAAAGTTTATATTAAGTTATGTTTATTTTTCCTTTGTTATGACAATACAAATCCTTGTATTGGTCTAAATAAAAAAGTTATTTTTTAAAGGACTATATTTTCTTTAACTTTAACATTATCCAAACAAGGCGCTTGTTTCAGTAGTTAAGTTTACTAAAAAATCTGTACACACAGAAGATAAAATGATTGAAACACAAACGCTTTATCATTTATTTTTTAACTGTTTTGTCTGCTTATCTAAATAGCATTAACATGTACTTAAAGTTTGCCATTTGCAAGCTTTTTTGTCCGTAAGCAGCAAAACTATTTTTTTTAGAATGTAATTTTTATAACTTTTTTTCAGGATTGTTAAAAGAAATGTTCTTTAAGTTAACTACATTTTGTTGGCGTTTTGTAGTTTTATTTGGACTTTTTGTAGTTTCATTTGAAAGTTTTAAGGGATTTTTCTTTCACTTGTACGGCTTCCTACTGCGGTTGCATAGGCATGAAACTCAGTACCAGCAAAAAATAAAAAATTAAGCATACAAACAAATTATTAAAATCTAAATCTCAATCTTAATATGGTGACAACAGTTTTTGTTAATTTTTAATGAACCACATGTCAAACTAAACACTTTCAAACAAACAAAGCTCATAAATGTAAAATACGTTTGATGATCTGTATTGAATTTAGTTTGGTTCATTTCTAGTTTTCTTAAACAATTTTCCAAATTAAATTAGAACAGTATTTCTTGTCCTCTGTGCGTAGCTTCTTAAAACTTCAGCAGCACTCACCGTCTCGATTTTGTCCAGCCATTCCTTATTCTGGGCCAACTCTGCCATGAACGCCTGGTGCTTCAGCCATTTCTTATGGAGCTTCTGGGTCTCGTCTCGGCTGCCGTCCCTCGCCATCAGCATCTTCTCGCACACCCAGTCACCCAGCTGGACGAGAGAGCACAGACATCAGAAACTGATCAGATGTTTGGAAAAAATCCATGTCAAAGATGTCTTTTACTATAAGATTTTTCAACTTGACTGAGTGTCCTGTGCTTAAATACAGAGCAGAAGAATCCTAAAGTGAGAAGAGCAAGGTCAAACACATGGCATGAATATTTAAACAATGCACAGCAGCCACATGTAGGCAGACACATGGCGGCAGAAAATCACATGCACCCCCTCACTGATGCCCCCCTCTGCATATGCGACCCAGCTGCATGAAGTAAACACACTCACGCCTATCCTGACAGCATCGCTAACACATTCGGGTCAGCATCAGCACCGGCGTCTGGCCCGGCACTGACATCCTCACACCTGCATTTTCACACTTCCATCGCTCCCTCCCTCACAGCTCCAGCAAATAACTTGTTTACCGGTAATGTTTAACTGGAAGAGTCTGCAGGGTTCCGGCAGCTGCGGGCGGCAGCTGACATCCACATCCTGGCCGGATCTTGACGTCACAAAGAATGAGAGGAAAAAATGTTCCGAAAGAAGCCCAAGCAAAGCTGGGATGAAAAGAAAGGAGGCATGAGGGTAAATACCAACAACACTGGAGGCTGTGGAGGCTCGATGTTGAGGAGGAGGAGGAGGAGGAGGAGGAGGGGGTTGAGGAGGCGGAGGAGGGATGGGGGCGGCTCAGTGACGAGAGCAAGAATAGGAAGAAGAAAAAAAACCTCTTGCCCAAAACAATAAAATGGAAGGCAGCCGAGCCGGTGCACCGCCGCCCCTCCCCTGCCTCATACCTTCCTCGGGCAGGCTGCTGTGATCCCGAGCCGGCTGATTGGAGGAGAGGAGGCGTGGAGGAGAGAAGGGGCGGAGCTTCTGCCTAAGGATTTTTTTTGGGGAGGGGGCAGGGGATGCAGGAAGCTAATGGAGGTGGTGGGGTACACACAAACTGTGTCAAAGCGGGCAGAAGAATAGGAAAAAAAGGGGAGAATGAACGAGAGCTCTTCAGCCGACTTCCTGCCGACCGCCCTCGCCTCAGCTCTGCAGCAGCCCAGCTGTGGCTCGGCTTCAGGAAGATGCTGCTGCAGTGGCGCCGAGAGAGCGAAGCAGGCGGAGGCAGAAAGGATCAGAGCATCACTCTGAATGCTGGGTTTCTAGGTTAACCTCTCCACCAGCTGGATCTGTCACCGTCAGACGCCAGGACGTGTCAGACGCAACCACATGCGTTTTTTTTTTTTTTTTCAAGAGGCCTTCGGTCACACGTCGGCGAGGTCACGCAGGGTCACGCCGGTAATAAACGGGAACGTCTGACTTCACCGTGAAGACAATTTGCAGTGATTTAAACGACAAAGATGAGCCACAAACCACCATCATTGGATTGAGGGAGACAGTTAAATCCCTATGAAAGTGGTCTCTAAAAAGACCCCCATTGACACATCCGAGCGGCATTTACACACACTGGCAATACCTTTTGCAGTGCTGTCAAGTAATTCAAATGTTTAGTCAGATAAATAACATGATAAACATAATTTATATACATTAAATATAATTTATTCTCATCCATTTTAGTCATGTTACATTTTGCATTACCTTGCATCAACATATTATCAATTATTATATTATTTAACACCTTTATTTAACAGTCCATATCAACAAAAAGAAAATTCAAATGAAAACGTCCACTTTAATGTGACTGTTACTCCCCCAGTGGGTCACATAGAACATTTTGGGGAAAAAACTGCCTTCAGGCTTCCTGTGCAACAAAGCCATCAATCTTTTTGGAACTCCCTTGACACACTCCTTGACAAACCACACCATAATGTCTCCGTCGATCATAAACCAAAGGTTGAGCACTTTAATTTAGAATGTAGGGAAACAAAGGTAATCTCCAAGTGACATATAACAAGTCCAAGATGATGTGAAGATAAAATCTAGACAGATGACTGACCTGTTCCTAGGTTCCTTCCCTTCCCTCCCTCTAGGAGGAATAAATACCAGGATTACCTGATGTTAAAAATGAGTGTTGAGAATGATCCAGTAGAAAAATAACGTCAGCAAACATGTGTAAAACTAATGTTATGTTTGTTTTGAGCAACAAAAGAACAAGATGGACTTGACTTTTCTTTGCATTCGGACATGTTCCACTAGGAGGAGCCCCCGGAGCAGAATAGGAAAAATGCAAAAAGTTTTTCTTTTACAACCAATAGAGAATCTTTTCTGGGTCTTTTACAGACTAATGCTAGTTCATCGATCACACCTCCAGACAGTTTATCGATGACACAAGGTTGCCCATGGCGACGTAAAGAAGAAGCACAGACGCCCACCAACTAAATGTAAATGTGCTGCAGAGCGAACGGACACACCCTGACGACTGACCACTACACACACGTGCACAGATATGTTGTCGGATACACTCAGGCTTCTGAATTAGTGATGAGGTGATGCTGAATAATTCAGCCGGAGAGAGAAAAAGTTGGGAGGAACTACACAGGGTCCCGGACCAGGAAGATTCCAGTGACTCTGCAGGTTTGAAAGAAGGTTGAAGAGTGAGTGGTCGTGAACCAAACCAACACAATTCCTGTGTTATTTGAGTATCTGTGGCATCATTCGTCCACAAAATCACCAATGTTCCGCTATCATAGAAACATTTAGGTTAATATTAGTGTTGTGCTTCTAGTGTGAATGATCGTCTGATATCTCAGTGTAACGGTGCAGAAGCAGAGATGGGAGTTTCCCTGCAGTCATTTCCAGAGCTCCTACCTCATGACAGTCCTGCAGAAACCTCTGAAGCTCCCACTGGTCGTTTAGTTTTTCCAGCCACTGCTGAGCCATTCCTCTGTTGCGGCTCCCCCTGAGAGTGAACAATGAAAACATTTCAAATTAATAAACTTGACACAAATTTAAGCTTTCAGGCAAAAAATCTTATTCACAAGATCAATTTTTATATTTATTTAAAACAATTAGTTATTGATTAAAGCAGACTCATACATTGGATATATTATTTATTGTGATCTGAATTTATTTTTATTCATTTCAAACTTCTCCCATATCTAAAGATATGATCTTGTTAAATTAAAATAAAACAATCCAATCCAATCAACAATCCAATTTACTAAAAAAATATTTGAAATATATATGTTGGTGTCTTTTGTTTATAATCGTAAAGAACTAAATTGATTTCTGAACATGATCCAGACCAGAATAGTCTCAATAACAACAACACTAAATAATATGACATGGAAAGGAAATTCAATTGATCTAGACCAGGGGACTGAAACCCATGACTCACACCCTTGTTGGATTCACGCAGTTTAGAATGACATTTAAATACTAACTTTTCTTTTTAATTATTTTCTTTTTGTTTCTAGAAACTTTCCTCAGAAGCAAAATGACTAAATATTAAAAAGAGACTCAAATAACTGCAGCACATTTTGCATGTGAAAGACAAAGCGTTGCTAGCTCCATACATTTCTTTTGTACATTTTTGAGGCTCTGCAAATGTGTGGGTGAATTCTTGCGTGGGTTTTACGATGCACCAATCAGCCCAGTGTGTTCCTATTGTGTCATCACAGTTTTGTATTTTATTAAATGCTCTTATAAATAGTTATGACAACAAAAGAAAGATGTAAATAATAAGTGATTGAAGGAGCTGATGGATTTTAATAAGATCATTCATTTATGAATTAACTTTAAACTGTGATGTGTTTCTAAGGAGACGTCCAGTAATATTAGGGGTGAATATATGTGCTCAGATTTATGTAGTTTTCCATGCTTATTGTTACAGAGCCAACACAATACCCCAACCCCCATCTTACAGACCCACACCCCAACCCCCATTCATTACACACACACACACACACACCCACACACCACATCACACAGATTTCATGGTCAGGTGTCATTTCTGGCCCAAACAGAATCGACTGTGTTCTGTTCTCTGCTTTGTTTCCACATTCTTCTGCTGTTTTATCACATCTTTTTTAGAGCCGCTACATCTGTCCTGCTGTTCACCATCTCCTTTTTAGCGTGAACAAAACACACATCCGCATTTGAGTGAGATTGAAATACATAAACAGCTGATCATCAGTATTTAGACGATAAAAATCTGATTTATTTGCTATTATATTTTTTATTATGCATAACACTTCCCTCTTTTGTTAAATAAGAATTATGTTATTCAATCTCCTGACAGGATTAGACATGCACAATTGAAATGACTGCGACTCCTTGAAGGTTTATAGTACAGACACATTAACTGAGATCCATACGACTGCACCAACATAGACCAGAATCATCCGCACATTAGCCAAGATTTATGCTACTTTCCCATCTTCTACATCTCCTCAGTCAGTAAGTGAGTTGATTATTCAGGTTCTGAATTTATTTATTTTTTAAGTGGAGTTTCTCTGCCGCAACATTCACTTGAGCGTCATTAAATTCCTTCACAGTTCAACATCCATACGATCTACACAAACCCAGGACAGTTGTGCATAGTTACAGTTGTACAGTTAAAGGGTTTATGTAAAGTTCCTTAAAGAGAAACTATTGTACTCATTTGTATGTGTCTGTTTGTACAAAACTCTCTTTCAATTGAATATTTACCTTAGAAAATGTGTTTAAGCCCCGCCCACTGAAAACACGCTGTTTTCTGGGGATAAAATCTCGTTTGACATAACCACACCCACTCTGCTGTGATTGGTCAGTCATGTTAATTTGTCAAGCTTCGATACCGGAAGTCTCCACCTCCTGAGGACTCGTTGTATAAACAAAGCAGGCTGTGATTAAAGCTGGCTGGAGGAGGAGCGAAGCCATTATTACGCAATAATAGATTGAGCTCTCATAACCTCTCATTTGCTAAGATTTCAGACAGGGGAGAACCACTTTGAAACACAGAGCGAGACTCACTGCATCTTGGAGAGAAAGACTTCACCATTAGTGTGTGAGTAGGTCAGGGGTGTTGGGTTTTCACATTAGTTGTGTAACTTTAATGAAGTACACAACATTACCTGGTAGCAAGCGTGTCGACGCGCTCTCTGATGCGATCGGAGTAGATGTTGTTTTGGCTGATCAGACTCTCGCCGGCCTCGATCACAGCTTTTATTCTGTGGAGATTCAGCTCCATGGTGGTGGTGAAGTCCTTGTGTTTCTTGATGGCCGCCTCGACAGTTTCCACGGTGGTGGGGAGCTCCACGTGAGCGAGGGCAGACTCCTGCGAGGAACCACCGAGATTATTAATGAGGCGTCATTGAAGGAAGCCTGGTTTCTGGCTGAGCAATCACCTGGTTGTTGATGAAGGACTCGGCCTGTTTGACATCTCGGAGGAAGAGGTGGAAGATGTGAGCCTGGACCAGAACTTCTCTCCGGCTCTCCCACATCTCCAGCAGCTTGTTCCAGCCTACGTCCAGCTTCTGGAGCCACTGCTGCAGGGCCGCCTGAGGAAGAGGAGCCTCCTCCACCTCCAGCAGCTCATTCATGGCCTGTAGCCGCTCGTAGTCTTCTTCGTACCTGCAGACCAAACCGTTATTTTCCATGATAGACGAACCAGTAAAGACCCGACTCTAACTCACCGTCCTATTTCCTCCTTTAGAGCAGCATGTTTGTTGATGAGCTTCTCAGCTTCTTCCAGGTCGTTGGGCAACTGATCCGACGCAGCTGAGGCCTGTGTCTGGACCAGCCAGGTGAGGAAGGAGTCCAGGTCCTGGTCCACAAGACTAGTTAGTCTTAAATTCATAATAATTGGCATCCGCTGGTATCGTGTCTCCTCTTTACCTGTATGAAGCTCTGCAGCCTGCTGGCCACCGTCAGCGAGTCCTCGCAGCCCTGGAGGGTCCGTTTCAGCTCCTCCCACTCCACGCTGATGCCATCGAACTGCATCAGAACCTCCATGGTCCGACCCGGATGGGCGGTCGCCATATGCTCAGCCTCTTCCTGAAAAAGTTTAGATTCAATATTTTGTATTAATACTGTTCTACTTTAATGCAAGGCACTTTTAAAGGTGTGGAAGTATAAAAGTGCAAGAAAAGCTGAATAAAAAGTGGTCGTGACATTACTGTCAGTAAGTAAGTAAGTAATTTTTATTTGTATAGCGCTTTTCCAGACCAAGGTCACAAAGCACTTAAACAATCAAAACAATATTTAATAAAATATATACTTTAAAAGGGAAAGATAAAACTGATAACACAACAGGAGTTCCAGAAAATCATGGATTTTAAGCCAAAATAAAACAAATAGTTAATCTTCACAAAGCTAAAGCTAAGCTAGCTTTAAACATTGTTTGTGACGTGACCATCCAGAGTCACGTCACCAACTTAACTTTACTTTTACTTACTTAACTTAACTTTACTGGTTAAGGTTCTAACATTTCCATCCAATTCTATCTTGTTTGAGTGAAAAACAAAAGGTTTAACTGATTTTTCTCTCTCTTTGTCTCCATAAAAAGGAAATATAACCCCATTGACGATTAATACATAATTTAAAAATAAATATAAACTAACTCTGATAAGGGAAAACTACAGAAAATATACTTTACGATATAAACTGTTTACCTTTCCCACAATAGTCAGAATTGATAGCATCCTAAAGTGGTATTTTAAGTTGTTTTTTTTTATTAGTTTAAAGTTAGTTAGTTAGTTAGTTAAAAACCATTTTGTTTTATTCATGTAGGATTGTCTTCAGCCTTTGAAAAGAAAATTAATATATGCTAAAGCTAAGCTAAGGCTAATGCTAAGCCAATGCTAAGCGAATGCTAAGGCTAATGCTAAGCGAATGCTAAGCGAATGCTAAGCGAATGCTAAGCGAATGCTAAGCGAATGCTAAGCGAATGCTAAGCGAATGCTAAGCCAAATGCTAATGCTATGCTAATGTTATGCTAATTTTAAATATACATAGTTTTGTATTTTTACTTTGGTTGTGAATATGTTAAAACCTGACGATTAGAAATAATAACAAGCCTGAAACCTCATAGTGACTCCTCACCTGCAGATGCAGCAGTTTGGGCTCCAGCACCGACAGCGCCCCCTCCATGGTGGACAGACGTCTCTGCAGGGCCATGACTCCGCCCAGGTCGCTCCCGACGTACTGAGTGGTGTCGATGGCTTTCCTCTTATCTTGGATCTGGGACTTGATCTCGGCACATTCTAGAAGGTAGTTCTGCAGACGCATCATGGAGTCCAGCTGGTCCTTCTTCTGCTCCACCAGCTCCACGATGCTGTTCCACCTAGAAGGAGATACACAGTTAACGGTCATTTGTTGGGACCGTAGACCCCGAAGACACGCCATCTGTTTTCTCCATGCAGGTCTCAGTGTGACTCTGACACGAGACCCTGTGATGGCGGTGAGGTAATGGGATCAGCAGACAAGAGCCAGCTGGTTGTGTCTTCTTCTACTTAGACTTGTTTTACTGTCATTTATAAGATGATTTTTGATTCGTGCGTAACAAAAATGGGTTTCCATTCGACGGACGCTGAGACGGACCGGCACAGATGGTCCACCTGAGTGGACCTGCTGCCGGGGTCATGAGACCAAGACCCACATGGTCATGATGGATGAGGTTCAACTCTACCCGCCTGTTTTTCAACAACCATTACATTGCCTTTAATGCTTTTATTAAAATACACCTCAGGTCTAGAACGATGCTTTACTTGACTTTACTTACTTTATGTCTAAAAATAAATTGAGAAATTGTATATATTTTATAATTGAACGTAACCTTTTCCCTTTAAAGTAAAAATCATATTATAATCATAATACTTTAGATTTCTTTCTACGCTGATGTTTTATGATCAAACTTATGCCATTTATTTATTTTATTTCCTATAAAATTGCATCTATTTTCAATTAATCTTCTCTGTCTATGGGTTTGTAACGTGACATGAAGGCAGCAGAACCTGCCAACGCAACATCATCAACCCATGATCAGACAGAGGTTTTTTTTCATTGCGGCAAGAACACAATGAACTCCAGAATGTGACAAAACATTTGTACAGCTCTCGCCGAAGCACATGTAATCTTCTCAGACGACAGAGTTTAGTGGTGACAATGTTAACAAATAGGATTTAGAATATTTTATTGGAAGATTCCTCCTCCTTCTTCACCATCCCTTCCTTTTACCACTCCACTCATCCTTTATGTTATTCTACTATTGTGTGATTGAAAACCTTCAATAGAGGGTTTTTTTTTGTGAATCTATGTAAATATTTATAAAATGTGTGAGTGGATTTTTCAACCTCAAAGCTTTTATTTGTAGTGACTACCTGGAGTTGAGGTGATCCTGACACCCTCGGACCTCTGAAGACGACGGATGCCCCCCATCCAGGAGCTGCTGCACGATCTGGTTGACGTCCAGGATTCTTCCCATCAGGCTGTTCATCTCCTGGTCCAGAGACTCGAACCTGAAACAAATCAGTTTTTTAGTAATAAAAAGGACGATAGATCTGGGTTTAATGACCAACATGACGTAAAAAGGTGATTTTATTCTTTAAATACCTGTTTTTAACCTTTTAAACTGACATGCATAATCAAACTGAGGGGAAGATTAAGAACTATCTGCCATATTTAAATAACTTTGACTTGTTGAGTTTATTATTATTTATTATTATAATTATAATTATTCTCGTGTTGACAATTCAGTGTTCAGGTGTTTTACCTGCTGTGGTAGGACTTGAAACATTCCTGAACTGACACGAAACTAATATTTATTTTATGATGGTTTTAAGTGAGACTTAAATATAATAAACACGATAATAAATACATAATCACTTTCCAACTTGTCGCTTCAAACACTTTTTTGGTTTAGTGTCAATCATTCTCAGTAAACTCACCACCAAAGCTGTGTACATGGTTTATTAGACAATTTTTTTTAAAACGTTTGATTTATTTCGAATACCATTAAAATTCAGGAGTTAACGTACTAAGTAACTGGTGTAACTCTTAAAGCAAGTGCAGGTGAATCTGGTCTGTGTTTGGGTCGTCCTACCGTGTGGTGGCCACTACCGTAATGACTGTTATACGAGCAAAAAAAGCGCAAGATTTTCAAGATTGCAAAATGAATGTGATTTGATCTTCTCGCTCTGGACACTGATATTTCCCCCTTCACTACGGCTGAAGTCTCTAAGTTAGTTTTGAGGGTGCAACTTTATGTACCAGGCTGTCCCCCGTTTCTCAACCCAGGGTAGCTGGGACAGTCTCCGGTAAAAGGACTAATCAGTAAAAATGATGGTTGCATTTTCAGTTCATCTTATTGTATCATTGTTTTACAAAATGAAACCACAAACCAAATATTGAAAACATGTTAATGTGAGTAGCAAAAAGATAAGAACATTTCCTTGCACCACAACCGTGTGCACCATGTGCTCCACGGTCAACTATAAGTAGAACTTTCACGATGTCATCCCTGCTTCTCCTGCTCACCTGTGGGCGACCACCTCCACCTCCTCTATCCTCTCTGGGATCTCCATCTTGTTCAGCCACTGCTCCTTCTCGTCGATCCACAGCTCGCAGGCGTTGACCTCGCTGAACATGCGATATACGGCGAGAGCGTCGTGCAGCCACTGCTGCCGAAGGACGGCCACCTCCACCACCTCCGTGTACAGCTGCTCCACCTCCCCCATCCGAGCCTGGACCTCCTGGTGAGAAGACAGGAAGTGTTACGGTGAAATGAAGATGCACTTGAGTTGAGCTTCTGCACCCACTTCCTGGTCCCGGTACTGCAGGGGCAGCACCACCAAGTGTTTGCGTAGAGCCACCACTTGAAGCCGATGCTTGTCCACGGCCTCGCTGACCCCTCGGTGCTTCTTCAGCAGGGACTGGGTGGAGTACTCGTCGTGGCCGAAGTCCTCGCTGGAGACCAGGCGGTACGCGTCCTGCATCCAGGCCACCAGGTCATCGGTCTCGGTGGAGAACTGGAAAAAGTTGAGCGCCTCCTGTAGGTGGCCGAGACGCTGCGCCGCCTGTTCCTCCAGATTCTTCCACTCCTCCTTCACGTCCAAGATGCGCTCCTGGATCCCTGCTGTGCTGAAGTTCTTCTCAGTGAGGATCTGCTTTCCTTGCTTGATGGTGTTCTGAAGGCGTGAGAAGAACAGGATTTAAATAGCACTCAGTCTCCGCGAATACGCTCATTTACACTTATTATCATTGCCCTGCATTCATTTAATCCACATAATTAGATTTAATCTATATGATTAGATTTAATCTATATGATTAGCATTTTAAACACCATTGACAGAACCAAGATGAACAGCAGGTGGCAGTAGTGACGGTTCCTTGACACGTTATCAACACTATCTCAAAAACTTTTGTTTTAAGTTATTATGCTAACAGAGAGACATACCAATCATTCAATAGTATTTTTTTTCTGCGAACGCCACAACGTTTATTTTCATAGAGAGCGGTACAGCCTCACTCATTCCTTGGAACTTCCTTGGTATTGCATTTCCTGATCACATGAGTTATAGTTTTTTAGTTATAGTATTACACGTTTTCAGTTCTCGTTTGTACTTAGCCACTGCTTTAGTTGGACATTAACATAAAATCTGCCCCTTCATCTGACATTTATATCAATATTTCTTTCTCTTTTAAATGGAAATGCATTTTGTGAATTGGGACTTTGTGTTGTATACTAAAAAGTTGTGTTTTTGCAATTATTTTCCCAAATTATTGAATATTCTTCTAAGAGGAGAATTTGTTTTCCTTGAATATTTTTATTATATTGCTTGACCCCTGTGTTAACTCAGGATCAAAGTGACCCAAGGGCCCAAAAACAAATGGGTTTGTCGTATCCTTTGTGTTGTCTCTTGTTCAAGGTGAAGGACCTCCAGCCCTGCATATGTACTTATGGAAGCCAGGGAGGTCGTTCACCTTACACAAGGGATACAACAAACACATTTGTTTTCAGGTTAAAATTTCATTTACACACTGATTGCTGTTGCTCTGTGCGATTTACAGAACTGTAAAATCAAATGATTTTAAATGGCATTATCAAAATGATATTAGTGAGAATTCTAAGTTCATATGCTTGCTCACATTGTTTTGAAGAACATCTACCCCACACTTGAGTAAGGTGTCTCAAAGATAAACGTTTCAGTTCCACACCTGCAGCAGTGCTCGGTGAGCCAGAAGCTCTCCAGCCAGAATCTTGTGTTTCTGCAGTAGCTTGAGAACACTGCTCAGGTCCTTCCCGTATCCCTGAGCTCCCAGGATGGAGCTCTTCTCCCTGATCCACACCTCCGACTCCTCCAGCTCCTACCACACCACAAACCACACAGGAAGAGAGGCGCAAATTAAAGATGTTCAAAGGTTTTATCTAATTTGTGGGAGAAATACTTTTGTATTTGTAACGGCCCTAATTTACAACACAATCTCAGTAAACAAACATATTTCTGTGGAGCACCTGGAAAAATCCCCAGAGTTCCTGGGACTCCTCGAGCTCGTTGCGTCTTTTGGCCGCAAGCTGCCTGAGCTCCTCCAGACACGAGGAAACATGGTTGACACGGTTACAGATGACTTGTGGGTCACACGGCTGGTATCCTGGGAGACGGGAAGAGTAAACGGTTATTAGTAAAGGCGCAAAAATTAAAGATTTATAACTACTTTGTCTAAACAAGAAGGATCTGTCTCGCCTGCAGTTAATACAAAACTCTGCAGCCAGAATTCTGAGCCGCTCTAGTAGAAGAACTTACATTTCCCTGATCCTTAAATAAAGTTAATAATAAAAGTCCAGGAGTGAATGTTACTTTTTATATGTCAAATAGTTAAGAGTTCAATTGTATGTTTCTCTGTCTTCACATTAACAGTGTTTTTTCAACAGCTAAACGTTGACGTTTTTAAATAATTGTAGACGTTAAATTGTTTAACCCTTGGGTTATCTCAGACTCAAAGTCTTCGGGTCACCTTGACCCTAATATAACACCGAGGTTCAACAACATCAAACATTTAAATCGCAATGAATGGGAACCCGTTTGTTTTCATCCACTTGTTTTGTCCTTTAACGTGATTGATCAGTTTGTCCTTTAGTGCTCCCAAGACAGACACAGCAGTTGGACTAGAAGATAACGTGCAGGAAGTCATTAAACCTAAAAACAAGAAACGCAATCTTTAAATCAATCCTGACAGGAAGACAGGGGACGACTGTACATTTGCTGTGATTACATCTGGTCGACTGAACGGTTGTGCTCTGGAAAAGAGCAAGATTTCAGTCAGCAACGAAATTAAATATGTATTTTCTTTTTGGCAAATCAAGTTAGAGTAAATGAAATAGTTGAATTTATAGATTCTTGTGGTCAGAGACCGATAATAATTCATTATTTTATTGAAAAAAAATGTAAAAAGTGTCATTTTTCCCTGACTTAATAAAGAAAAATATTAATTTAAAAAATTCAAACCGAATTAATAAATTCATGTAATGTATAATTTATTTAAATATGAATATTACAATTAAATTAACACATTTCTGCCAGGTTTATTTAGAGAGACAAGAAATAAAAAACAAAAAGGACAACTGAAAAGAAGAAAGAAATAGTAAATATAATGCAACAATATTAATGAGTTTAACTCATAAGAAATAAGATAAATGTATCTTTGTGAGCAGGATGCATTTATACATGGGGTATAAACCTTAGGAGGGCAGCATGTGCCCCCTTAACCTTTGACCCAAGTCTACCATAGGTACAGAACCTCAAGTAGACAATAATGCGATCATGGTTCTACATTTGTACTTCAAAAAACTATTATGGTGCCACATAAAATGTGTATTTTGGCAGCATTTCAGGAACCCAGTAAGAAGGGAAGACCTTTAAGAAGACCCAGAATGTGACGTAGCAACAACCAGACCAGGTTCCATCCCATTAAAATTGTTAAAATGACTGAGGTTTAGTTTCAAATACCTTCTACGGTTGTGAATTTGAGCGCAGAAGCGTTCAGGGTTTCGACACGCTCGGACTGAACTGCGATGTCAGCTTCCTGGAGACTGTGCTTCTGCAGCAGGTCATCCACTTCCAGAAGATGTTTCCCAAAGTCTTTCGACAGCAACTTGATCTGTAAGTAAAGAGAAATAAAAGTGTATCCATGTTTCACCTTTTTTTTCCAAAACCCTTCAGTACCTGTGTCTCCTCCATCCAGTCGATCATGTAGACCATGTCCTGAAAGGTCTTCTGGAGGGCCAGGTTCTTCTCCAGCCTGGTCCTCCTGCCGGCCACGAGCTCCTTCAACAGCGTCCACTGCCCCAGGATGTTCTCCTTGCGTGCCAGAATCCGTCGGATGTCATAGTATCCTTCCACTTCCATCTCGGCAGAGAGCTCCACCACCACACCGATCCGCTCTTCATAGGAAGCGATATCTGCTTCAATGGCCTCATGTTTCTTCATCGCTGCTTCCACGGCAGGAAGGTCATAGCCGAAGTTGTCCTTGGAGAGGAAAATCGTAGTAAAATTATTTTTTGTACGCTATATTAAAATTTATTTGACAAATAAAATGTAATCAAAGGAACAACTGCTGGTGTCTGGATGTTCAAGAAAATGAAAATGTACACCAAAATATACTGCATTAAAATATTTCAAGGTCTTTGAAGTAGGGTTTGGTTGCGAAAATGTTCTCAAATGCAGGAGAACCAAAAGGAGATATTGCTGCACCTGCGACACCAGTCTCTGGTTCTCGTTGAGCCAGGCTTGTCTCATGGTCGTCTTGTGGTCAAAGCGCTGAGCCAGCATCTCCAGTTTTTCGTGACGAATCAGCTCCTTCCGCAGGGCCACGCCCCTCTCATGCTCCGCCTTCTCCAGCCGCTCCCAGGCCTGAACAACCGAGCGTAGATAAGAAGAAAGCCATCGTAATTTGTCGGTCATTTCCCATCTCAGTCTGTCTTTATCTTATAGTCATGCCTTTTTCTAGCCTCTGCTAACGACAACCTCAGCATCCTCAAGACTTGTTTATTTTTAAATACTACCTTGTTGATATCTGAGATGAGTTTTCCGTCATGAGGCACGTAGGGTTTCTGGTTGTTGGCTCTGAGTTTGCTTTGGATGGTAAAGAGGAGAACTTCCAGATTCCCCTTTTCCTGGAACCTGGAAATAAAACAACATCCTGTTGTTCACACGGCTGTGAAGGTCACCTACCCCTCCTTCAAGCTGATCAACATCCCAACTTACTTGACAGGCTTCTCGACGGTGCAGTATGTCGTGAAGGCTTGAAGCTGCTGCTGGACTCCCGTCAGTGAGTTGGCGAACTTCTGGTTGCTGATGACGCCGATGGTTTTCTCGATCCAGTCCAGCAGGTCCGAGGCGAGAGCTTCGTAGCGGTTCACAATCTTCTCTGCTTCAACACATTTCTCCAACACCTGAGAGCCACAGAGCCAAAAAAATCAGCCAACGATCTTCTTTGTGTGTGGATGAACCACGGCTACCTTGCCGACCCTCTTGCCCTCCACAATAAGAGCCTTCATCTTAGAAAAGTAGTGGTAGTAGGAGACCACGTATGTGATGATGGACTTCTCATCTGGATTCTCTGTGTTGACATCTGGAGGACCAGGATAGAGGCGAGTCAGATACATTTAGAGATTTTCTTTAAATAAAACTCTCTCACCCTCAGGGTCCAGAAGTTTGGTGAGGCCTAGACGTTGCTCAGCAATGTTGAAGGCCTGCTGGAGGTTGTGAGTTGCATTAGACCTGGTGAGTTTGTGGAACTCGATCAGGTCGGGTCTGCAGGACAACGTGGAGAAGTTTGGAGAGAAAGTTAAGAAAGGCTAGACAGTCGAAGCACGAGTACAGGTCTGGGTTCTTGCTGGGTTTTTGCAAATTCTCATCATTAAAACAACAACACACAGTTAATAAACAAAAACATTTGAGTGTAGTAACAATTTAAATTTAAGTTAAAAAAAACATTTTAACTCCAAACATACATGAATAAATTCAATTGTGTTTCTAGCAGTTGCAGTAAGACGTGAGGAAGTCCATCAAATACAATTCAAGATACTTTATGGATGATTTTTGAGTGGTATGTAAAACGACATTTTCCAAAAGGCTTTCTAACTGAAATATTTAAACAATCTCTTCATGAGTCCATAAACACTAAATGATTTTCCATCACCACTCCTTCTTTCACTCCCTCTGTGTGAACTCATTGCTGCGCCTGCATGTGTCTATCAGATGGGTATTGTCAGGCACATCTAAAGAGAAAAATAGTTTTCTATTTTGACAAACCATTGGACTTTATCGGACGTAAAGGATTTAGAAACTAGAATACAACAGAAGATCTATGTCTGTGGATTGTCCTTTTGCAGAAGTACTAGGGGATGATAATTAAGAAATGACAGTGATGTGAGTTTAGAATTCCCTGTAAAAGGTGGAGTTTAGATTGGAAAAAATTGTTTTAAATCTTGTCTTGACTAATCTAGATGGACAAAAGACTATTCAAATAACAGTTTTCTTGTCATCTGTACAAAACTATGAGACAACTAAACTGAATCAAGATATAATTTATTCTTTAGGTTTAGAAGAAACAATGTTGGAACGTGTTTTTGATCCCTGATCAAACAAAAAGGACCGAGGACCTCATTCTCTGGATTGCAGCCTCCTTTTTTTCCGGTATATGTCCTTTTTTTTGTTTTACCATTTTCCATTTCTCCATGGAGCCAGATAGCATCCCTTCCTACTGACCTGTGTCTGTGAATGAGAGCGTTGAAGGCGAGGCCGTCCCTCCAGCAGGTGGTGAAGTTCTGGATGTTGACCTCAGAATATCTGGAGAATGAAAGAACTTTTCTTTAACCTTCTCGCCCAGACATGAGCAGCGTTCCAACCGTCCCAGCGCTCACCCGGCAGTCTTCATCTGGCACCAGAGCAGAAGAGCATCCTTGGCCGAGCGGGTTTCTCTGTTGTCCTCCGTCTCGATCTTTATCACCTGGATCTGGAAGAACAATGACAGACGCTGAGTCGGGACGGACCTGATATGGTTATTCTTTTTAATTAAAACACTGCCGGATACATTTTTTGTTTAGCTACTTGTGTACAGGTGTTTTAGTCCAAATTGAATTTGACTTGTAAAACTAGGTAGATGGAGTAACTCGACAGTTTATATATAATTTTTTCTAGTAGCCATAAATTATGGAATAACAGAAGAGGCATCATTGGTAAATAAATAAGTCATGTAATAAATAGATGTGACATTAAAATTAAAACAAGTTCACATGGAAATGAATATGCCTGCTTTTAGTTGTGTTTATTTTTCACATGCTCACTTGCTCACAGCGAGAGTTCTGACTCGCTCTAGTAGGAGAACTCACATTTCCTTCCTGACTCCTTCAAGAAGCATCTTAAGACATTTTTATTTGTGCAGGCTTTTCCCTGCTTTTCTGGGACTCCTGTGTTTGTCTTTTGTGTCTTGGCCTTTTAAAGCATGTATTTTAACTGTCTATTGTTTTTGATTGTTAAAGCGCCTTTCTAGACCAGGGTCACAAAGCGCTTTAAATAACCTTTACTTACTTTTATTTCAGTTTACAGTGACACGTTGACAAACAGGGAGAATAAAATAAAATAAAATAAACATTTGAATGAAACTAACGATCAGCAATGCAGTGACAACTTTAATTAAAAAAAGCTGAATCAAAACGTTCTAAATCTAAAACACTTATTTTGGGAAGCAGAAGCGGAGCGAGTCTGAAGATCTCACGAGTGAAACGTAACAACCGACGAGCACGTGAGTCAAGCTTTGATGGCGGCTCGCGGTTTCTCAGCCGATCACGTCAGAGTGACATGATGCACAGTAATTGGGGACATAACACCCCGGAATCAGCTGATGCCTACTTCACACGCACATGTGGCACTTTCCGTCTTCACGTGATCAAAAGTGTTGGATGATGTTTTTCCTGTGAACTCCATCCCTGACTCGCCCTGACACCCGGTAGTCCTCAAGAACTCAGCCAATAAACACACAATAAAGGTGTGTGTCTTTAACACAGCACGCAGTTGCAAATGACAACAGCCTGATATTATTTCCTTTTTTGGTCAAAAAAATATAACCTTCTGACCGTCACTCCCTCCTCTCACCTCACCCTCTCTCACTGTCTCCCCCTCTGTTACTGCAGTGGCCTGACTGCTGACTGGACAAAGCAAAGTCTCTTCACGGAGGGACGATGCTGAGCCAAACAATGTGACCAACACACAACTGGAAGGCACTTAAATCACTTTCACATTTCAAGGGAGTTCTTATTTTTCTACCGTCGGTTTAAAATTCCCAAGATATCGTCATTATTTAGGTTTGACCTTTTCCTGAAAAAATGTCTTAAAACTACATAACATAGTTATAAATTAGATTTTAAATTAATATATTTATAAATGAGAAAATAAATAAGAGATATATTGTTGACTATGACATGGAGCGGATACCAGAACGTGAATCTTTAAGGAAAGCGGTGCAGCTCTTCCTCGTCTCTTTGGTGTTTTAGCGCTTTCTTGTTTTGTGTTCTTCTGGCTATGCCTGTGTGTCTGAATTACCCTTGTGTCGTATAGTTACAGTTATAGTTATAGTGTCGTTTTTTACCCTCCCTGATGATTCTTTTTTGGGGGGTAAGGAGCTTGTACTTCCTAACTGTTTGTACTTGTACTTGTACTTCATATTAAACACATGGACACACACACACACATGGACACACACAAATATGGACACAAAATTCTTTGGACACACGCAAATAGGGATACAAATATATATATGTATATATGGATTGTTGTGTCTACAATTAAAAAAACATGTGTTGGTGCACCTGAGTGTTGGGTTTAACCAGTTAGATCGTGAGTGTGTCCTCTGAAAGTCAGCTTTGGAATTTGCAAGGAAGTGACATCATAATATGCAACTGTGTCTAATCATTTGCCAAAAGTGTGAAGCTGAAATTGTTCTTATGGTTGTAATGTTGTTTTTCTATAAAAAAGTACAATTGTAATATCACTGATAATACCATTACAAACACAATATAAATCAAGCATAAAAAGGTCATTACCAACAGTGACGCCCATACAGTGTTCAGTGTTTTAGTCTACAACATTTTTGGTGGAATTGTATAGAAGCTAATACGCTGACCAACAAATAGATGCTTCATTATTGTTGATGAACTGAAAAAAAAATGCAAGAATATTTTGATCCAAAAACATCAAACCGAAAGATAATGGCTGCCCTGAGCTGATCCCAGCGCTCCGTCTAGCAGATGGCTTCTGGACCTACATGCTAATTAAATGATCCTGGCGGGGGGTTGTGGCATCTAGCGTGACCAGAGAGAGTCCCGGGAGACTTCCAGGGGCAGGCGCTGTCGTTACAACCTCCGCAAAGATCGTGAATAATGTGACCGTGTGGAGGCTGGAATGTTGCGCTGGAGCGTGAGGAGAGCGCCGGAGCCTCAGCTGGACCGACTGATGATCTGGTAAATGTGTGTGTGTGTGTGGCTGGTTACACACAGGTTGTGTGTGTCCTTGTGGAGGACCAGACTGGTCGGCGACTATGATCCGATCACACGTTCTAGAGTGACTTTAAGAGCCGACATGATGATGCAGCAGCTGGAAAAATCCATTCAATTAAATATTGCTGATGATGGTCTTAAATTAAAATAAATTACAATACTATTGTTGTTCCGTCTTTCATTCCTTTATAATCATAATAAAGGTGTGGGGAATACGTGTTTAGAAAATGTAGAATATATTTAAGATCATTCTATTATATTTAGGATGATAAAAAAAAAATCCTATTAAGTTGTTTTCTTTTTTAATAGCCAATTTCCATGTCATGTCGAAATTCAATTTTATTCATTAAATATGAATCTTTATTATATATATTAACCTTACGTTTCATACATTGTTTACTTTATTTAGAGGCCAAGAATATTTTTGAAGTGTATATCAAATAACTGAAAATAAAAACAGATAGCAAAACCTTTTCATAAGTCGTGAATGAAACAAAATCATTAAAATTAAAATTAAATAAAGATGTAAGTATTGTTTAAGAAATGTTTATCCTTTATATTTATATATACAAAAAAATGTGTTAAAATAAATAAAACAATGGCCAGAGAGAGAAAATATATATATATATATATATATATATATATATATATATGTATATATATATATATATATATATATATATATATATATATATATATATATATATATATATATATATATATATATATATAAAATAACAGTAAATAAATATATTAAAATAATATTTAAGATCCATTAGTGGTTTATTTCCCAGCTTTGTATTCAAAGCTTTTCAGTTTTTACTTCAACATATGTTTCATAAATCAACCCTTTTAAAGCAGCGCTTCAGGTGTTCTGTGTTTACCTGGAAGCGCAGAATGATGGTCCAGATGAGGCCCAGTGTGAGTCGGTGGTTTCCATCCACGATGTCGTGAGAGCCGACGTTCTCCAGGTGAACTCTCTGCTCTTTGAGGAACTGCAGCGCCTTGTCCACGTTCTCCAGGCAATGGATCCGCATCCGCCCTCGGGTGGGCCTCGGCTGTGAAGGGAGAAAGAAATGCTCATCTAGAGGAGCTGAGTCTCAGCTCAGATTGAGGACCACTAGAGCATCATCTGGAAAAATCAGTGCTGAGATCCTGAGGCCACAGAAACAGAAGAAACGTTCTACTCCTCATAGAAACTGTGAGGAGCTCCTCAGTTCCCTCATGAAAACCTTGTGAGTGTGGTGATCGTACCAGCAGCTCCCCGCTGAGGACCTCCAGCAATCGGGTGAGCATGTATCCATCTCTCAGGTCGTTGTAGAGGTCCGATATGCGACATGAAACTCTGGATAGATGAGAATTAACCCATTTGGTGAAGGTCTTCTTCTGCACCGCGTCTCGCTCATCTATAGAAAATGAAGAGATTGGAGATGAAGCGGAGTCGAAGTCTGAGGACGTGAAGAACCATCTCTGGAGGAGTCTCACACCTGCCAGGGCCTTGATGCGCGAGCACTCGAACAGCTTGGAGCTCGTGCACTCGGTCTCCCAGAACCCGGAGCTGTTCGCTCGGTTGTTGTTGTTGAGCTGGCGCTGAGCTTCCGCGTTGTCCAGGTCTGGGGAGGCATTAGCCATCGCGGCCGACACCCTGGAACCAGAGATCCACTTTGTGATGAGTTTACTTCCTCTTACCAAACAGAAAAAGACATAGAATTATCTCCTAAAATAGATTGTCTTTCTAATAATACATATCTTTATTGGACCAGTAACATTTCTTTATAATCATAATAAAGGGGTGGAAAATACTCCAAATTTATACGTTGAAAAAAGACATGTGAAAGAAATTAGAAATAAAGATATAATTGTGCAAATGTGTTTTTTCTTGTTTAATAGCAATTTCAAAATTACATTTTATTCATTTAATGTTAATAATTAAAAACATTAACCTTAAGTTTCATACATTATTTACATAAAAATATTTATTTAGAGGAATATATCTGAGTGAATATCAATAAACTGAAAATAAAAATAAATAACATAATTCATAAATCAGAAATTAAATTAAATAATGGAAAATAAATAACACAATAAAGCATATATTATCAGTATAAAAACAGAGGTAAATAAGTATATTCAAATTTGACCAGTAACAAGAAAAAAAACTGATATTTTATGTATTTAAGCATAAACTACATTCATTTTAATGTTTACATTCTAATTTCATTATCATCAGACCAGCTTCAAGTTGAAAGATGACGCCTTATATAGCATGGGAATCGTATGTTTACACTTATTTTCAGATCACTTGTACAATTATTGATGTTTGTACAAATAATTCCATTAATTTTAAAGTTTTTTGGGGGGATATTATATATATAATATTACATTTTGGCAAAGCTTTTCTTATTAATGTATCTTTGTACTTTTATACAAACCAGACCAACAAAAGCATAAATTAAACGTTAATAAAGCAACATTTTAATCAATTAAAGTGGATAATAGAATAGGTATTCTACTCAAATAAATCCAAAGCAAAATCTAAATATTTTTTGTTATTTCTGAATAGATCTGGGCATTTGAGCAGCAGCAATGTGAGGCCATACAAGTTAATGTCCAATTCCTCAAAACCTTTTTGGGTCCAGATGGTATTCACCAAAACTGAATCATATGTCCTATTATAAGCACTTCACTGGAATACCCTTTTGTCAGTTATGTTTGCTGACAGATAAATCCAGACCATCATTTAACCTCCTTTTTATAGGAAATGATCACAGCATGTTCAGCACATGCTAGAAGTCCAAATACACGCTTCTATGACTCATCTTAAGAATAGAAAAGTACACAAAATTGGCATTTATTATATTTTTGAGCAATCACTGCCCTTAATAAACCAACTCTGATTTGATACGACCAACTTGAAGTGACGTCTGAGTGAAGTAGATACTATTTTGGAGCCAACAAAAGATATGAAAAGAGCATCTGTCCAACCTTTGTCTCACAAAAATCCCCAAAATAGATCTCTGACAATTCAAAGGACGCTCAAATCAGTTGCCTCTTATGACTAATGTCTCCTGCTGACTGATGGTAAAAATAGTCTAAATCAAGGCAATAGAGAGAAGATTGTTTTGTTGTTTCTGTGGGTTGTGGACTGATTGTTAAACCATGTTTTTAGTGTTATCTTACCTCACTGAGCCCATGTAAGTACTCTGAACATATTCACTGCTCTCCATTTCAGGCAGATAAAAAGCAAACGTTGTGTTTCCGCGGCTGAAGATCAAATGTGCCGACGGGAACTAAAACATGCTCTTTTGTAAAATTGCTGTCATTGGAGGAAAATGTCTTTGTCCGCACGAATGGTTGAGAACAAGCTAACATTTAGCCTGAAGTGAAAGAGGCGATATCATGACTCGGGTATACTTGATAAAAACATGCAAAAGCAGGTTATTCTTTAAGTCATTGATTCTGAAAGATGTTCAGCTCTAGATACAACAAATTTAGTAAGAACCCGGTGACATGTGGATCACAGATTTAAGGAGGTACTGATATCACACGCTAAGAACCAACAAAGGGGTCCGTCCCGAGGCTCTATATGTGCTCAATTTACACCAATTTTTTTTAACCGGATTTATCGACCACAAGGTCTGGTTTGCGGCAAGAAAATGCATTTGTTTTTCACAGGTCTGAAATGTAGGTCAAAGAAGTGTGTACTTGTAATTGTAAATGTGGGATTACCATTATTTTCATGAGACTCTGACTTTATTATTTGTTTTATTTCCACCAGAGAGCGTTAGATAAAATGATGTGTATTGTTTGTCTGGGAAAGTGTCAGTATGTTAATGACCATATTTAAAATTACGTTTTGTCATTTAAATACTAGTATTACAAATTAAAATAAGGAGGTAAAAATTATAGATGGGTAATTAACTAATAACTTTGCATGTGAAGTGACCAGAGATTTAAAATCCAAAGGTGTAAAATAACCAGTGACACTCATTAAAGCGCTATTACCATTTGTAAATGAATAAAAATACAAAATAAAACTGATTAAAATGGTGCTTTTATCTTGTTTTTTTCTTCACACCAAGAAGATGTTGATTTCAGGATATGTTTACACTTTCAAAGTTCAACAATCATTCAGAAAAACAGTCACAACAATTTTACATGCGTCAAATGGGGGTTACTGGAAGATGCCAGTGAAACCTGCAGTGTCGTCACAGTCGTTTTCTATTGGTATTTACTTCTAACTTCTCCCTCTACCCGACTACAAACCCATTAATGTTTCTAGTTCCTCAGTCGTCGAGCAATGAACCCGGGTGCTAACACGTTCATTCAAACCCGTCCTTGAAACGTCACATGTGAAAAGAGCAGAATGAAAAATGTTTTGTCTCTTAACGACGGTGCCTTACCCTCCACCCACCCCCAGTCTCCCCCCCTCAGCCTCCCTCTTCACCTTCACCAAGCCACCACACATGAATGATACAAACTGGAGTGAAAAACAAACATTATCCTAAATCGAAACAGTATCATTGCCTGGAAAACGACGACAAGGTTTCGGACTAAACGGTACCAGGGAGGAGGAAGAATCGCCCGTCATTGTCCGTCGTGACTCGACTTCGCCAAACATCAGAACGTGGCTACGATGTCGGGGCCTCCACAGGGATAATCCAAAGTGACAGCTCACGTATAAAAGACTATGAGTGAGGAGTCCTGATGGGTTGGATGATGCTTTAGTGGACGACCGGGCAGCACAGTGAACCTCCATCAAATTACAAATCCAGTAATGCCTCCAGTCAACTTACATATGCCTCTTTAATTCCATCTCCTCGCAGGAGATCCGAGACGTACACATGCGCGTAACCAAGAGATCGGCAAATTAATGAGACAATTACATGTATATATTGGATTATATATCATTAAAAATGTCATGGTGAGGTCAGGGTAACTATAATCCTGTTGTCATTGTCCAGTATTGACTCAACCTTCCGTTTCTTGTCTGAAACTAACATTAAAAGTTAGATCAAAACAATGAACGAAAATAGATTTGTGTCCTTTTTAGAAGACGCATTATAGTTTAATTCCCAAGTAATTACACAACCTTTAGTTATAGCGTTTGTTTACCCCCTCTTTATATACTGTATATATTAAATGAAATAAAAAGTAACTCTGAAATCTTTCTGCATTCCCAGTTCGACACTGGGATGGATCAGTCCTGGCTTCTGGACCACTCTTTGTACAATCTGTGAGGAAATCACACAATTCTAGGTTAAACGTCCCCCCTTATTTAGTGTGTATTTGTGTTTATTTTCTGCTATGTGAAGCACTTTTAAATTCATCCTCACTCTAGTGCTTTTCAAGGTAATAGAACTGCTTATTAACATGACTTTATTTACTTTGTATCTATTCAATATGGCTGAACAAAATATTATTTAAAAGAAATGTCAATAAAATGCATTAGTGATTCATGACCACTGAATTATAACTATTTCAAAACAACTTTTGCAAACGATTAAACACACAATTTCTGATTAAAAAAAAACCTTTGTAGCATCAAATATACTGGTTCTATAACTTGAGGTTCATTTCTGGGTAGAAAAGTCGAGGCTCTTCGCCATTAGAACCGAAGCTGGAGGGGAACAGCACGACCACCTCGTGCAAATGTCAGCCTGCCACGGAAGACTCTGACTTCGGGGCACGTGAGCGAACAGCTCACTCTTTTAAAGGTTCCATTGATGGAGCTGGTGTAAGAAAAACGCTTTGTCATTTCTGTGTGAGGATAAAGAGAAGAGCCCACTTTGGATGCGGGAACTCTAATCTTACAGATGCTCAGCGCTGAGTCAGCACAGTTTAAATATTCCTTTCTTTGCATTAATCCGGCCAAATCGCAGATGTTTGACCCACTTAACCCCAGATTATTCTTGTTTCAATATGGTGTTTACTTTAGCCTGAGTACTGGAGAGTTGTTGACAGAAAAAGTGCTGAAGCATTAGTGCATTAATAATTAAAACATCCGCAACTCCGATAAAAGACTGCTTTTTGTTTTCGGGTGAATTTGGAAATCTGAATTTGTATTATTACAACAGTGTCGGATTACGAGACTTTTATCCTATTCCATGGTTACACTTTTACATGAATGATCCACATATGTACCACTAGTGTTGTTAAATACCCTAGACCTCCAAACTCTTTGTTGTGAGGCCAAAACAAACGTGTACTTGTATACTTGTGTACTGTAACTGTCCACATGAAATAGTCTGAAAAGAAAACATCCGACTCCCTGGGCCTCTGATCTGAAACACATATTGTTAAAACATGGATTTTATGAAAGATAAAGAGTAAATGTTCATTGTGTCTACACCATTTAGAGGTTAAAATCAAGACAATTAGGATGATACATTTTATCATTTTCTTTGTGTTATTACCTATGATCTATGTTCATTATATTTGAACTTTGTCCTCCCTTGAAAGTAAGAACCACAATTTTAAAATTGATCCTGAAAGAAACTGGCAGCCAGTGAAGAGTTTTAAGGATCGGGAAAATGTGAGTTCTTCTACTAGAGCAGCTCAGAATTCTCACTGCAGAGTTTTGTATTAACTGCAGGAGAGACAACTCCTTCTTGTTTAGACACGAAAAAATAAACTGTTAGAATAGTCTAAACGAGTCCATCCATCCATCATCCATCCATCCATCCATCCATCCATCCATCCATCCATCCATCCATCCATCCATCCATCCATCCATCCATCCATCCATCCATCCATCCATCCATCTATTAATAACTGTATCATGTTTCAACTCACTGTACATCGTAGAAGACAAAACGCCTTGATTTTAGGAGTAAATTTACACAGACTCCACTATTATTTTTCCTCTTTATCTTTCATAAAATCGACTTTTTGAGACTCAAAGAGACCATACGTTCTTAGCTGTACAAAACAAATGGATTCGCTGATCATTTCCCAGGTCACTGGTCACACTGTCATAGGTTTTTTTTGTTTTTTTCATCCGAATAAGTTTGCCATAAAAACATGGGTTCCCGGATCGTGCCGATTTGCTACTGCTGCTTACACAGAAACCCCCATTTTCATATTTATATTCCCTGCTCTTTTTAAAATAGTATTCGAATTCTGAATTGAAAACGTGTTTGTCAGATATGATACATGGAGGTCATCCCAGCTACCAGGGGTGAGACGTAATATCAGACGACATGATGTTCCGTCCAAGATGTCACCTGCTGTTTGAAACGTCACATTATTCTCACCACTTTTCATACGTCTTTGACAGAGCGAACGGGTTCTAATAATCGGGCCCAGCTGGAGAGGATCCAGACCGCCCGAGGCAGGAGGTCGAACCATAACACCGGCGCTCTCCCGAGGATTCAATTCTGATCTAAAAGCAGCGAGAGGAAGTCTGTCCAGAGGCTGAACATCATCAGCCCGAGCACCGATGATGAGAATAAGAAATTTCACTATACATAATATTGGACCGGAATCTTCATCGTCTACAGCTGCAGTCACTCCAGAACCGAACATACAAAGACTACAACAATAGTTTTGACTTCAGCCCCAAAAAATGACTTGTCTGAGTGTGTGACTTTGTGTATAAAGTGAGAAAAATCAGATTTTTAACTATAGTATTTTTGTGAGGCCTGTGGGGTACGAGCCGGAGCTCTGACCCCTGGGGGGCAGAGGTCACGTCAGTGGAAAGAAAGACGGCGAGAGAGAGAGAGAGACAGCTGCCGGGGTGAATAAGTCAGTAGCAGCAGCTCAGTGTCTCTGTTTCTACAGGAGCTTCCGAGAACCTGAACCCTGACAATATCACTCTCAGACCAGTTGTGATGTTTGGATAGAAGAACAAAGAGTTTGGTGACACGTATTTTGAGAGGAGCTAGAATTAAATAAAAGCAGAAATCCCTCATCCTCTCCGGTTTCTCGGACTCGTCGCTACAGATATTCGATCTCCTCCAAGTCATGCGGCTTCACTGAGTCACTTCCAGTCACTTCACCTCCGCGGAGAGAAACAACATCTGCCGACGCCCAGATCTGACTCTGCAGGAACACAACTCTCCGTGAGGGCTTCGCAGGAGACAATCCATCCCTCCGTCAGAGGTTTGAGGACAAGAAAAGAGTCAGAAACAACTGGGTTGAGTCGGAGGTTGAAGATAAACACTGTCTCGTGTCTTTTCTTTTCATCGATGAGTGAGTGATGGACCGAAGAGAGGCTGGTTCTTCACTTTATAGCTAACGTTCAGCTCATGACTTGCACCAGTCGATCATACTCTTAAATACGGGATGTGTTGAAATGATGTTTCTGTTTTAGGATTGATATGCTAACGTTAAGAGGTCTTTCTGCACTATACTGTCTTCTTGTTCATTGCAAGAGATTACCAACACCAACTACAGGTCTGGCATGTGTACTGCAGTTACGTTTTGAACTATTTCATCACTATGGTGCACCTTCTTTGAATTATGTGAGGTAAAGAATTAAATTATTTCCATTTTTTTTCCCAATTTGAATTTTAAATACTATTTAAATCACATAGGCTACGATTTGATTTGAAGAAATAAAAAAAGAAACAGTAGCACTGACCCTACAGCAGGTGGCATGTAGAAGAGAAGCCGACACTCACAAGAGAAGGAGGGATGGAGAACTTTTAGGAATGCCGTTGACAGAAAAAAAAAAAGATGGAGGATTTTTACATGTTATCAACTACAAATCGCCAAATTTGAGTGGCATAAATCTTGGGTGAGGCAGTGAAGAGCTGTGCCTCATATCTTGACTGTGCGATCCAATACAAACTGGGTCACATGACATGTGTCTGTAGAAGTTTCTCAGCATATCGCCAATATGAACTTGACATAAATATTTGTTATACGGCATGACTCGCTACACCATTTGAATTTTAATTACGTTCTTTTAATTAAATGCATGTGTGAGAGAATTATTCCTTCTGATCGTACAATAAAGGGCAAAGAAACGTCTGCATGTGAGACACAACTTCACCTTTGTTAAAATTCATGAAAGCACTAGAATTTAATGTTTGAACAATTACTGGATTTTTTACTGAAGATAGAAATTAAAAGTGTGCTTAAAATATCTCTATACTTTCATTTGTTTACAATAAATATGAATTGTTTAGACACAAGAAGAGTTATCTAAATGAGGTCTTTTAATTTTTTAATTCGACTCAATTAATTAAATATAATATCTATTTAATAAAATGCACCAAAAAGGACAGTCAGTTGTATAGTATGAGCAAAATATGAATTGTATACTGAAACACAATTGCTATAATGGTAATAATAGTAAATATATTCTTACATTTTGATTTCAGACACAAAAGAAGATACTTTATTGAGTCTTTAACAATATTTTGAAGAAAGCCAAAGTCACCACAAAGGGTTCAAATTCCTAAAGCATTACGAGTCTGAGTTGAAAGATCCATCTGCCACAGATCATTGTAGTGATAGTTCACTTATTGAAGGTGGTCTAGATCTAAGTGCACTTTTAATAAGTATTGATTTAGGCTGATCAGGAGCTCTGTGGTTGGCATGAAGCTGGACTCACTGGTGACAGTTACTGAGAGGAGATCACTGAACAAACTACTGTCCATCATGGATGATGACAGTCATCCTCTGAACACTGTCATCAGTGAACAGAGAAGTAGTGCATGAATGCTCCTCCCATGATGCAACACTAATGGACTCAGGGACTCATTCATTCCTCGTGCTATTGACTGTACAATTCTGAGTCTTGGGGGCAGGAGTGAAGTGAAAAGATGATTATATTCTATGTTAAACTTTGTATCCTTTTCTTTTTGATCTATGTTGTTTATCTTTAGATTTAGATTGTGTCATCTTGCACTTTCTTTTTATTGCACTTTGTTCTTGTTTCATGAATTGTCTATGTTGCTGTGTGCTGGAAAACAATATCCCGAAGGAGACCTCCAGAGGGATCAATAAAATGTATCTATACATCTATTTAAATATTAATGAAAAACTTATCAAGCCCCACATGAGTTTGACACTTGTGCGCTAAACACTCGCCTGTTCGTCGCGACATCTTCACTCAAATTTGCTTCTTAAAAAAATTCCAGAATCCGAGCTTACGGTCTTTTATTCCGCTTTGATGGTAATATGTTTTTATTTTAGCCCTTAAACCCCAACGTTATTTGCAGCACGGACCTGTATTCTGTCTGTATTATATTCATGGATCAACCTTCAGATAAAAACATTAAAGGTAGCTGAACTTGAAAAAAAATATTGATGGATGGATAATGGATGGATGGACTCGTTTAGACTATTGTAAACGATTTTCGTGTCTAAACAAGAAGGTGCAGTTTATACAAAAACTCTGCAGCAAGAATTCTGTCTGCTCCAGTAGAAGAACTCACATTTTCCCGATCCTTAAAACTCTTTTAAAATTCTGGTTCTTACTTTCAATATTATAAACTTAAACAAGTGTCTTGAATTGTCAAAAGACAGAAACTAATTCTACTTAAAATTACATCGTTTTGTCAAAACAAAACAAATATCAGACGGTAATAATCAATAATACAAATTGTTATTCTTATGTTTATTGTTATATCTGAAAGGCAGAAATAGAGAAGCTTAAAATAGCTCCTGAAACGAACAACTTCTGGTGATAAAAATAGACCCTTCTGTCTCTCTCTCTACACCACAGAAGAAGATGGTCACCCCTGCACTTCCGTGTCTACCTCTCGTCTTCTATCCGGACGATCATAAACCAACATGAAGTTGGCGAGGCCTGAAAGTCACTGCCTTAGAAGTAGAAACAATGTTGCATTATGGATGTTTATCACATGAGCATGGATGCACCAAAAAAACCTCTGACTCATTCAACCTCTGGTTAAAAGTTTGCACTAAAAAAAAAACTGACTTTTGTTTCTGATCCATCATGAGCAGAACCCGAGGCCATCTATTCTTCACCCGTCAATCCTGGGGTTTGATGTCAGTGACTGACAGGCCCCCTCTCAGGACGGGGGGTTTGTTGCCCTGCATCATCGGACACATGTCCGTGAAACAACACGAACCAGAAGGACCACTGCGGTACCTGCAGCCGTGCAGGCCGGCTCCTGTGCAGAGACCCGAAGGCGTCTCTCACCCGGACTCTTGTCGCAAAGACAGAACAGAACGACTAAAGGAAAGACAAATGATCATTTACCGTCTTCAAATCCTGCGCTTTTTTCACCGAGACGTGGCCGGGTCGCAGCGCCGAGGAGACGGGTTCATCAATGGAGGAGGCTGGCTCCTCGGTGACTCCTCGCTACAAGGAGACGAGTCCGGGGTGCAGCAGCGGTCGCGGGGTGTCGCGGGGCTGGAAGCCCGCAGAGGTGGCCCGGTGCAGACGATGCGCGCCGGAGGAGATGATATCCATAGAGGTCTTTCCGAACCACCTGACACAACCTCTGCTTCCTCCTTCTCCTCCTCCTTGGTGGTGATGCTGGAGAGGAATATCAGCATCAGTGCGGCGAGCCAAGACCGGGAGAGTGCATTAACGCTCGTTGACCACAAGAGGCCGCGATTAGCTCATCATGAGATCCACTTTGTTTTAACCCTTTCATGGAAACGAATTTTCCACAGTAAGTAAGTAAGTAAGTAATTTTTATTTATATAGCGCTTTTCCAGACGTAAATGTGTGCCGTCGGACTTTGAATATAATTTTCCAACACTGAATTTTACAGCTTATTGTGTATATTAAAAACACTTACACTTGCAGTCTATTCATTTGAAATGCATGAAAGTGTCAATGAATTTCAGTTTAAACCACTCATACATTAATTCATTGACAACTGCTTAACCCGGGGTCGGGGTCGCGGGGAGATTGGAGCCTATCCCAGAGTCATAGGGCGAGAGGCAGGGGACATCCTGGAAAGGACGACAGTCTGTCGCAGGGCACACACAAAGACAGACACACACTCATACCCACGGACAATTTCCCAAAGTTCTCGATTAACCTCTGTATGTTTTTGGACTGTGGGAGGAAACTGGAGTACCCGGAGGAAACCCACGCAACACGGGGAGAACTATAACTATCTATATAACTACAAACTCCACACAGAAAGGTTGCCTCGGCCCGGAATCGAACCAACAACCTTCTTGCTAACTGCTGTTTAAAAAAAATAACTTAAATAATTGTTTAATTAAGAGCGTGAAATGTTCCTCTCCAAGATGCAGCAAGTCTCTCATCATGACGATGTTATTACTTTATAAAGTTCTCCCCCGTCTGAAATCCCGGCGAACAAGAGGTTACGAGAGTCCATTATGACTTAACACTGGCTCCACTCCTCCCCCAGCCAGCTGTAATCAT
The DNA here is from genome assembly GCF_982586985.1 of Callionymus lyra. Taxonomy (NCBI): domain Eukaryota; kingdom Metazoa; phylum Chordata; class Actinopteri; order Syngnathiformes; family Callionymidae; genus Callionymus; species Callionymus lyra. Next base: position 20,290,846 of record NC_141824.1, read on the forward strand.
ACCCCACTTTGTTTATACAACAAGTCTCTTGGAGGAGGAGGTTAGCTTTTTTTATTCAGATGTGCAATTTTTCAAGTAATATCTAATATTCAAGGTTGCAAACGCAAAAAAGTAAAACACTCAGCGAAGCAGCATCACAAGTGTTGGTTTCTTTGAAATTTTATAGATTGTCAAATTCAAAGTCCAATTTTGACGCTGTAAAAATTCAGTTTTAGAAATTATATTCAAAGTCCGATAGCATGCAAGTATGAGACCTGTTTACCACATAAGCAATGATCAGACCCTGTTAGAAATTTGTGGATTTTTGGGTTCTGGAGAAAGTGTTTAAATAACTTTAAATTCTAAATTGAAATTTTGTGAATCATTTAATGTGGATTGAGATTATTTTCAGAGTAATCTGTTCCTTATTAGAGTTATGGGCAAAAGTATACGTACATTTTAATGTAGCCACTGGAGCTAAATTTTCATCTTCATCTTTTTCCAAAAAGACATTCAAAAACATCCAAATACCTCAATAATGCTTGTCTGTAATTTCCATCTTGTATCGAAGCCTTGGCATGAGGAATTGTTCTGAAAAAATGAAATACAATAGATAGGTAGATAAAATTAAATTGACAGGAATAATCACAACCCTAAATCAATATGAGGGTGAGTAGAAAATGAGTGAATTTTGACAATCACTTTAGGGTCCAGGTTTTGACCCCTGGGACTGAAATTGAGACACGTGTTGCTGTAACATAAAATAGATTAGGTTTAAAAAATAAAAATAAAATGATTCCCCATTTGATATGTAAATCATATTTTAACTTATTAAGATATTAACAGTTTATGTGGTTAAATGCAATACTTAGCCTTAAATTAATGAATTTAACACAGTTTATTTAGTCTAGAAAAGCGCTATACAAATATAAATGACTTACTTACTTACTTAATATATTGACTAAAATAAATAAAAGTGATAATTATTTGATCCAAATAACGTTTGAAGCGACTAAATAAGAAATATAAACAAAATTAGATTTTTATCACTGTTTTACCTGTAATGATGAAAGTCCAGTGAGAACTAATGGACTTGTTCGGTATTGCTGCTTAGGTATATATAACTGCTCACATGACTTGAACACATGTCATTCACATTTCTATGATTCATTTTAATCGTTTTTTTTTTTAAAGGGGACAGTTTTATTTTTTGTTCTGTCAGACGAATCTCGCTATGGTTAGTGAGAAAATTCAGAATAAAAATAACGTCTCTGTCGCTTTAAGAGAAAAGGGGCGGGGCTTCTGTCAGATGACTTCAACTGCAGGTCATATACAACGTGTGAGCGCCTCAGTCAGTCCTGCGATATTTCTGCAAAAAGAGGCAAAAATGTCAGACTCGATCAAGAACGTGGTGATCTTCGGATCCACAGGCATGACCGGGCAGGCGACCCTGGTCCAGGCGGCAGCTGCAGGTGAGACCGCAGGAGCCAAAGATCACTCTTGGAACTTCCTCTCGCGTCATTCTGCCTTTCTTTTATAACCAGTCTCAAGTCTTTTATTGAGCTTTTTTTTTTATTCTGCGTGGATCTGTTTAAAAGATATGAGGCGTATATTGCGATCACATGCGCGCAGATAATACAACTTTTGATTTTGAAATCAGTATTTTATTGAACTTTAACCTATTCAAGTAATTGCAACAATAATAAAAAATGTGGAGGTTCAAAATTAAAATCTTAAGAATTATTTAACTGCAAATTATACCTTATAAATTGCTCAATTATTATGTATTATCTTATGCACACATAATTACATTATGTAATTGAGAAAATCAACATTGAAGAAATGCTAAGTCATGGTTAGAGTTGGCGCCACAGAAGGTTTTGACACTGATAACACGGGTGGTCTCTATCTTGTCTGCCACAGGAGGGCGGGACCACCGGTCGAGTAGAAATAATGTCGCATTAAATGGAAAATCATTTTAGAATTGTGTGCTTATTTTCTGCAGTCTGTCAGTGAGAAAAATAACTCAAAAACGTAATTTCAGGAAGTATTAATAAGGTGAAACATGACTTGATGTTAGTGTAGTTTAGCTCCATCTCAAACTTAGGGTCCCTGGTGTTTTCGACAGGTTACAGCGTGACCGTGTTGGTCCGGGACCCAACAAGGTTGCCGGCTGACCACAAGGCTTCTCAGGTGGTGGTGGGAGACGTCCTGAACAAAGAGGACGTGAAGAAAGCCCTCGAGGGACAGGACGCTGTCATCGTCATTCTGGGCACGAGGAGCGATCTCGGTAAGAAAGGGTTTTAAAGAACATTTTCCCAGGAAGAATCTATCGCCAATATTGTTTATGAGCGTCTGACTTCTGATGATCTTCTTCCATCAGGCCCCACCACCATGATGTCTGAAGGAACCAGAAATGTTGTCGAGGCCATGAAGACACGTGGGATCCGGAAGGTTGTTGGATGCCTGTCGGGTAGGACTTACAATGGGAGAGGAAGGGATTAAAAATCAAGCATTCAGAAGGACATTTAACTCAACCAAACAAATAAATCACATGAAGTACGTCGTTAATCTTTAATGACTATAGTTACAGGTCTTTTGTTGTTTTTTTTTACAAAATTACAAATTACACATTTGAAGTTTCTGTAACTATTTAAATACAAAAACATGTATTCCTTTACTTAGTAACATGGTAACAACACTTGATCTGGAGCTTATAATCCATGCGTTTGTGTCTTCTTGTCTGGACTATTGTAACAGTTTGTTTTCATGTCACAAGAAGGATCTGTCTCGCCTGCAGTTCAAACATAATTCTGCAGCGAGAATTCTGACCCGCTCTAGTAGAAGAACTCACATTTCTCCGATCCTTAAATCTCTTCACTGGCTGCCAGTTTCTTTCAAGATCAACTTTAAAATTCTGGATCGTATATTAAAGCGCTTTGTGACCCTGGTCTGGAAAAGTGCTCTACAAATATTATTTACTTATTTACTTAAAGACAAGATATCAACACGAGATGGTGAATTTGAACTATTTGAGATATTTACAATCTTTTTTGCACTTTCCGCTGCTGTGGTGGGACTTAAAACATTCCTGACCTGAAACTAAAACTGAATTTTAAGGAGTAACCCTGGTGAGTAAGATTGAGGATTGGGTTTAAGGGTTAAGGGGATAAATGGAATTGGACATTACTTCACCCAAAATTCAAATTCTACTAATTTTCTAGCCATCCTCATGTCGAGTTAAGGTTGGGATCATTTCAGGCTTTTCTTCGTCCAAAAAAGACATAATAAATAACCTTCATACTGCTTGTGTTCTCAAGTCTCAACATGAGAAATTCTAATGAAAAAAAAAAGTCTATGGTTTAAGCTTACTTTCTGGCTAAATCTTGCAAGAGCACCAAGTTTTTTACAGAATAAGTGAAATTTTGTTTAAAATATCTCTGTAAATAATGTTTCTTTAAGGTGGTTTCGAGTGTGTTTTAAAACAACACTGAACTAGAAATATCAACACAATCTTGCACGATAAATTATGGGATAGACTCCAGCAACTTCCATGGAATATCGAGATGCTGACACATGTTGGAGTTCTGAAGAACTCCGAAGTCATCACAGGCAGAGGAAGCCTTTATTACATCGCCTCAGGCCAGCATGAATGGTTCGCTCCTACATGAGCTTTATATAAGGGGGAAGTAGCTCCAATCAAAATGGAGACGTTTCACACTTTCACCCTCTCAACTGCTTCAATGCTGATGTCCACCTGCAAATAGATAAACTCCAGCTGTGCAGATCCACTCCAGAGGATGAGCGGAATTCCAGCTGAGGAAAACCTGAAGATCCATCACAGCTGGAGCACAACCCCAACCCAGCTGAAGGTCCTTTGTGAAGGTCATTTCGCCGCTCAGAGACTCCAGTCCCTCGTCAATTCCTCTGTGGATCTAATAACCATGGAAGGAATTCCAACAACGACACACAAGGATGTCGTCTCTGGACCGGAGGTTCACATGAACGAGGCGGCAGAAGATGAAATAGACGTGAAGAAGAGGTTGGACAAAGTGACCAAGGCCCTCAATGAAAACATCCTCGTCATGAACAACATGGTGGCCAAACAGAACACTACCTACCTGGACATCGAGGCGGAGTGGAGCTCCATGCAGGAGGTAGCGGACATGTTGCAGCAGGAGCTCCGGAGGAAGATGGACAAGTTCAAGGAGGACATTTTACAAGAGCTCACATCCCTCAGAAATGAGATTTCCTGCATCAGTGAGGAGTTGCAGGAGGTGTCCGTCTCCATGCACCAGCTCTGCCTTGTGTTTGACGCTGCTGATCCAAATGATGTGGATGGAGAGCTGTCGTCAAACAGTGTCCAGGAGGTTTCTGAAGAACAGCAAGATAGTGTGGAGGACGAGGAGGAATATGACCTTGAGGAGAGGATGGAAGAGAGTGACTTTGAGGAGTTGGAATGTATCCAAGAGAGTGATCCTGAGGAAGAGATTGAAGAGGGCGACCTTCAGGAGGTCGAAGGAAGTGACCTTGAGAGGGTGGAGAGTGTTGAAGAGAGTGACCTGGAGACGATGGCCAAGGTTGAAGGGAGTGACCTTGGGGAGGGGGATACGGTTAAAGTAAGGGACCTCGAGGAGGAGGAGAGTTTGGAAGAGAGTGACCTTGATAAGAAGGAGATCGAAGAGAGTGACCTTGAGAAGGAGGAGATCGAAGAGAGTGACCTCCAGGAGGAGGAGATCGAAGAGAGTGACCTTGATAAGAAGGAGATCGAAGTGAGTGACCTTGAGAAGGAGGAGATCGAAGAGAGTGACCTCCAGGAGGAGGAGATCGAAGAGAGTGACCTCCAGGAGGAGGAGATCGAGGAGAGTGACCTTGAGAAGGAGGAAATCGAAGAGAGTGACCTTGAGAAGGAGGAGATCACAGAGACTGACCTGCAGGAGGAGGAGATGGAAGAGAGTGACCTCCAGGAGGAGGAGATGGAAGAGAGTGACCTCCAGGAGGAGGAGATCGAAGAGAGTGACCTCCAGGAGGAGGTTGAAGATTGCGACCTGGAGGAGCTTAAGGAGGAGTTCAAGCAGCAGCAGCAGGAGAAGCTGAAGAAAGTCAAATAATACGAGTGTGATGAGGTGGATGCTGGAGAACGAATGATGATGAAGAAAGAGGAGGATGATCAGGTTGTGAAGGACCATGTGAGGAACCAGCTAGAACAAGGTCCCAGTTGAGATTGAGGTAGACCATGAGAGCAAGAGGCTCTTAAAGCATAAAGAATAGATTTAGCCTAACATTAATGAATATTTATATTGTCTTCATTTGGAATTTGACACATCTTACCCACAGGTCCCAGCTACTTAGGTCAAGAGACAGGTGATGCCCTGAACAGGTCAGCAGACACTCACTGCGTCTTCTTCCGTTGCAGCCTTCCTGTTGTGGGATCGATCTAAAGTCCCGGCCCGCATGATTCCATTGACCGAAGACCACGACCGCATGCACGCGGTGCTGAAGCAGTCCGGGCTGGACTATGTGGCGGTGATGCCTCCTCACATCGACGGTCGGTCAAGAGTCGTTTTGATCCTAAAAGAGATGGTTTTTTTTAACAACCTCTCGTTCTCTCCTCAGACAAGCTCCCGCTCACGGAGAAGTACTCGGCGACGGAGAACATGCTCAGAGGACGAGCCATCTCCAAACACGACCTGGGACATTTCTTCGTCAAGTGTCTCTCCACTCCCGAGTGGGACGGGAAGACGGTGGGCGTGTGGGGCGAGTACACGTCCTGACCAGACGTCCAGCTCAGCAAGATTTAGTTCAAAGAAACAAGGAAGGAAGGAAAAGCAGTGGTGGTCATTGAATCATTTTCTTAAAGAGAATTAATTCTTTTTTTATGCGTCATCATGTATGACAGTTTCTCCAGCTCTACTTGTGATGCTTCATCAAACCTTTTGAAAATAAAATCATTCATTGTGACGTTAAAAGTGAGTCAATCCTTGCTTTTTTTTAAACTAAAGTTTAGATTGCAGGTAGTATCATTCAAACACATGCAGGAGCTAAGGTCTCAAGCAGGAATGAAACCGCATCAGAGCTATTCATGGTCAGGCTCCTCCTTACATCACTGATCTTATCCAGCCTTACACCCCAGCTCGGGCTCTGAGGTCTGTGGATCAAAATCTACTGATGGTTCCACGCACACGGTTCAGGACCAGAGGAGAGAAATCTTTTCAGGCTGTTGCTCCTAAGCTTTGGAATGATCTTCCTCTCTCTTTGCACTTGATGGATCTACTGACTCCTTTAAGAAACATCTTAAGACGTTTCTATTTGTTCAGGCTTTTCCTTGAATTTCTCAAACTCCTGTATTGTTCTCAGTATTATCTTGATATTTAAAGTATGTACTTTTTTGAGTATTGTTTTGATTGTTTAAGCGCTTTGTGACCCTGGTCTCGAAAAGCGCTATATAAATAAATATTACTTACTTACTTACTTACATATTTAAAAAGTAATTTATTGATATTTTTGGTAGTTAGATAGGCTTGTTATATTGATATTTACCCCAAATTCAAATTCATCTTTTCGACTAAGGGTTGGGATTATTTTCAGATGTAATTTGTTACTTTTAGAGTTATAGACAAAAATGTATCTTAATTTTAATGTAGCGACTGGAGATCAGTGGACGAACTTTCTCCAAGAAGGCGCTCCAAAAACATACAAATACCTCCGTACTGCTCCTCTGTGAGCACTGAAAATAATCCCGACATGAGGGTGAGTAGTTCACCCAAAATTCAAAGTTCACTCATTTTGTACCACTTTAAGATAAATACTTTTACTGATTAAAAGTAGTTTAAGAGGTTCAAAACTTAAATAATTCTATATTAAAAAATTCTATATTAAATTCAAAACATTTTAAGTTTAATTTTCATGTATTATTAGGAAGACATGCTTGTTAAAGTTCTTTATCTTTGTTTAAGAGTTGTCATTTATTATATTTAAATCGTGATAAAAGGTGTAAGATCAAACAGCGCCACCTACCTAGTATTGTATGAGACTTGAGTGTCAAGAAGGTGCACCAGGTTGGTGTTTTGTCCTCTTTTATACCGAGGTTTCAAGCATCAACTTAGTGATCTCATTCTTCATCCACAACTTTCATCTTGGTCTGTCCCGCCTTCATCGATGACTCCACACGCCCGACCTTTCACCTTTAATGTCAGCTGCCTGCGTCAAAGACAAACATGATATAAGAAGGTCCAAGAGCGATCTTCTCATAACATGGACGGACAGAGTAAGGCCTGCCTCAGTGACCAACAGAAGAAGTGCATGAAGAAAGTGCTGGTGAAGGACGCGGTTCTGAAGGCTCAGCTGAAGAAGTGTCAGCAGCGGAAGCTTCAGTCGGACCGACGACTGGCAGATGTGAGGAGGGAGGTCCAGAAGCTGGACTCTCAGCTGAAACGGATCCAGGACTGCCACAACCGAGAGCCGGAGCAGACCCTCACGCACCTGCAGGAGGAGCTCTTCAACATCGTGTTGAGGTCCAAGAAGACTCTGGAGGAGCAGGCGATGAAGATCAGGGAGGAGAACCAAGTCCTCCGCTGTGAGGTGGAAGACCTTCAGGGTAAACTCTGTTCATGACGCTGAAGCTGAACAAGAAAAATCAGTGAGTTTATAAGAAAGAAACTGAATATGTGACTTCATGGTTGAGATGGTTTGTTTGACAACAAGATAATGACTGATGAATGTATCTTGAACATATAACATATGTAATTATACTTGCAAAAGAAGTCAACAATAATAATTAATAAATAAAGCCCAAAACACAACAAAACATATATATTAACTATTCTTCAGTTTATAGCATATTATAGAGATATTTCTACACAAATATCTATATAAATGAATATATAATCACTCATATCAATACATATACATAACATTAATACCTATAGACGTATAATTATAAAAATAAATTATACACTGTATATTTGCTTGTGAAAATAAATCTAACAAAACATGAAAAAATATAACATTAAATGGTATAATATTTTCTGCATACACTAAGCCGATATCCATATAAGTACATAATATTAGGTTAGGTAGAACTTTATTGAAATTGTTTAGTTTTTCCAATTATCCAGAGCAAATACAGCAATTTTTCATAAAGAATAAATAAAAATAAAACAAGAACAATAACAAAGACAAATAAAGAGAAAGAACAAAATGATACAATCTAAGTCTAAATATAAAGATAAAGAACATAGATCAAATAAAATAACAAAGACAAAAAGATACAAATATTACATAGAATAGAACATCATTTCACTCCACTCCTGCCCCCGAACTCAGAATTGTACAATTTAATAGTCCTAGGAATGAATGAGTCCTTGAGTCTATTTGTTTTCCACCTGGGAAGGATCATTCATGCTTCTCTGTTCACGGATGACAGTGTTGAGAGGATGACTGTCATCATCCATGATGGACAGTAGTTTGTTCAGTGATCTCTCTCTATATATAAATAACAATAAAAGATATATACAGACATACAGTATATTATAATTATAAAAAAAAAATTTTATTCGTACATATTCTTGTAAAAAATAATTCACTATATATATATATATAGAGAGAGAGAGAGAGATAGAGAGAGAGAGAGAGAGAGAGAGAGAGAGAGAGAGAGCGGCTGTATATATTACATTGATTGTTTGTATTTATTTTGATTATTTTGACACATATTTATGGATGTTTGCAAGGATGGATGTGATCGCTGCTGGATTTCTCCTCCAGGGATCAATAAAGTATCAATCCATCCATCCATCCATCCATCCATCCATCCATCCATCCATCATTATCCCTCTAAGCATAAACCATAAACTTGGTTATAACCAACATTACATTCTATTATTTTTCTTGTTTTTTGATTATCATCCACAGTTTTTGTAAAAAAGTTTAAAAACTGGTTTTGATTTTGAAGTTAGGTTGAGAAAACAAAACACGAATGCTTAATTTAGGTTGTAATGGTTAGAATTTTGTAAAACGTTTAAAAAGTGATTTATTTAAGTGGTGATCTGTTGTTACATTTGGATTGTTTACAACTACTACAACTGATTAGTTCAACAGATAAGACTAAAGAAAAAACACATTTCTTTCCAGGGCTGACTTGGACTCATCACCTGGAATTTGTTGGAGACAAATTACCCTTTTGGACCCAAAAAGTGTTTCAAAGGATTCTGCCTGAGTTTCTTTAAAAAGATTGACTGAAGAATCTGGTCAAAATGGAGATCGAAGGCTTCTCTCTGCGAGGAAGGTGTCCGCCATATCTTCATCATTTGTCCACACTGTGGAAACTGCAAGTAAAGGACGACAGAATTCATCATATTTCCTCCGAATTAAAACAGACATCAAACAGAATATGGATATTTGTTTACCTCAAAGAACTTAGATGGACGATTGTAAGTAAGTAAGTAAGTCATTTTTATTTGTATAGCGCTTTTCCAGACCAGGGTCACAAAGCGCTTAAACAATCGAAACAATATTCAATAAAGTATATACTTTAAAGATCAAGATAAAACTGATAACAAAACAGGAGTTCCAGAAAATTAAGGAAAAGCATGAACAAATAAAAACGTCTTAAGATGTTTCTCGTAGATCATCAAGCGCAAAGAGAGAGGAAGATCGTTCCAAAGCTTAGGAGCAACAGCCTGGAAGGATTTCTCTCCTCTGGTCCGGAACCGTGTGTGTGGAACCATCAGTAGATTCTGATCCACAGACCTCAGAGCTCGAGCTGGGGTGTAAGGCTGGATCAGATCACTGATGTAAGGAGGAGTCTGACCATGAATAGATCTGAAAGTAAGAACCAGAATTTTAAAGTTGATCCTGAAAGAAACTGGAAGCCAGTGAAGAGTTTTAAGGATCGGAGAAATGTGAGTTCTTCTACTTGAGTGGGTCAGAATTCTCGCTGCAGAGTTCTGAATCAACTGCAGGCGAGACAGATCCTTCTTGATAAGACATCAGAACAAACTGTTACAATAGTCCAGGCGAGAAGACACAAACGCATGGATTACAAGCTCCAGATCATGTTGTGACAACATTTTCCTAAGCTTAGAGATTTTTCTCAGTTGAAGGAAACAGCTTCTGGTCAGTTTTCTGCAGTGTTGAACAAGAGACATGTCTTTATCAAATACAACACCCAGGTTTCTCAGGCTCAGTTTGACAGACTGACCTTTAAATTTTCCTTTAATTGTTTTTTATTAAAATATTGTTGTTTCCTTGAGGAGCTATTAATTCAAAACAACTTTTATGCGTGTCATGCTGGTTGAAAGTGAATTGTATGTATGTAATAACTTGAATAAAATGATTGTATGATTAAAATATTCCAAAGTTCTAAAACAAATATGTGAATATATCAGGAAAAACAGATGGAAATAAAATATTTGATTGTATCGCCCCAGATTAATTTCTTGTTATTTGGCAATGCACATGGAAGAGTGGCTATTCATGAATGTACTGGGGTCTTTTATTTTGATCATAATGCATTATTTTATGCAGTAAAACTCAGAAACTGGTAAGAACGGTGTAAAATCAAGATAGCATCCCATGTTTTTTTTAAACTAAAATACTAATGTGTTTTTCCCTGACCTGGGTCTCAACATAATGTTGACCCCAAAGCCAAACCACTGCGATGATCTGTTTATACTACATAGGCGAAGTTCATCCTCCGCAGCTAAAGGTGGCGCTATTGTCAGTGGACACCAGAAGGAAAAACGCTACACGGAAATACTTCAGAGGTAAACAGGTCGACGCTACAAAGCTACATGCTAGCAGGCAGAAATGCCAACAACTGTCCTTCCCTGGCGTGTCTTTTAACTTTTGTTAAAGAAGTTTAAAAACGCTTTCAAAAAGGATCGAGTGTAGAAGATCAAGATGGAGACCAGGATCAGCGACGAGGTGGCTTCGGTCGTCGAGGTCGCCTTCCAGGCAACAGTGACTGCGTTCAGGGACATGGGTATCGGAGATCCACTGGAGACGAGGCTTGAGGAGATCCACAAGATCCAAGGAGTTCTGGTGCTTCAGATCCACAAGCTGTTCGAGGAGTTCTCCTCGGAGCTGCTGGAGGAGAACGACGCGCTGAAGGCCAAGGTGGAGCAGCTGGAGGACGTGCTGCAGAGGAAGGTGGGACAGCTGGAGCAGGAGCTGGAAGCCAGGGTGGGTCAACTGGGCCGAGACATGGAGCACCTGGAGAAGGAGCTGAAGTGTATCAGTGACGGAGAAGTGGATCCTTCTGTCCTGAGACAGATCCGACAGAGGAACAAAGGTGACACTTGCAGTCCATCTCAGTATTTGGAAGAAATAATATCATTTTGAGAAACATCGAAGAACTCGTATGTGAAACAAAGTGATCTTTATGATGGTGATTTTTGTCTCTTTTCAAAAACAGAAGTCCAGGCACCTACACTGATGACAGTGGAGGGAAGTGAAGATGGTCTTCTTGAGGTCACGGATCCTGATAAGACCCTCGAGTTCACCTCCGGATCTCCCCAGCTCATCCAACTATTCGTGGCCTCCCCAGATTCCTCTCCTCAACATGACTCTGGTTCGATCAGTGGTCACGATGCAGCTCAGGTAAGGTGGCTTGCTTCCACGTGTAAACATGTACTACAGTATTCCCTGATTTCTCTGAAATATTTTCTTGTTCTCTGTTTCCATTATGATGAAACATTAGGCACAAGTCTTTATAAAACTATTTACTTAAATCGTCTTGTTCTGTACTATAAAAATATGAAATAATCTCATGTTACAGGTCCCAGCTAGCCAGGGTGCAACACGCAGAACGACAAGGAAGCGGCAAGTCATCTCTAAAAACGACTCGTGTAATTATTTTTTTTAATACTTATTTATAGTATTCCATGGTTGGATCTGCTTTTTGTCTATACTGTGTCTGTGGTTTCTCCCAGGTTGATGTAATATAGGTGACCATGTAGAGGTGTCACATTATGTCTAAAAAACATGTCCAAGTCCATATTTACCTTTTATTTTGTTCCATGAGTCAAACTCAAAGTTGAAGATTAGGCTGGAAACTAACTGTAATTATTATTAACTATCTGTATCATAATGTTTTGATATTCTAGTTACGATGGAATATTAGGTCCACTTAAATAATTTTCTTTTATCACAAGATTAGAGTTATATGAAATGCATTTATTACAAGATTAAAGTTGTACAAAATACTATATAACAAGATTAAAGTCATACAAAAATAATTTATTACGAGATTAAAGTCTTGCAAAAATAATTTATTACAAGATGAAAGTCGTACAAAATACTATATAACAAGATTAAAGTTGTACGAAAATATTTGATTACGAGATTAGACTTGTACAAAATGCATATAGGTAGGTAGGTAGGTAGGTATTACTTAATTGATCCCTCAGGAGAAATTGTTTTTTTCCAATAGCAATATTTCATACAAAATAAATAAAAATAAAATGACATCAAGAACAATGAGAAATAAAGAGAAAGAACAAGATAGTACAATCTAAGTCTAAAGATAAAGATAAAGAACATTGATCAAAGAAAAACGACAAAGACAAAGGATACAAAGACTAACATAGAACAGAACATCAAGATACTTTTACTCCACTCCTGCCCCCAAACTCAGAATTGTACCATTTAATAGCACGAGGAATGAATGAGTCCTTGAGTCTATTTGTTTTGCACCTGTGTAGGAGCATTCGTGCACTCATTCTGCTTCTCTGCTCACTGATGACAGTGTTGAGAGGATGACTGTCATCATCCATGATGGACAGTAGTTTGTTCAATGATCTCCTCTCAGCAACTGTCACCAGTGAGTCCAGCTTCATGCCAACCACAGAGCCAGCCTTTCTATATATATATATATATATATATATATATATTAGAGATTAAAGTTGCATCAAAACGCCGCGGACAAATTATTTGAGTGGCCCTAATACTCTGTCATATGAAGTCAACCCGAAGTTGTCTGGGGTAATTGTGATGGATCAAGTGAGTGTATAGAAAGTTAAGCTTCAGCTGCTCAGTCAACAATGTGGTCAGTAACTGCGTCTAACACTCTCACCCACTGCTGAATTTGTTGTATTAAATAATAAAGTTTTATCCATCTATTACTGTAGAGGCTAGTTTTGTGTTATCACTCGGCCTGCTGACGGTACAGTCGGACTGACATACTTTAGCTTTTTCACTCATTTTCTACTCACTCTCATGTCAACTAAGGGTTGGGATTATTTTTAGATTATTCACTTTTGGAGTTCTATTATAGTAAAATGTATTTCTAATTCAATGCATCTGATGAGCGACTCAATGATCAGCGAAAAAAAAGAGACACTTTCAAAACATCCAAATACCTCTTTGTTTTTTAAATGTCCCTCTGGGTGTAACGCTTAAAAAGAGGAATTGATCCTTTTTCAGTTCTTGTTTTTTAATGGACATGTCTTGTATTGATACATTAAGTAACTAAAACATCCACAAAATAAACAGTGTTCAGAATGTATTACCAACTAACAACAATGCAACGTTTATAATAATAAGACGAAGAATTTTAAAAAATCCTGAGATTCAAACCTACATTCCTTCTTGAGTTTTTCTTAATCTACTGAGAAGTATAAAAATGTCCGATGTGTCTTTAACATTTTTTAACTTTTTAGCAATGAACACATATTTATTTTGAATTAATTATTACTTTTGGTCTAACTAAATACTAAATTCCCAAAATTAAAGTCAACTCTGACAAAAGTTCTCAAATGTTTCTTCTTCAGCTGCTGATGATGAAAGTGAGGTGAAGCTGGAAGAGGAGGAGGGACGGAGGCTGAGGAAAAAAGAGCCGAGGACGGTGAAGAGGTTTTCCTGCGACGAGTGCGACGCCAGCTTTCACTTGAAAGGAGAGTTGAACAAACACGTGAAGGTCCACAGGACCCCCTTCCCGTGTGAACACTGTGACAAAAGCTTCCTGGAGGAGAAGTCTCTGGAGAGACATCTGCAGACTCACGAGGACAAAGCTCCGCTGCCCTACCCCTGTACACTGTGTAAGAAGTCCTACCGCAGGGAGGAGACCCTACAGAACCACCTGAAACGACACCAGCGCCTCAAGCAGCCCAAACCCTTCGACTGCAGTAAGTGCGGCAAGACCTTCAGGATCAAGCAGTCGCTGGAGAACCACCTGCTGCGTCACGAGAAGTGGAGTCAGATGGTGAAGTGTCAGGTCTGCGACAAGGTGTGCAGGACGCCGGTGCAGCTGCGCTGCCACATGGTGGTGCACTCGGAGGAGAGGCCGTTCAGCTGTGCCACCTGCGGGAAGGAGTTCAAGAGCAAGGACACGCTGAGGTTCCATCAGATGGTGCACACCAACGCCAAGAAGTACAAGTGCTCCATGTGCGAGGAGACCTTCAAGTACGCTCACTCGCTCACCGTGCACAAGAGGAAGCACACGGGGATCACGCCGTTCGTGTGCACGGTGTGCAACAAGTCGTACCGGACCGGGACGGCGCTGAAGAGGCACGGCATCGTCCACACCGGGGAGAAGCCGTTCACCTGCCACGTGTGCGGAGCCAGGTTTAGTCTGAACAACAACCTGAAGAGACATCTTCGCATCCACACCGGCGAGAAGCCCTTCGCCTGCCAGGAGTGCGGCAAGAGCTTCTCGGACAAGAACAAGCTGAAGTCGCACATGCTGATCCACGGCGCCACCAAGCCCTTCATGTGCGACCTCTGCGGGAAGACGTTCCTCTTCAACTGCAGGCTGCAGATCCACCAGAAGTTCGTGCACGAGAACAACAAGGAGGAGGACGGTTCCCCGACGCCTCAGAGGCAGAGGAACAAGATGCTGGTGAAGCCCTACAGCTGCAAGATCTGCCTCAACAGCTTCAGCGCCGCCAGTTCCCTCAAGCTGCACGAGAAGGGCCACAGCGAGCACAAGGAGTTCAGCTGCAGCGTCTGCGGGAAGTCGTTCCACAACAAGTACTCCTTCAACTACCACCAGAGGAGCCACACGGGCGAGAAGCCCTACGAGTGCGACGAGTGCGGGAAGCGCTTCTTCAACGCCGGCAGCCTGAAGCAACACGAGCGCATCCACACGGGCGAGAAGCCGTACAAGTGCGACCAGTGCGGCAAGGCCTTCAGAACCGACGGGAACTTCTACAGACACTTGCGGATCCACACGGGGGAGAAACCCTTCGAGTGCGTCTACTGTCACCGGAAGTTCCACCAGTCCAACCAGCTGAAGGCGCACATGCAGATCCACACGGGCCAGAAGCTCTACTCCTGCCAGAGATGCAGCCGCGGCTTCTCCGACTCCAGGCAGCTCAAGAAGCACAGCTGTGAGGAGCCGCTGCAAGTCATGTGACCGTTCCCCCAAAACAGACTTGAACAAGACACGCTCAGAGTTATTCTGTTTAGAATATATTTCAGATGTAAAAGTCAATTAGAAGAAGAAAAATTACCCAAGGGTAAACGTCATGAGTTATTTTTGTGAATAAAAGTGCTTTAATATCTTTGGACTCTGCCAGATGTGTTGTTTGTTTCATCTAAATCATCTTTTTTTGGTTAATCGTAAAAGTGCTGTACATGAAAATATCACCAAAATAAGAGGACTAAGATAATGCACATAGATAATAGAACTAATAACATCTACCCAGTCTCATTCTGTGTTAAAAGCCAGGGAATAAAAGTGGGTTTTCAGACTAGTTTTAAAAAAAATTGACAGTGATAGTAATAGTTAATTTCCATATTTAAATTATGATCTTGATGCTAAACGTCTGAAATAAGATATTATCTGATCTAAAAATCATTAATCATGCTTATCCTGCAGTATTTTAATAAAAGTAACTTTTCGTTTATATTTCCCTCATTAACGTTCATGTTCACAGTTTTAATTTGAAAGGAAATCCAACTTGTACCGTTGAGATACGTTTATTTTGAAAAACCGTCCGCATCATCGCTTGTAAACAGGCAAACTACGCAGAGAAGCTAAAAAAGAAGAGGATTTATTTACTATATTAAGATGGATACAGTGTTTTGTTCGCAGAGCAAGTTCATAATAGAGACGGTCATCCGCGCTGCTCTTGACATCGTCATACAACATGAATCTAAAGAGAAGGTGGGACACATGTATGTTTATGTTTTTATCGCTGTTTTGAAAACTATGTTGTTCTGCTGAAGTTACTTAAAGTCACACATGTCTGGTCAGAGATGCTGCAAGTGGAGAGTAGACGGATTCGTGAAACTGAAACACAGTAACAAAGATGGCGGTGTAGCATAGCCGCGGCTAGCTGTAGTTTTGAACATCAACATACGAATGTAAACAAATAAAACTTGCTGTAATTTTTGTATAAGGTTGTTTGCATCTCTGAGCAGAATTTAAGTCAACTAAAACAACGATAAAAAACACTTAGATTTATTTAATATTAGTTGTAAATAGCTGTATTATTTACACTTTCTCCCTCCACCGTTGTTACTAAACACTTTATAATGGGTTTGTTAAAATAACAATAAAATAAAATAAAATTAATAAGTAATATACATTTTCTCTCCTCATAGGCAGACGTGCTTCCCATTGTGGAACTCTTGGCTCGAGAAGCAACAAGGAAGCTCCACACAGTTGTCACCCAGATCTTCTCACACCTGCTCCAAGAGAGCCAGAAGAAGAAAGTGGAGGACCTCGAGTGTGACCTCAGGAGAGTGACAGAGAGTTTAGAAAGTGCTAAGCTGTGGAGAGAGAATGTCCTCAGCGGTTGTCCAGTTCTTTTCGAGCAGACCGGCTTGATTTGTACGTTAAAGCCGTTTGGGAAGTTGTCAGGAACATCAGAAGAATCATTGAAGACAAATACAGAATCTGCTGATGCTGAACAAGAGAGTCACAGTGATGCTGGTGAGTAATGCTGCAACTAACAACTATTTTAATTGTAAACTTATACAAACACTATCAGCATCAGTTGAGTAACTGCATCACAACGTTATCATCTACTCAGCTTTATAATTAATCTTCAAGACATTTTTGTATGATAAAGAAATTAAAAAAATTGCACATTACAACATGTTGTATTCTAAATCGAATATTGGGGCAATAAAATGTTCTGTGCATTGTGACTAAAGAGATCCTATGTCACTGCTGTTACAGTGTTCTGTCCCTGGGGGGAGCCAGAAACAAAATGTTCAATATTGCATATTGCTGCCTTTAGCAGTTTTCACATGACTTTCATATTTATAATCTTGTGAAATACATTATAATTTTATCGTAGTACCCAAAGATTATTTTATCTCTGATAATCCTCAGCAAAAAGTAGTTTACTTGAAGTTCATTTATTAAGTACAATTAAGTATAAATCGTAAAAATAATACCAAAAAGCACACATACTTTTTGAAATAAACCTCAACTCAAGGACTACATAATGGTACACATTTAGATTTGTAATGAGGGAAATACCTCAAATAAAATGTTTGTGACAAATTAAAACAAACTTTAATTTTCTGCAACCCATCACTTTCCAATAATCCTTTTCACTGTTTACTTCTGGATCATCAGAATAACTCAGTTGCCCTAAGACTGTACTTTTAAGTTAACTTGTTTATAATTTAACGTCAGTGTAACTTTTTGAAGTATAGTTTGTCAACTAGTAAACTACTACTACTAATATATACTCGTAGTACACTTGAATATACTCTTTCTAAGGGATTGACTTGTACATTTTTAAGCTATAAATCAACTTTTTTGTAATTCATGTTGCTTTTGTGTCTAGTCGCTGCTGAGGATCTGACCTCCACCTCAGAGACCCGGACCTCGGCTCATCCACAGAAGAAAGGGAAGGTGTTTGTGTGCGAGCTCTGCAACAAAAGCTTCAACAGAAACTTCCATCTGATGAAGCACATGAACACTCACAACGAGCCGCTCGCCTGCGACCAGTGCTCGCGGAAGTTCAAGAACCAGGCCACGTTTGAGGCCCACCTGCTTCGCCACCAGGAGAAGAAGCAGGAAACCTTCAAGTGCGACCTTTGTGAGAAGACCTTCAAGACCAAGATGACCCTGAAGTCTCACCGGGCGGTCCACGACGAGACGAGGCCTTTCGTCTGCACCGCCTGCGGCAAGAGCTTCAAGACTAAACCGACCCTGCGGGCCCATCAGCTGGTGCACCGGGCGGAGAGGCCGCACAAGTGCGACGACTGCGGCGAGGGTTTCCGGAACGCCGTCTCGCTGCAGTGTCACCGGAGCGTGCACACCGGCGAGCCCCCGTACACCTGCGGCGTGTGCGGCAAAGTGTTCAGGAAGAGGAGGTCGCTCAGGACGCATCAGTCCGTCCACCGAGGGAAGACGTTCACGTGCGAGACCTGCGGCGCCGGATTCACGCTCCGGCACAACCTGAAGAGACACGTTCGTATCCACACGGGCGAGAAGCCGTTCCGGTGCAAAGAGTGCGGCAAGGCTTTCGTTCAGGACAACAAGCTGAAGGCTCACATGCTCCTCCACGGAGCTTCCAAGTCCTTCATGTGCGACCTGTGCGGGAAGACTTTTCTCTATAACTGCCAGCTGCGGAAACACCAGAGCTCCGTCCACGCCGACGGGCCGGCGGTAAGACGGCGAGCAGCCGGGCAAACCCACCGCAGAGTCATCTACCGCCGAGATAAAACCACGGTGGAGATCTCGGCGTTCAGCTGCAAGACCTGCCGCAAAGGATTCCACACCACCGGTGCCCTGAAGAGACACGAGCTGGTGCACGCCGCTCGGCCGAGATACAACTGCGGCACGTGCGGGAAGACTTTCCTCTACAAGGCTACCTTCAACTACCACCAGAGGACTCACTCGGGGGAGAAACCGTTCGGTTGCGACGTGTGCGGGAAGAGGTTCATCATCCTCCAGGCTCTGAAGTCGCACACACTGCAGCACACGGGGGAGAAGCCTCACCCCTGCGAGCACTGCGGGAAGTCCTTCAGGATCTACACCAACTACCTGAGACACCTGCGGATACACACCGGGGAGAAGCCGTACGAGTGCGAGGTCTGCGGGGTTCGGTTCAGGCAGCTCGGGCACGTCAAGTTCCACATGCAGGTTCACACGGGGGAGAGGCCGTACGCTTGCGGCGAGTGTGGACTCCGATTTTCAGACTCGAGACTGTTGAAGAGACATCTGTGCGCAGCAGCGTCGTCCTGAAGCTTCAGAAGAGGATGAAGAAGGTTATGAGGGGGATGAAGGTCAATTTTTATACATGAAAATATATTTTAAAAATCATCTTCGGGTCATTTTTGTCATTGTTTACAAACGAATTTTATTTAAGTAATTGTCTTTTTTTTTTAAATAATATAATTATAAAAATGTAAATTAAATACATTTAATTTATACCAGAAATGTGTCTTTATGTTAGTTCAGGGGTCTGAAACCCACGGCTCCTTCATATGTTTGCTGTAAGAGAGAAACATTTGAAGAGAAAAAAAGAAATAATGAGACAACATTTACCGATTTTAATTAACACTTTTATACATTATAAATGATTCAACGATTGTTTATAAAAAACAATTTCCCTCCTGAGGGATCAATAACGTTTTACCTTATGAGAATAGATATAACGTCCACTGACATTTAAATGAAACTTATTTTTATGTTTCTGCAGAGTAAAGGTTTAAACCACAGGTGTCAAACCGGTCCAGAAAAGGGCCGAGACGGTTCAGGTTTTGGATCCAACCAGTCAAGCACATATAGTTGAACCAATCAGGCGTCTGAAGACAGTAATCAATTAATTGTCTGTCAGG
Organism: Callionymus lyra; assembly: GCF_982586985.1. NCBI lineage: Eukaryota > Metazoa > Chordata > Actinopteri > Syngnathiformes > Callionymidae > Callionymus > Callionymus lyra. Next base: position 20,310,571 of record NC_141824.1, read on the forward strand.
TGTTGCTTGTTAAGCCGACACCTGATTGGTTAACTCGTGTGCTTGACTGGTTGGAACAAAAACCTACACCACCCTGGCCCTTTTCTGGACCAGTTTGACACCCCTGCAGGTTAAACGTTCAGAGGAAACCACATTTTTTCAAAATTCAAATAGATGTTATGCTATATTTTAGCAAAATACATAACGAGAAAATACCTTTGTATTAATTTAATTCTTTCTATATTGTTTTGACTGTTTAAGCGCTTTGTGACCCTGGTCTGGAAAAGCGCTATACAAATAAAAATTACTTACTTACTCACTTAATGTCTTAATGTTATTCCACCTTGTCTGCACTCACAGCGCGGAGCTTTTATTTTGAAAACAACGGCACTCGCTTTATTTTGAAATCACTACATCCCGGAAAGAGTCGTACTTGTATCAAGGAAGTTTCGTTGCTTACATGTATATTTCGATATACTAACACGATTTTTATTTAACATTTCATGTATAATTTCGTTCTTTATGGTTGAATCACAATGTCGGAGCTGAAGGTGCGCGTCGCCGCCATTTTGGAGATCATGGTGAATTCCACCGTGGCTGAAATGAACAAAGTTATTAGTGATTCTGAATCAATACGAGCAGACATGCCGTGTGTGATCGAACATAGACAAGCGGACGAGAAGGTAAAAACAAAGTCTCTCTTTCCGGGGTCACGTCTCTGGCGTCTCGCTGACAACAACCCCCTGATCATAGAACTAGAAGAGCTAGCTCGCCACGTTAGCTTTACAACTGTTTGAAAAGCCGATATTCGTAATATACGTTTAACTGTGGATTCTTAAACGCTAAGTCGTGCTTCCCAATGTTTCTCTGTTCATTTTTGGCATTTGTTCATGTTTTAATACAGTTTCGGTTGATCAGCATTTCTATTAGTTGTACATCTATACACGTTATCAGTCTTAACTTGAAGTGACTTGAGTCAAATAATAATAATAAATATCTGTAAATGTGTCACTTTTTCTTATTAGATTTTTTTTTTTTATGTTTTTATTACCACCACTATGTATATATATTGTACAGTTCATGTTTTTATTACTGCGCCTTCAGAAAAAGTATGTGCCTTCTGGCTCAGCTCATTTTTGTTACCTTGAAAGGGGATTACTCATCTAATCTTGATAATAATGGTTGCTTATGATAGAATTCTTGCTTCAGAAATCTTCAGTAAATAAAAAAAAGCTGCCTCCCTCAGGTGGTCCAGCTCTCTTTCTTCATGTCCACACTGGCTCAGGATGCCGTGGAGAGGATCTGCCAGCTTTTTACCGAGTCTTCTTTGGTCAGTACACATGTGCAAGTCTAACTGCTAACTAACAATGTTATTTTGTCCGCTGTCATTATAAATATATATTAAATTACAAGCTTAATTTGTAATAATTCAGGACGTTTTCCCCTCATTATATCGGGTCTTTACAAGGTCCTCAAAAGTAAAGTAAATTGTATTTTATTTCTGTGATAAAAATCCGTTTTTTAATAAATAGAATAATAAATCTGAAGTACATTAAATTAAATAATGACTTTTTTCAATTACAAACTAATTCTGTTGCCAGACTTCTCAATCCAACTTTCTCTCCGCTTCATGTGCAGGTTGCTCAAAAGATTTCAGAGATGGAGGAGCTGAGGATGAGACTGGAGGTCGCTGAGGCAGAACTCAAGATGATGCTCCAAGGAGGTGTTAAGCAGTCGGTGGTGGAGGTGCAGGTCGATGAAGAAAGAGGTCCGGAGGAAGTGTCCGGAGACTCTGGTGAGAATCACAAGTTAATTTAAGTTGTTAAATGATCGGATCTTAAAAATAATTAGCAGCAAATAAAGCAGCCAACAAAGTAAGAAGTGACCCATGTATTCAAGTATGTCAAAGTGTTAAGAAATGTTTTAAAACTGGAGGCAGCTGCTCACTAATGCAGTGCAGATGTAATTGTATCCTCTGTTTTTTTTCAGGTGCCGCCGTCGAAGTGACGAGCTCAGTCGCCGTTCATCTGCCTAAAGAAAACACTGAGCAGGTAAAAGTTTCAACCTCAGAATGAGTTAATGTGGAGAAGACTGTCTATCAAACCAGGATCTCAAAACTTAATACATGTGACCTGGAACATTTTTTGTCAAAAAGCTAGATTTACTTTTTTTTTTTTAAAAAGGTTTTTTTTTCAAACATTGGAACTATCAATTCAGTTTTTTGCAACAAACGTGAAGACATGAAAAGACAACATTTGAAATCAAGTGTATGAGAGTTCAATGTTACAGTTAAGATGTTTATAAACGTATTTATTTGTACTTCAACATATCTAACCCCTTTGTTTTAAATACAGCATAAACTGTATGTAAAAATGTTATTGCACAAAAAAATGGATAATTTATATGTATTTCTTTAGAATTTTGTTTTCTTGATGCATCATATTATTTCTATCACTATGAGCAATTTGGCTTTTAAATAAACAAAAACAGAGGTTTTAAATTTTATTTTTGGTCATAAACAATGTTCAGTTTAGCATTAAATGCAGTTTAGCCCCCAATAATGACCATTTTAAGTTGCTTTTCTGGTCCATTTCTGATGATCAGCCTGAAGAAAAAAGATCTAAAAAATGTATAACTTAAGATGCAATAAAGTAAACTTGTAAGGACTAAGCATCATGTTTCGGTCACTCTCATGCTGGAAACGTTTCATTTAATCGATTGTCTTTTATCAGGACAGGGTTCAGCCAATGGCAGTAAAGCAGGAAACACAGGTGGAGATGGGAGCCGGCGACCCGGACTACCAGGTGAGCTGGAACCTGAGTCACTTTAGAACGTCTGAGGAAGCTGATGTATGTCTATTGACATCATTAAGGTGTCAGCTTCTAAGATAATTAGAAATGGAAATAGAGATGAATATATCATGAATCGAGGAAATAATCTTTTTATTACTGTTTTAAAACATTATTTATTACACAGTTGGAACCAGAAGATCAAGACGATGCAGAACCAGAATCCCCTAAATGCAAAAAGAGACCACGAGGGAGGAGAGGAGTCGAGTCCGGTCCTGGATACAAACGTTTCAAGAAAAGTAAACTGCTGCAGCTGCAGATAGAGAGACCGTATCGCTGCCCAGTGTGTGGTCGCGGCTTCACCGTCCAGCAGAACCTCAACACTCACATGCTCCTCCACACTGGTAAGTCTTTTGTGCTGGCGAACCACCACTTATACCGACGACTTTGTTCCCCCCCCCCTCAGGTGAGCGACCACACACCTGTGAAGTCTGTGGCAAAAGCTTCACCCTGAAGCAGCTTCTGAAAAACCACCAGGGCCTCCACGCCGAGAAGAAACCCTTCCAGTGCGAGCAGTGCGACAAGAGCTTCCACAGAGCCCACGGACTGAAGCTGCACCAGAGGGTCCACACGGGGGAGCGGGGCTTCGAGTGCCACTTCTGCAACAAGAGCTTCAGCGGCCAGAGCAACCTGCAGCGCCACCTACGGATACACACGGGCGAGAAGCCGTACAAGTGCGGCACCTGCGGCGCTAGCTTCACGCAGGTGGACACGCTGAAGGCCCACGAGAAGACCCACACGGGCGAGCGCCCCTTCAGCTGCGACACCTGCGGCAAGTGCTACGTGCACAAGCGGGCGCTGAAGCTGCACCGGTTGGCCTCGCACTCCCGCCAGGACTCGCTGGCCTGCGTGGTCTGCGGCCTGGCGGCGGCCTGCGCGGAATCGTCGCGCGCCCACCTGTGCACGCACGTGGCCGACATCCCGGTCGCCTGCTCGCTGTGCGGCCTGAAGCTCAGCTCCATCACGGAGCTGCGCTCGCATCAGCAGCACCACACGCTGGAGAGACCGCACAGCTGCAGCCTCTGCGGGAAGAAGTTCAAGTCGGCCAGTTACCTGAGGATCCACCAGATGGTGCACCGCGGCGAGAAGCCGTTCTCCTGCGACGTCTGCGGACTCACCTTCACGCAGAAGAGCACCCTCAAGTCACACCAGGTTATTTCAAGATATTATACGTTTAAATATCATATTTACAATGAAATATCCCTGACTTGTGATTTTATTTTCCCAATTCTATTACCTTCATATTGTATCAATACAATTCAAAAACTTTTGTAGATTAGTGATAGCAATAGGCTCAAAGGGACAGCAGGTGGCAGCAGCGTTCTGAAACTCAATTGCACAATGTACGCAAGAGTAGCTGGTGACATCTTCAAATGATTTGTGGATCCAGATGGTAATACAGAAGTTAAATTAAATAAGAAAATGTTATTGAAATCTTTCTTTTATGTTCTTTTTGTGTTTTTTTTTGTCTATGAGAAACGCCAAACAATCATAGGATATAATAAAATAAACAGAAATCCAAATTAAAAATATATACATATAAATAAAACACAAATATAACACCACATGTGGCTGAAATCTATACCTTTTAATGATTTTAGGAACCGTCAGAAAAACGTAACCTCCTTAGCAGAGGTAACAAATATTTTAATCACATGTTACCAGGGGTTCGTACTTTCTGAAAATGGTTAGTTCATTGTTCAGTAAAGCCATAATCAATCAAACAATACTTGATTATTTACTTAAACGTTCTCAACTCTTGGAACGATCTTCCTCTCTTTTGCGCTTGATGGAGTCTACTGACTCCTTTAAGAAACATCTTAAGACGTTTTTATTTGTTCAGGCTTTTCCTTGATTTTCTGGAACTCCTGTTGTGTTATCAGTATTATCTTGATCTTTTAAGTATATACTTTATTGAGTATTGTGTTGATTGTTTAAGCGCTTTGTGACCCTGGTCTGGAAAAGCGCTATACAAATAAAAATTACTTACTTACTTACTGATCTCCTCCACAGGTGGTCCACACGGGCGAGAAGGCCTTCAGCTGCGACACCTGCCTGAAGAGCTTCAGCAACTCGGGCAACCTGGTCCGACACCAGCGGATCCACACGGGCGAGAAGCCATTCAGCTGCGACACGTGCGGCCGCAGCTTCAACCAGGGCAACAGCCTGAAGGCCCACAAGCAGATCCACACCGGGGAGAAACAGTACATGTGCGACAAGTGTGGGAAGAGCTTCTCCTACCTGAGGAACCTGAAAGACCACAAGTGCTTCTTTGGCTCAGGAACTGACTGATGAATCAGAACTGTTATAGGGACCTAAAGCGATAAATGTTGCAAACTATACAAACGTATCTGTCTGTGATTATGCTGCGACAACTGCTCTTATGTTTTCACTGGATTTAGAAATTCAAAATAAAATCGCTTTTGACAAATTGTCGAGAGTTGATGTCTGTCTGACTGAACCTCCTCACAGTCCATGTCCTCTGGGTCAGCATGGATCAATCCTGGCTCGGCCGCACACACTCGCAGCGATGTTTTCATTTGTGAGTCGGATGTATCGACTCGCTCACACTTTTTTTTTTTCGTTCTCTTGATTGTTTTAGTCACAGCTGACCGCACCGGTGACGCTGCTGGTCGGTTCAGAACTTCTGGACCGTCATTGTTTTTTCCAGCACTCTTTTTCTCTCAGCAGCTCTGACGGCTTCTCTCTCTCCGCATCTGTTCTCTGGCTCGGTGGGATCCGGCAGGAAGGATGAGGCCCTGGGTTCGCTCCAACAGGTCCAGATCAATGCAGGTCAGCAACGTTTTCGACACATTTCAATGTACTCATCTTATACCTCCATACTGCCTCATACTCACCTGAATTCACAGATCAAAAATGATCACTAGTAAAATTCTTAGAGTGATCTGGAGTCATTTTATTTACTACTTATAACTTACTATATAACTACTTTAAACTTTACTTTCTGCTGCTTTACTGGCTGGGAATATCTAATGGCGTTTCTCCTCCTCTACACATCACTTGACCACACAAGAATACTGAAGAAAGATCATGAATAAAATGATTTCCTAAAATCCTTAAAATTAACATCCAACTTGACACTAGGGGTGTTTAAAAAATATTGATAAATATTTAACAGCACTGTATTGATTATTTTTTGATGATGATTTATATATATATATATATATATATATATATATAAATATGTGTCATAAATATATAAACAATACTTTTAGTACATGTGTTACCACAGTTTTTATTGTTACAAAAATGTGTGTCTAACATTATTCAGTTTTTTTACAATGATTACCATGTAACTATTCAGGTCTGTTCATTGTTCTGTTGCAATTACACTTCCAGCCACTAGATAACAGCAGTCATTAGTCCTCTGCAGCTAAATAATCCGCAAGACTGGGGATGAGAGGATGCAGTCGTCTTCAGCAGCTTTTAAAGCTGACGTTCTCTCGTAATATGACCAATGACAAGGTTACTTCATGTTGTACAGATGAAGGCTGTGACTTTAAGTGCTTCGATGACTTTCAGTGTATTGACTCTAAAGAGAAGGAATCCGTGACCGAGTTTTACCAAATAAAATTTCCCTTCTTTTCTCTTGACATACATACATGTAACAAAGTAATTTAACCAACAACCTTGTTCTACTTTAATTACTTGTTTACTTTAATGGCTGTAACAGCCTAAACACAATTCTTTGACTAATATAGAGATGTTTTCTTGATGCCACTGTACTGACAGCAACCTTAAGACCTACAAACAGTAACCTATGGCGTGTGGTGTGTAGTGATGAGTTCACTGAGAGGGAGTAAGACAAAGAATGTGAGTTCTAGAGAAAGTGAGTTGGAAATTGATTTATTAGAGTAAAAAGAGTTGTTGAAGCAATGTTGTTTCACATGTTCGGGTTTCAGGTTAGGTTTCAGTTCAGGGATGTTTTATGTCCTACCAGAGCAGCTGGAAACACCCGCTCTTTTTGTTATTATAATGAAACCGTTAAAACCCATCATTGATTGATTATTCATGTAATTATATAGATCTTACCTTACCTATCGTTATATAATATCTAGTTAAAGTTATTTAAAACATTGACATCTAAGCCCTTCAATAGATAAGTATAACATCAGATGAAAATCACAATACAGGAATGCAAAAGTTTATTGTTCTCTACTGTTATTATGGCTTTCCTCGGCGCTCTAAGGTCATGTCTATAACAGGTGAATATTCTAAAACTGCATCCTTCGTGTAAAGTGCAAGTTGCTGTCGGAAAAGAAACAATTCGACAAAATGGACACGAGTAAAAACGAGTTTCTTAAGGTCAGAGTGAGGCAGCTGAGGTCATCTTCAACCGATACCAATTTTAACCATCAGGGGGCAACAATGCGGTATTTAAAGTTTAAAAGAAAGCGCAGAAATGTTTATTTTTCTTTTCTTACAGTTCACCTTTTCAAGTTTGTTGATCATTCTTAAATATGTGAAAAGAAGAAGAAGAAAAAAAGAACGATGCGTTCCGTATTTATCCTCTACGATATGTCGTAAGAAACCTATAGATATAGATCTTGGACTTGTTTTTTTCCTTCGGGCCCTGAACGCATCACGGTCACTGGAGGAGAGAGCGGCGCGTGTTGCGAGTGCGCGTGCGCGACGCCGTTGACGTCGGTCTTTCTCCGGTCGCGGAGTCTATAGAGGAGAAGAAGAACTCTTTCTTTTTTTTTTATCGCCCCTTTTTTTTTCGTCACAAACCCGGAGGATATGTCTCCGACTCGCGGGAGATATTTACCCGCCTTCCCTCGCCTCTCTCCGGGCGTCTTTTCATTCAGCGAGACGTTGTTTCCAGAAAGAAGCTAAACCTCGCTCGAGGAAAGAGGAAGAACCGGATCCGCTTTTTTTTATTTTTTTTAAAAACGTCTCCTTCCCGTTTATATGTCCACTTGTTGGCTGTTTTATGACGTGTATCTATCTGGGGAAGTGTGTGGGAAACTCGGCACCGAACTAGCGAGAGCTCCCGGTGTGTGTTTTCCCTTTTTAAACCGCTATCTCGGAACAAAAAAAAAACCCGAATCAGTGCTGCGTTGACGAACCGCCCGGGATGGTCGGATAGTGAGGCGGAACCGGGCGGTGAAAGCAAAGCCTTATTGGACTTCTTGTGTGTTCGTGGGTCGACCCCCGTGATGCTGGACGACACCAGATGTAGCAGAACCTTCATCCGCTTAAGCTGAATCACCGTGTTGGTGATCCGTGCTGCCTTCAGGGACCCGTGACAATGAGGATTGTATGAGCGCTTGTTTTTGTTTGTTTTTTGTTTGTTTTTAATTCCTGGAGCCTGGTGGTACTGACGGGAGCAAACGGCTCCTCTTCGGTGATTTAAAAAAAACAATAATATTCTCAGCCGGAGACACAATCTCAGGGAGGAAAAAATGTCTCTACGTACGGCGCTTCCCGGCAACGAGAGGAAACCTGAGCATGTGAGTAGAACATTGAACGCATCATTTTCAACAATTTGTTATTATAAATGGGGTTCGGAGACTTCAAAGCTTGGTGGGCAGATGTGGAAGGACACAAGTCTACCTGCAGATCAATAATGCATGCATCTGATGCAAGGCCACCCACCCCAGCCTGCCCCTGCACCCACACCCTCGCCCCTCCTGGTGTCCTCCATCATCTGCATCCCCTCCACCTTGTCTGCAGGTCTGGATGGAAGTGACGTTGAGAATGTGCTGTGTCAGACTGGTCAGGTGTGTCCTGTCGACGTCTTTTGTCAGGAACAAAGCCAGCGTCAGAAAACATCTCCCTCGGCGTCTCAGGGCTTTTGTTTGATGACAAACAGTATTTATAAGTTCCCTTTACAATGGGACCCCTGAGATTCTAAGAACCTTGTATGACTGCAGTTGTTTGAGAATCGTTATTACTAGTTACTGTTCATTAGTTATACAAATGGGTTTGAACAAGCCAACAGTAAATTGAGTAAACATGTAGTTTGTTATATTTCCCCAGGGGCCATATTATGTACTTTGACTGACGTGAGGGGCCTTCAAACCAAAAGAGAGGAGGGTATTGCCATAGTATTTTATACAAAAAAGGACAAGGAAAAACAAGGGGTACAGTCTGAACGAAAGGACTTAAGAAAGTTGTATTTTGTGTAAATACAATAATGGATACAAAATAGTTTTATTCTGACCTCATTAGGGCCACGTTAATATAGTCGCAAGACAGCATGTGGCCCCGGGGCCAAGATTAGACCAACCAAAGCAGGTCAGATTAACTTTTCTGAGACATTAGCATCATCTGAAAATCTCAGCCCTCCTTCATCCCAGTGTTTTGGTTTAAAAAAAAAAAAACAATAACCGAAGAAGCTGTGTCCCTTTACAATCATTTAAAGTTAAAAACCTGAAGCAATGTATGGAAACAATAGATGGATTCAACATGAACTAATAAGCATGTTTTACAAACTAAGCTATTAATAGGATGCTTTTGGAATTACCCCCCACCCCATTAAAAGTAGCAAATATGTGTTTTCGTCTGTGAAGTGGAAAAAAAGGAACTTAATTAACAAAAAACTCATAACGGACAAAATAAAAAATAAAAAGTTCATCATTTGTTGATGGTCCTTATTGGTATCTGGAGGACCCTAAATCCTTTTAAGATCCTTTACTTGTTACTATTACTTTGTGCTCTCTTGAGATGTTGCTGTTTACCCATAGGGCCAGACTTTATCTGAAAAAAAGGGAAAATGCAGTTTTTTTTATTGGTTCTTTCCTGTTTTGTCGACATATTTTGCCAAACTGTAACTATGGAAGTCACAGCTTTCTTCACGAGGAAACCGCTCTCTTAATAGGAGTGTTTAACGTGTAATAACAGACTCTCACAGTAACCTGTCTTCTGTGTACCTTAAGTCTGGGATTTAAGTTTTGTCCTCGGGGCACGTTGCGAGACCGTTTGTGTTGATCTGAAGCCGATCGTCGTAGGTGTATGTTTATTTTTCCTGTACCCAAGTGTGTCGTAACAAGGCATAAATAAACATAAAGATTATCGAGGTCCTTGATATTCTAAAAGTTCTGCTGCACCAGTGGTCAGTGATCCATAGAAAATAGGTAGAGATCGGTAAGAAATTGGTCACTAAGCCTCGCTCATGTGTTGCACTTAGTTACCAGTTCAATGAGTTTTGAGTTACAGAAGAGACAGAAGCCTACAGGACACACAAACTAGCCAGTTAACAGGAAACTCCCGGCTTGACTGAGGCGATCGTGTGACGTCTGGTTCATCTTAAAGGTTCATTAACAGTAGACAACGTTGACATCGGTACTTGAAGTGTTCGCTTTGATGTTGTCTTTTCATTCTTGGAGGCTGAATCCATTTCCAGTATCACTGTGCTTGTCACCAAACACTGAAACACCACATTATTAGTCTCTGTATAATAGTTGACATCCATTATCTCCGATGTTTTCTCAACCACTACTATCATTATCAGGTCACCATGCTAACCATCACCATATGAACATTATTTGTGAACCAAACACCCATAAAATGACTTGTCAGGCCAGATTTGTGAGTTCGACGCATGTGATCTATGGTATGAACATGCACGATGATAGTAAACATGACTGAGCTATCGCACTGAGTTAACTGAGAGGGGGTGAGACCAAGATAAATCTGTATTGGATGAAAACGTTGTAGTGTTTATTGAGTCAGAAAGTGATTTTATTTTAGTTAGAAGGTACAGCATGAAAGATGGCTATTTTAAATATCTAAAGTAGTTCAATTATTTGTGTTATTTTAAAGTGAATAATACTTCTCACAAGTACATCGGATAAAACTGAAACTTATTATGGAATACGGGACCAAAAAAACTCCCCCTTAACACATTTTAAAAGCTTTAAAAATAAAACGACTGTCTAACAATTATGACATCAAAGGACCATGAATAAAGCAAACCCTCAGGCCGTTCTACTGATTTGGACGTGATTCTGAGTCGTTTAGTTGAGTCATTGTTTGTGAAACGATCTGCATTAGTTATTCTAGAATCCATGACTTTTCTGTAACCAGGATCTCGTGGCAACAGACGGACGGAGTGCATCCAGTCCAAGTCGTGACTCAGCGCTTCAGCTTGTTCTGTACAAACGTGACCCTTAGCTGAGCCGGGTCCGGAGGCCGCAGAGACAGGGCTGAGTAATACAGCCGATCTCCAAACAAGCGAGTGTGTTTGCCGTGCTTCTTCTGTCCACACCGAAGAATCCAGTTACAGTTTGCATAGTGGAGTCGGATGATGTCTTACCCGAGGCAGGAGTCGCCGCGAGCCAACAGCGTCTGGTGCTCGTCCTCTTGAGCTCTGTGTGATCTGATTCCTGACGCTAATCGTATTTAGAGATCACAACAAACAACCAGGTCGCTGGTCGGCTTCTTCTCTTAGTTCGGTAAAGTACCCGTCTTCAGTTTTTTAAACTAACAAAACAGTTATTTTATCAAGAGTGTATATAAAAACACCTCTACTTGATACAATGGATAAGAGAGTTTTCTGGGCCAGATGACTGTACTGAGAGAAGCAACAGCCCATTTCTCACAAGTGTTTGTCTCGCACACCGAGCCAAGAGGACACTTCTTCCTCCGGCGTCGCTATCTCCATCGGGAAGTTTTAGTAGAACTTCACACGTCACCAAATCTTTCTTTGCCAGCCGTTGTTCGCCTGCCAGTGATGGTTAAATCAGAGATATTGAGCTTCATCATGGGAATGAATGAAAGGCATAGATCCTTTTATTTCTCCCATGAAACTGGTGTTGAGATTTCTGACCACAGTGACGGACCACGTGTGGTGCTCTTGGTGCAACAGCTGTTGGGTTTTGCTCAACACGTTCTTCTTGCTGTGTGGTTTATTAAAGTTATTATGCACGTGTGACACACCTTAATTTTCTTTTTCAAGAGTACAATCCCACTGCCAGTGATTCTTTTAAAAGTATAAAATAAAACGACCATAATGTGACACACTGGTGAGGATTTCTTAATGATGTCCATGTAAAAGAATAACATAAAAAATAGTTGCCTAGTGATTAAGCCTTTTATTTGAGGGGTGTGTATTGACAATAATCTGGCCATACAGTGCGTATCAAAATACAGAGGAAACAATACGATATATGGCAAGACTGTGGGAACAACAATGTATTGAGTTTCTTTTAAATTATTTCACTATGGGAAAACTGGTATAAGAAACAAGCTTAACTTCTGCTTACTGCATTTAAACAGAGGGATCTATATTTATAAGAGAAGAAATACAGTGGAAATAAAGTATATATTTGCATGTTAATTGTTGAAATCAATATAGTATCTTAATCTTGAGAGTATGATCTTCTATTTAACTGTATCAATATTTTATTTTCTCTGACCACTGCAGCCCCTGAAAGAGTGGGACCAATTGTGAACAGGTGGATTCGAGCTTCTGTTCAAGAGGCTCAGAAAAAGTGTATTTCCCGAATCCTGTTGGGTCGGGTGTCAAGAGTTTAGCTTCACGAGATCTGGCAGAATGACGGCCAAATTATTAGTCGTTCATCCAGGCTGACCTCGGGAGATTCTCGGTATCCACGAGAGACGGCAGCAGCTTCGCAGCCCAAACGCTCTGACTCACCGTCTGGCTAATGGAAGTGAAATGAGTCTGGTTTTATTCAGAGGACACTGCGTCCCTCTGGTGTGCCGCGTGAGTCGTCTGCTCGTGACTCCGCCATAATCCAAATACATTTGTGATCAGCAATCATTGTTCTTCATGTTTGTTTTTACCGTGGAAGGTTGTTGCGACACACGCGACATCTGTGTTGTCACAGGAAGTGGCACACGTTTATATCCTGTTGGTGTCCTCGCCCTCCTGATCACGTTGGATAACATGTTGAAACGTAATGGTCGGTTGTTAAAATGTTGCAGATTATCACGTAATTTATGAACATAATCTTCTAAACGAAAGTTTTGTTTCTTTTTTTTCTTTTTTTAGTTGTTGCTCTTGATGTTAAAACTAAAGTTTGTACCTAAGATGATAAAAGGTTGCAGCAGTTTGCCAGTACCTTATGACCACCTAAAACTGCAGTTCACAGTCTGCAGTGGTCAGTACCAAAAGACATGTGAATAAAGCTCACTTTGATTGCAGAAAATTGCAAGAGTTTAGTGCCTTTTATATATATTTTTTTTAATACAAATGCATTTTTTTCCAAAAGGCATGTGAGTGAGAATTGTTAAGAACACTAATGGTGAATGAAAGCATGTAAATGTGTACCTGAAACCTGTGTAAACTAGAATATTCAGGTGCTGACTCATCAGTTTTTTCATCTTGAAGGTGTAACCTTGTGTGTTTGTTGTGGTGACAGTTTATCCGCTGTGATGTCATCGAGAATCAAAGGGGAAGCTTGACGTTTGAGATTCATTCCAAGGTTGCAGTGTTTCCTCGCTCTCACACATCTTGCACGCAAACACACACACACACACACACACACGCGCACTCGGACAAGCCGGCACATGCGCCTGAGCCCGGCGCCCCCCTAGGGCGCGGCCTATTGTTTGAAGGGTTAACAATGCACGTGTGTGCTGACTCGGCGATCGCCTGCCCATGTGACTGATGTGCTGTAGTGTCCTGCAAATGTACAGAACCTTTCAAAGGATCCTAAAGATGAAACTTGAAATAATTCTGTCGAATGATATTTTTCACTTTGTGAGTCGTTTTCTCTGTCAAGACATTAAATTTGTTGATAGCTTGTGGTCTTTGTGTTGAAGATTTACCTTTCTTTTTTTTTCTTTTTTATAGAAAATCAATATTAAGCATCCACACTCGAGGGAGTCTGAAGTCTGTGTGGTCAAATATGAAATAGAAATATGACTGTGGATATCTACTGCAAATACTTGAAAAGCACTAAAAGAGTGTGTTCCTCCCTCACATCACTGGGAATTAAACCTGGGTTATAGGGGTGGATTCTATGAAATATGGTAATGTTTAGTCAATAGCATTTATTCTTCCAACAGAGCAGAATGCATGAGCAACAGTTAAGCCATACAAGTGAACTACAGACTATGAAAAACATATTTTAATTTACTTTGTTATGTACACTGACTTGTAATAATTACCAAGTGTTATTTATTTAGTATGTAGAGCAAGTTAAATCTGAAAACTAGACTGAATAACCTTAAATTAAAAGATGAATTCATAGAAACCTTCCTGAAAATGTTATCAGACTACATTCAAAACTATCATTTAGCAAACATGGAGATGGATAAAGTCTTGCCAACACATATGTTGTTTCGCTTCTAGTCTTATAACTGGGTAATTGCAACATTGTAAACTATAACCAAACTCTACTGAAGCTTTATTTTTCTTTCAACACAGTCTGTGTACATTCGTTTTTGTTGGGTTTATTTTCTCTTTCTGGAAGCTTTAACAAATACTTTCAAAACCTTCCAGCCATGATGAAAATAATTGCAATCGCCGTCTCCGACCAAGTCCTGAGCAATAGGCACGTGTTTCGTTTTTTAGTCTCGCCTGAAGCTGTTGCACAGTTGAAAAAAATATGATAAAATGGTGATGTTTCCTCACTAGACTCTGCTGAGCTGCAAGGTTGAAAATACAATGAAAAACCAATACAATTCTACAAAGTAAAGAGGAGTCTCAAAGGGGCACGGCCCACTTTTTTACACACCTACCATCAAGTAATCTTTTATGAGTCTATGAGGCAGCTGATATGTGAAACATGCTCACAGATAACTATCAGTTTCAATTCATTTTTCGTTTGTTTTCTACCGTCTGCTGCAACCTCTGAAGAATCCCCAACAATGTCCTGCTTCTGCAAAGCTGCTGCGTGATTTCACAGACGATATTTCCGTGTTAGTGAGACAGTAAACATCTTAAATGTACTATGAAAATCTGGCTTTCAGTTCCGGTCAACCGAGTGTTGTACGATTTCCTCAAATGAGCCAACATTGCAGGAGATGGAGAAGTGACGATGTTGACACCTAATAGTTTTGACACTCGCACCATCTGACGGTCACGCTGCCCGAAGTGACGTCAAGCCGTCGTTCCCGGATAACTGACGCGGATCCGAAGAGCTTGTGGGTGAAAGGCGTTTAATCGTGTCATTGTTGCGTAACACACTGGTGTGTCCACCGTTTCCTCTGGGGCTCTATTAATAACGGGAGCGGACGTGAGCCGGAGCTTCCAATCTACAATTAGATTAATCGTGGTTGATCCGTTTTGTTTGCTCAACAATACTTCGCTGTTTAAGGGATCATGTTTTTATACAAACTCAAGACGGTGGTCTAATTGTCTCAGTTTCACTTTTGTTAGAAGGCTGTAGTTATCTCAGGGATTTGCTATATGTTCATACGGTCCACTGTAAGGGCCACCTCGGCATAAACCATTGTGGAACGGTCAAGGCTAAAATGAGTAACGCTCGAGACTACAGGAGTATTCTGGTCAGTGGTGTGGCACTGCGGAGCTTGGGGGCTAATTTGAGGGATGAATAACTGAGTTCTGTCACAACTCATTTCATTTCTTTACCCAGAAAATGTGTGCCACTCCTGGGTTAGTGCTACATGGAGAGTCACATTCTTCTTTCGTCTTTTGGGTCGACATTGAAGCGTAGGTGTAATGGAGTTGATCTGAGAGCCTCAAATCACCGTTAAAACTTAAAGACACTTGTGTTCTCTGGTCTGCATCTCTCTTTAAAACAAAAGCTTAATATTCGGTTTTATTTAGCCGATATAAATAACATTAAATGCAGCGACGATGCTTTGTGGGAAGAAGACACAAACCTGTTTTTAGCAACAACGATGACGACGATCTGAAGAATTGTGGACCTTCAGGAAGTACTTTTTTAGGTTGTTTTTTAGGATCCTAGAAGTTATTTAAAAGATTAAAGTTAAAGATTCATCTGTCATGTGACGTCACAATTCGTTGAATCATTTCATTCACATGATGAAG
This sequence comes from Callionymus lyra, assembly GCF_982586985.1. Classification (NCBI taxonomy): domain Eukaryota; kingdom Metazoa; phylum Chordata; class Actinopteri; order Syngnathiformes; family Callionymidae; genus Callionymus; species Callionymus lyra. The sequence continues at coordinate 20,326,348 of NC_141824.1, forward strand.
TGACGTTAATCCCCGAGCGATCCGACCTCCTCACATGCTTGTGTATCAAGGGTCAGACTTTCGACTGGTGCATGAGTCACTTAAACTTGTGCTAGAAGTAAGGGGAGAAGATTGCACATGTTTTCTTGAGGGAGGAGATGCCGGTGTGAAGTGATATTGACGCCGGACCAGGAATGGCGACGGGACAGAGGGAAGAAGAGAGGCAAATTGATTTCTCTGGGGGGATGGTGTGATCCAGGGGGAGGGTGAACCATTGGGGGGAGGGTTCTATTGAAGGTGAAAGAATTAAAGAGATATCTTGATGGGCTCTGTGGTTTGTTTGGCAGTCGAACAAGTTTCATTGGTTTACTCCTCTTCCCAAGAGTTAGTGCGGTGATTCTCCTCTGCATGTTTAATCTGTATTGTGGGATTTGGGATTAAAGTTGATCCAGGGAGCTCAGATTTGACTAGCAAATCTTTTTTACGACTCCACGTCTATTCTTCTCCGACTCACTTATGCATGTTTCAGGTCAGAGGAACCTCTCAAAGGGTGCTGGGGATTAGGGTGGATTCAGGATTTATCGGTGATGCGATGCCTTCTGAATGTGTGAATAGGTGTCATTAACAGGAACATGCCGGCACAAAGGTATTGGGCAAGAACTTGTTACTTGAGTGGCCAAGAAATGTGCGAAAGCTGCAGAAAGGGAGAAGCTTTTGTAGAGTTTCCCAGAACATCCTCTGGGTCTGATGATCATCGCTGTGTGAAGATGCAGTTAGCGGTGTGGTTTCGTGAGTTACAGGGGATTGTATTCTGACTTGGGAGATGGTCATGGGTTTATCTTGTGCCACATACTGGCTTCCTCCTTGTTTTTGGGAGGGACACACAACACCATTGTTGGAGAGGAAAAACATCTGATCAGCTCTTGAACACATTCTTCCATCTATAGATTTGAGTCGTACAAGAAGCACCACAGACATTGCCCAAGGATTCCCTCGTGTCCTGCACTTACTGTATGTTTGTTCTTTACCTGCAAAACAAACTATAAACTCAACACATTACAGGAGAAGTTCACAGAATAAAACCTGAAGAATGACTAGCAGAGAACAAAAGATTTCGTTGGCATTACCGTCAGGATTCAGGAATAATTCAAAAGAATGAGAAACTCTCTATCTTCACCATTGTGCTGTGTTGTAAAGGAACTTTATAAAACACGTTATGAAATTAAATCAGTTAAAACACATTCTTGTAGCCAAGGTCAAAAGTTGTTCTATGTTCGACTTTTTTTTAGAGTTGCCCACTAACTACAGCTTGTATGCGACAACCACTGAACTCATTGGAGACCAACAACATTATATATCAATCTGGAACTTTGGCTCATAAATCCCATCATTTGTGGAAATCGGCTGCTTGGCAGGTGTCTGCGCTCTATGAGAGAATTTCTATTGAATTGCTTTCACCACGTGTCGGAAATTTTGTCCAATTGAAATGTTGTCCTCACCTGACCGTTTATCATCTACCTGCGTACCACAATGTTGAATTCTGAGCTCATTTGTTATATATGTGTTTATAAAGGGAAGTGGACATGTCTGTACTTTAGTGCAATTTGCCTAGAACTCGCCCAGAAATAAGTGTCTGACTCACCTCAGTTAATTGGTGGATTTGTGAAAGATGACACAGCGGAAAAAAGGTTCTTTCAAAGAGCTGGGTGTGAAACTTCACTTGACGAAAAAAAATGGCCCCGGGGTTTTGCTGTGGAGCTCAAATGAGTCTGAGCAGAACATAAAGTAAATCCATAATGGTTTTAACTTTGATTAATGAAAGTCCCAATAATCGCATGGTTTAATGCTGCTGATAAAAGTATAAATCTTGACTCTCTCTCTCTCTCTCGTCCTCAGCACACCTCGCTGTCCGCCAGCCGCTCGGAGAAAAGCACCGGCTGGTCGAGCCGCTCGCTCGGCGCCAGATGTCGCAACTCCATCGCCTTGTGTTCGGACGAGCAGCCGCATATTGGGAACTACCGTCTTCTCAAAACCATCGGCAAAGGAAACTTTGCCAAAGTCAAACTGGCGCGTCACATTCTGACTGGCAGAGAGGTACGTTCAACGAGGGAGTTAAAGACACAAATACAGTTCTTTCGATCCCATTTTATTAAAAACGTATGCTTCGTCTCAGTCTTGAGGTAGTTTAAACCAATCTCCTTTTTTTTACTTTTCTTTTTTACCTTTTTTTATTGGATTCTTTTCAAAAAAACGAAAAAAAACGAAACGCATCCTGGAAAATTAAATAAAGGATTGCTTGTCCATTGTGTGCACAAGTACAGAATACACACAGGTGCACTAAAATCAACACCCTTATCAAAATCCTTGCTGTGTAAACAGAGTCCATTTTCTCCATTTTTATATGTATTTGTCTTTGTGTGTGTGAGTCAGCAATTCAATTTCAAACACTTCATATAATGAGAATCCACTCTTAAATTGTAGATGATTGAATCTTGGGCAATTTCTTAATAGTAGCCATTTTTGATTCTTCCAAAAGTGTTTTAAGCAAATATTTGTCTTGTGTAGCAATGCGTACAATATTTGACTCCATGCCCAGATATAATACACATCCTGCCAATTTTTGTCAATTTAAGCAATACCAAAAAATATAATCCAACACTAATCCTTCCAGATTCGGGAGTAGGTTGTAGATGGTAAATTAGAACTTGTAAAGTTTGTATTAATTTAGTCCAAAGTCATTGGGGAGTTAACATTTCTTTTAGTATATGGATCAGGGATGAAGTCAAAGTACATTAATGTAGATCCTGCTGCAGAGACGAGGTCTTTGAAAACTGTTGCTTTACACTCCTCGTGTGTTTTCAAGCCCTCGCTTTCCTCCTGTTGTTGTTAACAGCTGCTCAGGAAAACATCCTTGGCAAAGCCTCTCACATGGTCGTGTAATGATAGGTTCAATAAAACGCTGCCTTTTAAAAGTGCTTTTTATTTATTTATGCTTCCAGCCAATCCTGCCTCACAGTAGTCACATCCCTCCTTTGTGAGCGCCTCATAAACACTTGTCTGTCTTCTGGCTGAATCTCTGACCCACATTTATGCCGACGACCCCGCCAGACTGAGTCCACGCTCCTCATGTCTGCTGCCGGCTGAAGCGACGCAATCCTCTCCCTCATGATCATAGGTCACACACTGACCACTGCGGTAGAATCTCTTGTCGGACAGATTCTATCTCTAGTGCATATTTCTGTTAGCGTTGAGGAACTGGTCTGCTCAAGCTATGGGGAAATAAGTTGCGATCTGCTAGGTGTGTTATTGATGCACAGCAATAAAACGTTTAGAATAACAACATACAGTGTATATTTATATTTTTTATCTCAACATGACGGGTTTAAATCTAACGGCCTTCCAACATTGTGGTCATATGATAACTTCGAGCAACAGTGATCATTGCAGAACAAAAAAACTAGCAAAATGTCGTGTTTAAATGACATAAATATTGTATGTTCAAGGCTGTGTTTCAAATAAATTACGTGCAGCACATTAAACAAACTACTCTTCTGTCATTTATCTTTAAATCAATACAAAGATGGGAGAAGACGTCTATTAATTTCTTTTAAGGATCGCCACAACATTAACTGTGGTGGAAGAATACAGTACTGTTATTCACAAATGTAACTTTTATTTTTAACCCTGGCATCTTTCTGTATGGAAATTTACGAGCTGTGTCACACAACTCTTGATATCCAGAACACAAACTATTAATTTATTCATTCAAATGGACAAAATCATTTTTATTTTTTAAGCTGAAATAGTAAATGCATAGACAATAGAACAGCTTTTAATTTGTTAGTCCGACAGCAACACGGTCCTGGGATAGTGCTGTGAGATTCAGGCGACGGCCTGCATTTCCTGTCATGTTCTAGTTCAAAAGTAAGATGTCGGTGAGCAGGGCAGCTCTATGACAAAGTCTTGATCCGTGTTTTTTTGTCTCCCCACAGGTTGCAATAAAGATCATCGACAAAACACAGCTCAACCCAACAAGCCTACAGAAGGTGAGTTGACCTGCTGTTTGTTGGTGCTACGGTTCCTCGATTTAAACAAGTCATTAAAATGTGACTGGATGAGCTAAATAAAGCTCAGCTCAGACGGCAGGTCCGGGCTCAGTGTTCGGTCTCGGATTATAACGGATCCATAGAAAAGGGAATAAAAACATTTGCACGTGTTGAGTTCAGCAACAAACTGTCCATTATTAACCCTTTGAGGAATATCCAGGCCATGCAGCATTATTTGTTTTACTAAAATAACTAATAAGATTAAGGATGTCTGTCTCAGCTCCTGTGTGTGTTTGTGTGTGTGTGTGTGTGTGTGTGTGCGGTCTGACCTGTTTGTGTGTCACTTTAATTTGTGTTCAATTAAAAGTGACCCAAAAAATACTAACCAGCCAGAGGCAACTCAGCATCTTAACTGTTTTTTTTAAATTCTATCTAGAATGACTGACCTTTTCACGGTTCAGTTCATATTGCAAACTAGTGTATAGCCTTGTTGTCATACATGGAGCTTCCCTTTGACAGTAGTGAAGTACCCCCAGGACCGTGTTGTCATATAACGTTGAAGACAGCTGTGAACAAGCAGAACTTTCTCTCATGACCAAGCGTGGTGTTGAAAGAAACAAGAAAAAAAACTCTCCTTCGTTCTTTCCCATCCCTTTGTCACATCTGACATCAGACTCTCTTTGGGTCCGTGTGATCCGAGCAGCTCCCACAGTTCAGACAAGCCCCTCTTTGTTCCACCCACCTCACTTATCTGATGATGAGTTTATATTATCAGCTGCCTCACTCTTACATCAGCGGGATCGATACCGAATCACAGAGATGGTTATTGACGCTGGTTAGCTAACCATCCTGTAGACACATCTGGGTTATTGACGCTCTCTTTGTTTTATCTAATCAGCCCTGATGCTTTTTAGGCCCATTACAACAGAACTACTGGACTGTGGAACCCTGAGTACTTTTTTAATGCCTGTCCAAGTGTTGGACTCATTAGTTATATAATATTTATTTTATCCCTTAGCTTGATAAGTCTTCAAAAAACACTATTTATTTTGTTGACGTTGGGGTTTTGGCGTCACTGTTGAGAATGTTTCTCTGTACAACTAACAGTTTCCACTCATCATAAATTCATTTAAAACATTTATTCCAAAATTTTAGTCCATTTAAAAGTCACAAACCTTCTTGGTAACACTAGAATAGGGAAAACAAATTAAGTATTAATGAGCTATTTATTCACATGTGTATTAGCAGCATATTATTTACCATCAATAACTAAAATATAGTACTAACTCACACCTTATTCATTGTAACTATGTTCTATCCTTAATATCATGATAATAAGGAGTTCATAATTAATGGTAGTTAACAGGAAATAAAGAATTAACTTTGGTGAAAACTAGTGTCTCTCTATTTATCCATTACGGTGTACAATGAGAGAAGTAATTCACTATAAACAATACTGTCTCCTTTAAAGAAAAAAAAAGCATTTTTATTTGTAAATACAATGTTCCAGATTCTAAAGTGGCAGCATATTCAAAGTATTTGAACGGTTTTAACGTCAGAAATGTTTAACACTTAACAGTCTTTTTCTACTGGGGAAAAAAACCCAATAATCTACAAGTATTAACAGCATTCTAATTACCATACATATTCAAAACTTTGTTTTACTTTAAAAGAGACGGTATTATTAAAAGCTTATTACTTAGGTCATGGTACTTACAACTAATAAATAGAGACAAGCTAGTTTTCAAGATAATCTTTTAATTACTTTACTTTATTTCTTCTTATTAATTACCAGTAATTATGGTATTGTTCAGCTTCAACTCCTTAATATCATGGTATTAAGGGTAGAATACAGCGACAATGAGCAAGGTCTGAGTGATTCTTTACAAAGGTTAATAAGTAGTTATATTACTGTTAATAGTCATATAAATAAGTAGCTTATTAATGGTTCATATGTGTTCCCCAATTTAAAGTGTTACCACATTCTTGTAGCACTAAAGGTACATTTGGATTTTAATATTGTAGAATTGTTTTTTTGTTATAATCGACACCTACCTACATTATTTGCTGTCTAAGGTCTGGTTTGAAAGATATCAAAATTCTTTTGACCTTTTTCTGGGAAGAACCCGGAGAGGGTTATTTAGTTATGTGGCTTTTTGGAAAACAATACTATTATACGTTTGGACACTCCTGTGATCTTCAAAGTTTTTTTGTTACCCCGTGTTCAGGAGCTATTACTTGATATGACTTGATGCAGGTGAAGCTTGTCTGTCCTTGGGAAGTCAAATTTAGCCACATTTAAAGCGGCAGAATATTGTTGAATATGGTAAAAGTCCTCAATGTCCTTTAACTACACACTTTGTTACACTGGCATTCAGTCAGTAATGTAAGACAAATGTGGGTTTGTTATGTCAGAAATAGTCCAGGGAAATATTACTTGACATGGCGTAACAAGGACAAACTCCTCCTGGGGTGATTTATTGATCTGGTCACTGTTAAAGGTGTTGGATATTGCTTTCTAACAAAAGTATTGATTGTTTTAGTTGAATATAAAACTGCATCAATTGTTTTTTGTGTATACAGTAGCTAGTCCAACACGTGCGGGCAGTACACAGTAAATACTTCTTTGTTTTCATCATTCCACACGAGAGTTGAGACTAAAGGTTGAGATCAACATCTGACATTAGAGTTATATTCAAATAATCGCTTCATAATGAAAATCTTGGGCATCTGCCACATAAAGCGTGGGAAATTATCAAAAAAGTGCACGACAACTTGTCGGAGCTTGATGTCGGGGTTTCGCCCGCAGCAGTTCAGTGTTTGTGCACTTGTGTGGCAGAAAGTGTGTGTCTGTGTGTGTTTGTTGTGTGGCTACCGTCTGACACTGCGAAGGTTTTGTCCCTCTCACTGGCCTCCTAAACCAGGAGCTGGATTCCACTAGACAAGTAGACAAAAGGGATGGCCGAGGCGAGGTGGGAGTTTTGGGGGCCTTTGCTCACAAGCCGGGACCTCGGCGAAGACAATACAGAGCCACAGACGGACACATGGAGAGAGACACAGAGAGAGTTTGTATCATAACAGACTGGATTATCTGACACGGCGTCGGCGCTGGGTTCCGCCTGTTTTCTGTGTCGGTAATTGAGTCATTGTCTTTGCGATTGTTAGGAGCGTATTGCTGCCTTGTGTGCGTCTGAGCATAATAATAAATCTGAATTGTTGTTATTGTTCGAGCCGACAAAGAGACGAGAGGCCGAACAGAAGGTTTTTCCACACTCGCTCATCTTCAAAAGGGCTTGAACCCAACAGTAGAAAACACACACCCACATTTTACTCTGCTTTTATTTATCCACAAAACTTTATATAGTTTTTACAGCCCGTTTCAAAACCACAAGGAGTCTCCATTAATGATTCAGAACTTGTCATCGGCCGAGCCAGAGCTCCAATTACTGCTGTGCATTAAGAGAGCAGGAGGTGTTATATGGTGGCTTTTATGGAGGCGCAGTGCACCCAGCAACAGGCCACAAAGGAAGATACCGGGTCAAAAGACCAACGTTCTTCAGAGCAGGAGCCAAAGTGGAGGGGAACCCTTGAGTGATGTTGTTCATTAGATTGTCACAAAACATTTACGTGGATCACTGACTGTTTTATTTTCCCCCGGTCAACTTTGAGGGGCCAGACATCACCAAATAAATATACATTCATGAGGTTTGAATGGCTCAACACAAAGGGAAATATTAACGTGGATACATATACAAAATTGTTTAAATTTAGTAAGAAAACTAACTAGTAAGAAGTCTTTATTCTTATCTAGAAAAATGACCTAAACACACACACAAGGTTGACACTGAGACCCCCTAATTTCACCAACACGCCTCTAACAAATAAGATATGTGTTCATTTTTGTGCTTCAGGCGCTAGCACACATTTTTTTCACACTCCCTCTCTGGTCTTGTGTTTGGCTGATGAGAGGAAGTGTGTTTCAAAGCATGTGAAGTCGTTGTCTTTTGTTTCTTTTTGTGTCGAATATTAAAATATCCAGTAGCCTCCGATAGTCATATTTTTAGACATGAGCTCACAGGAATCACTTACTTCTCTCTCTGTTTACACAAACCAGAGAAAATGATCAAACACAGAAGAAGGTTTTAATTGTGTTCTCTGCGGCACATCTTGGCTTGTTTACAATTCAAACATCCATCTTGTTGACAGTCTAAACTGTTACATTAATGTTGCTCGTATGAGCTGAATATTGTGGGGGTGACTCTCCAATGGATCTCTCGCTGTATTTAAGACCGTAAAAATCTGGATATTTTATGCATCAATACAGGTATAAAATGGTTGATTCTGATAAGAATAAAAAAAATAGTTTTAGTTTAAAAAATGTTTGATTGATTCAACATTTTGTCATTAACGTATTATTTGATTTACGGATCCTGGAATCTTCATGGCCAACATGTGTGTTGTGAGAGCGAGTAGTACTTCTGCCACCTGCTGTATCATTAATCTCATTTATAACAGTCATGTTTCAAATGTTTTCAAAAGCAAAAATAACGTCTCAAATCCCAATATGGGTGCAGATGATTTGGTTCTCTGCAATGAAAGACTGTTGACACTACAGTTGGTTTTGTCCTAACAGTATGATTGAACATTAATATTGGACTTGACGTGACTTGTTATTTATCCCATGAGACCTTCTTGTGAAACGCCCTCACATGTGGCAATGAAAGCCTCCATCAGTTTCCTGATTTTGTTGAGTGCAGCATTAAACATGCAGGAGTAGATGTTTGACAACAAATGATATGAACTGACGCAGGCACAGCTGTGTGTGCTCCAGGTTTCCCAGCAGTCCCCGGGGGCAGGACGAGTTTGGGCCGCAGGGATTAGTACCTAGGTTGGCCTGGCAACTGTCGGGGTCATCGCCAGGGGAAAGAGTGATGGGATTGATTTAAGAGAAGATGAAGTGACCCTGAATATGAGAGAGGAAACACAGCATCTTTAAAGTTGAATAATCTACCCAAAACAAAGTTTATTTTAATATTTTGTCTCTCATCTTGGTTACTGCATATGTGCTTATTAAGTACTCAGCATGGTGTATCTGCAGAGCAGCAGAGGAGAGAGGTGAACATGGAGGTGAGGGAGCTGATCCCATAATTCTTCCTAAAGCTCAGTTGGACGGCTGGTGCACTTAATTCAATTACAAACGACATGTGCCGGTGAAGATCTCAGCTTCGGTTTTAAGTGCTGACACCGACTAGGAACCAAACCGTGTGGAATCTCTGAAATATTGTCGACTCATTTCGGAGCAGGTGCTGACGTAGTGGTTGCTATGGCTGCCAGACAAGGACTCAAGTTCTGTGCGTGTGTCGTCTCATATGGTTTTTCAGAAGGATATCGGTGAAGGGTTTAGCACTTGGTGGTAATGTCCTCTGACAGGGAGCTTTCAGTCCATTTGTCTGACTCTTCTAGGGCGATTAAATAGCAGGAATCTGAAAAAACATGCGCCGAGAACAAACGTCGCCTTGGGTGACTTAAGTTATGTCATCGCTGAAGTGCTGGAACTGACTGGGACCGAACAGATTCCTCAGTCACACGGCAGCCTGGGCTCCTGGTACCAACAGCAGCCTGCTGTTATACTAACAACTGTTTAATAAAATATATTTCATTAAAGCAGCACCACCCAGTGTTTTGACATTGTTTATGCATTTTTGTTTTACTTTGCTGGGTCGAGACTTGCATTTTAATGATGCTCTTCAATACCGAACTTAAAAAAAAACGAGTAAATAAATATAAGTCGATGTGACATCATCACGTAGGAAGTTTGATATTTTTTAACATTTATTTGAGATTTTTTAGAAAGCAGGGCACAACACTAGGGATGTGTATTTTAAATAATCTGGCAATCCAGGTACATGAATACAATATATTGCAGAATTTACAGGCAGCATAGATTGTTTTTCTTTTTTTTTTTTAAATCAAACATCAGATCTAAAAGCTGCTGGAGTCGACTGTATCCTCTCGTTCTCAGTGTAATCTGGGAACCCGCAGGATTTCATGACTTGACCCCGGAAGTCCAATTGCAACCCACAAATTAAAACACCCTGAATGTTTTCTTGTTAATTGTAAATAAAAAAAATATATATATATATATATATATATATATATATATATATATATATATATATATATATATATATTTATATATAAAACAAATATTATTGAACTATAAACCATAAAATGAATATGGTATAAATAAATAAATATGTTTTGCAAGCCAAAAATGAAGAAGAAAAATTACGGCATTGACAGCAAATGATGCAAAAAGAAATTGTCAGTATACAAGTCTTTAAAAGAAATAAGTCCCTTTCTCTTCCATGCTCGGAAAACTGAAGAGTCAAGTTTTTTTGCTATAAAACCAAGATTTTTTTTTTTTTTTTGGGTTTGAAGTGAAGTCCAACAGATATCCTGCTCAATAGCTACTCAGGCTGGTGTTGTGCCCATAGGCTCACCGGGGAATGCATAGTTCTAATTGACGGGGGCATTAGCATTAGCATTAGCATTAGCTGCCCAGTAGTAATGTTGGAACGCAAACAACTTTTTAAAAAGCGTTTTTTATGAGTGAACAAAAATTCAACTGAATTTTTGAAAGGGCACTTTGTACAACACACTTCATATCAAAAATAAGATCTTTGTCAATCAGATTGTTTTCCAAGCTCTCTGGTCTGGCGACACACAAGACTTTCCCACTATGGAATGACCAGGCTACATGTGACTAAGACATTAATTTGCTGAACGTGTTTGACTACAAATAATACTTTTGTAACTGTACAATGGAATACTTCAAGTAACAGCCCCAAACCTTCAATTGCAGTTTCGTTATCATGAAAACGATCGTTAAACATTTTTTGACGTCATCACCTTATATGAAGTGCATGGACCACATACTTTTAAAAGCGTGCTTTTATTTTGTTCCCCAAACAGACTTTGACCCCATGAAAGCAACTTAAGAGAAGACATCACATGTCATATAGGAGCGACTCAAAGCAGATCAGCTGCCCTCCTGCATCATTAAAAGGCAGTTGACATGAACTATATATATATATATTATATATAATATATAACGTGGCCCCTTGGGAAATGTAATTGTCCTCCTTTTGGATGTATTCCAAACAGCATAAGCCAGATCAGCTGGTGAAGACGGACATGGACTCTGGTTTCCGATTCGAAATCCCTTTTAGAACTTTCCTTGCTGGCCACAAGATCTGAGGTTCATATGGATGAATGATTTACAAGACGTGTTCATTCATTCTTCTCAAGCTTCCTTAATTACTTCCTTGCGGACTTCTTGCTATAAAGGTCTCGTGTGCCTCATGAAACAGGTTTTAAAACGAATGTATTTGTCGGGACATCTTGGTGTTCGAGTGACCGGCGTGTCCTTGTGGTCACAGGCTGATGTAAACTACGCACTTGAACGTCTCACTCTTTCACTAATTACGCAAAGATGACGTAAGATTGCCAACAACATTTCCCTTTAACTCTTCTTCTCGGAATATCACGTTATAAAAGGTCAGCCGTGGTACTTCCTAGTGACATCTAAGGAATGATTTAAATTAATTGAATGACGGTGTGATTTAACCGCAGCACTCAAGCGGAGGCAGCTGAGATGAATGACACCCTCGGGACTGGACCCCCCCCCCCGACCCAGGGACACCCTTCAGTCTGGATGATAAAAAGAGGGGAATATTGTGCTCTTTTTTTACAGCGTCTTTCTCAACTGTTTGTGCTTGCATCACTGCGTCCTTGTGACTATTTATGGAAAAGAGCATTTACCGCCGTTTAGAGATCAATAAAAGATATGAGGTTGGGATTTTCAATATAATTTGCCTCTTTTCCTTGTTTATGCCACAAGTGACTCCTTGGACGGCAGTGAAACTACCACTTACTGAGATCAGTCTCTGAGACCTTTTTACAGATTGAATCGGCTGAAGGACAAAAGCTGGGCAAGAGAAGCTCCAATTCCTGCCTTTGAGGAAAAATAAAATAAAAACAAAAACTGATTAGTATATTGTATTAGTGTAACCAGGATACAAATCTATTCATGAAAGGGTTGATTTAATTCTACGACTGTTAAAAATATGCTGTGATTGATCACTTGTTTAACTTCTCAAGGCTGCATTTTAATATCTGCAGTTATTTAGTTATTTTGTGCGGGTTTGACTGCATTAATAGTTTTATTAAACGTTGTCATTTGTTTATAACTCTAAACAGAAAATAATCAAACTGAGATATTAAATTTGAGCTTGACTTTTTTTCCTGCAATGTTGAGGTGTGTTTATGTCTGTGGTATTACCTGAAGAGTATCTAAACTGAAACAGATTTAGTTTATTTATGGTTCTAAGCAAGACCAAAAAAAGTGATGCACATATTTCACATACACATACACCATCTCTGACCTGCATTCTTACTCAATTAATACTATTAATACTAAAATACTGCGTCCTCGTTGTCTCACACCCTCTCAGTAAACTCATCACTGCAGCTTTGTACTTTTGTTTGAATGCATCGTTATGTTTTGAAAGCTATGTTTCTGTCTCAAAAGTCATTTATTTTCTTTTTACTACAAATCTTTCAGGAATATTGTACTTAAAGCCTTGAGAATTTTGCCCAAATTTGCTTACCTTTCTTTCTTACGGTTACTTGAAACCTGTTGTCCACCAACTCATCAATATTGACATGAATGAAAACGTATTTTCTTCATTTACACAATGTTTATCAATAAATATTTTTCATTCAGAGAGGAAATACTTGTTTCTACTTTAGAAAAATGAACAAACAAATATGAATTAAAATCCTATTTATTCATCAACAATCGAGTTTCCTCGAGCTCCGAGACACGTTGATGACAAACACACACAACAATAACTTCTAAGGATCCGTTCACAAGCGTGTTCCAGGAGAACATGTGAACGTCACTTTTCGTCGCCAACAAACCAGCCGAGTCACGGGTAGACTATGGTTGAGGACCCAAATAGACCTGACGCGTTAGTCGTATGATGGTTTGTCTGAATCAAACTCAATGTTTGATCCCAACGATGGATCGCCAGGACTAGAAGCACAAGTATGAGGGATCAACTTGATCAGAGGATGGTTGGACAGTTCCTGAAGAGAAGGGTGTCTTGATGACATGAGACGTTTAAAATGATAGTAGAAGTAGTGATAATGGTTATAGTTAAAGTCGTACTTGAACTTTACAGGATGAGTTTGAGTCATGTGTACATTGATTTTATCAATTGTACTGTATAGGTGGTTAGAATGTGTGTTTTACTGTACAAGGACCTACAGCAACTTACATCTTATACTTGGATTAAAAACTGCAAAACCTCTAAGATCTGATGTTGGACTTCCCAAAGTTCGGAACCACTGTTGAGTGACACTTCTGTCACCGTCGGGTAAATATTCCAAACAGCCAGTCGCCCTTCTTCTTCTTCCTCTTCTTGTCTTGTCTCTTCTTCTTCACCCTGGTCTCCAGCTCTTCCACCTTCACCTCCAAAGAACTTTCCCTCTCAGTCCAGTCCTCCTCCCTCTTCACCTGGTGCTCCTGAAACGCGACGATCTGCTCATCTGTCTTCTTCAGAGCTACAGCCAGATTCTGGTTCTCCTGCAGCAGATGCTTCAAATGCTGCTCCCGCTCCATGTCCATGTTCCTGTTCAGGGCCTCCTGTTGAAGAGCCTCTTCGTTGCGGATCCTGATCCGGAGCTTCTGTATCTCGCTCAGGAGAGCCTTGTTGTCTACGACGCATTGGTTGTCCAGCAACTCCCAGCTGTACCACAAGTCGGCCCGGCTAGTCTCCACCTGTTTCATCTGCATAGCCTTCTGGAAAACAACCTTTTCTGCCTCTATCTTTTTGAGAGCAGAAAGAATCTTCCGGTTTTCTAGTTTCTGTTTCTGCAAGTTCTCTTTGTTGAGCGTGATCTTCTTATGGAGCTCCATTTTCATGCTCCTGTGATAGTTGTCTTCCTGATGGACTGCCTTGGTCGAGAGTTTGGCCTCAAACGTCTCAATTTCCCAGCGCAGGACTTGGCTGCCCTCACTGATCTTTGCCGCCTGCTTCTCCAGGTTCTGCTCCGACTTCAGTATCAGCTCGTACAACATCTCCTGCAGGTTGCCGTTCGTCCACTCGGGCTCCTTGCATAGCTGCTCGCCACCACCGATGATGACCCTCGTCTGAGAATCCATTTCGCACATTTCTCTTTTCACCACCGTCTGTCCTCTCTGATACTGGAACTGAATCTTGGAGCGCTTCACATGAGCCTTCAGCACCTCCTCTTTCACCGTCACATCAGCAGCCGCTCTGTCCTTGATGGTCGAGCATCTCCACCTCCTCTGGTTCAATTTAATACTCCCCTGACTTTGTGCACCCGTCGTCATTTTAGTTGGCGATCGGCCGTCCAATGTCTTTGACCCTTACTTATCTCCTCGCTGGATTCCTGTCACAACATCAACAAAGTAATTTGAAAGAGCGAGTAATCGTGATGCATCCAAGTCCCATCAAAGGAGCCGAGCTCAGCATTAAATCTTCCACAACAATGCACTTTTCAAACTAGTTTCTCTTACTAGCATATCTGTGTCCAAATCACTTTGAATGGAAATGTATTTCAACCTTTTTAAGTTAAACATCTTATTTTAACAATCAATATTTTAATTCCTTTTGCCAAAGTCGCGATAATTCATAACATAATGAGAGATTGAACAGTTTGACGCGACTTAGTGGCTCTCCATGCAATTTCATGTCGACCACGGTCTTTGTCATAAAATGTATTAATTGCATCTCACAATTTCTAACTATAAAACGCATTGAAATCAACAAACATTTGGACAGAGTTCTGTCAGTCAAATAAAAATGCCTCAGCTTTTATTGTGGCCAGACATAGACACTTAATGTTGTTTGACTTTAAAATACATGTATTTTTCTAGGATGTTGTGCTATTTTGACAGACTGTTTCGAGAATCTTTTATTTGAAGGCATATTAAGGCTTCTGTTGATACATTTACTTGGATTGAGATCACTATATATTATCTAGTAGATTTTCTTTTAGGAATTACTCATGAAATTGTCATGAAGAACATTCATTTCCATTTTGATATAACATGTTTAACAATCATTCTTTGCTATTTAAAAATAAAACTTGTAAAGGTTATTTGTTTTCAAACTTAATTACCTGTCTTTCTGTCTCTTTGTCTTCTTTTCTTCTTGTCCACAGCGTTACACCCTTAAATTTAAATGAAATCCACCATTTGTGGATATTTCTTGTCCATAGAAAAAAGAATATAAATATGATTGACTGTTGTTGTTGATTTTGAATTCCATCTGGATTCATGAAAGTTTTAAAGGTTTTATCATTTAATTGTATAGCTCTATTCAGAACCAGCTGGAGACAGCACTGTAGGTAAATCAGATCCAACTCACCATGAGGTTCAATTAAATTATTAATAATAAGTGTCAAATCATGACAGAGATATCACAATACACTTCATAGTTGAATCACATTAAATAAAAGGAGAGAAAAATTGGACGCAACAAATCACAATGAGCGACAGTAGCTAGGAGAAAAACGTTTAATGGGCAGAAACCTTAAGCAAAACCAGACTATGTGATAGGCTAGGAGGAAGAATAGTGACAGGGATGGAGAGAGAAGAAAAAGGGAAGAGGGTTTCCAATGACGGTGTTTGCTATTTCTATTCCCATTGTTGGAACTTCCTTATTAACTTGAATCATTGAAGTTGATTCATTGATTGAATTCTGTGTTTTTAGAAAGTGAATTTCTAGTGACTTTTTCATCAAGTAATCCTTTGGATTGTTTGTGTTCCAGTTGTTCCGCGAGGTACGCATCATGAAAACCCTCAACCACCCAAACATAGGTAAGAGTAACAGAAGGAGCTCGATTGACTTTTGACGTGCGATCAAACATCTGCTGCTCCTCGTCCTACAGTCCAGCTGTTCGAGGTGATCGAGACCGAGAAGACTCTTTACCTGATCATGGAGTACGCCAGCGGAGGTGAGTGACACCAACTTCTGCATCATCGACCCGGTTCACGATCTGTGAAGCTAACTTAATTCTTCTGTTAATCTTACTTCACAAGAGGCTTATGTTGAAGTTATATTTGGGTGTTGTAAAGAAGGAAAGGAATAGTAAAAACTGCTTTATTTATGGCGTCTTTGTAACGAGTCGACTCATTTTAATCTTGGTGTCTTCCAGGCGAAGTGTTCGACTACCTCGTGGCTCATGGAAGAATGAAGGAGAAAGAGGCCAGAGCCAAGTTCAGACAGGTAGGCAGAACACTTAAAGCAACAAGAATTTAGATTCAGTTGAATATACCAGCAGCTTCTCCTCACATTCCCCATCATAAGTGACCTGTTATGTTCTCACACACGTATCTGATCTGCCTCTGAATGAACATGAACAGTTTCCTCCCTTCTGCCCCACAGATCGTCTCAGCGGTTCACTACTGTCATCAGAAGCACATCGTTCACAGAGACTTGAAGGTGACGATATGATACAATGTTAATGAAGGCACCTATTTTCTAGCTGTTAAAAGCCTGCAAATCAGAGTCACTTCCATGCATCATAAATGCTTCTACATGGGTACATTTATTTCCCACAGTTGTGAAGAAGAATATTAACTTGTTGGAGGGAAAATAACATGAGGCCAAAATACATAAAAATGTCAAGAAGTTTATCGGTGCCATGACAGTATACATTTATTTTCTCCATTTTATTAACATTATACTAAACGATTCTCAATATAGATCATAAAAAGTAAGAGTGTATAATGAAAATATCAAATTATAAAATCACTTTATTCACTTTAGCCAATATAATGTTTGAGGGATAAGAAGTTTCGAAAAAGAGAAACCGAGAAAAGTCCTTGATAAAATAACTTTAACAAGCAATATTGATCAAGTAATGTACCGTAAAAAACAGTAGCAGTCAGAAACATCCATCAACTTTCATAGTTTTACTGTCAATAATTCGGTTAAACTGTAGATAATGTGAATTCGGTCAAATAATAGTGAATTTAAATAAAATATATTTAATACTTTATTGATAAATAATGGTCAAAAAAACACAACGCATGTTGTAAAACTTTAATATCAACATGAGGAGGTTAAGGACATAGATGATACATTTGGTAGATTTTGTTTGATGATTACCGATAAGAACTTTTAAATCACTGTAACTTGAGGCCCAGGGTCCATCCAATTCCCTTTATTACACTAGTTGATTAGTTAAAAGTTTAATTTAAAAATCTCAATAGTTTGAGTCACAAAGAAGACTCTGATGGTAACAATGTATTTGCTCTCACAGGCTGAAAACTTGCTCCTCGACCTCAACTCCAACATCAAAATAGCGGATTTTGGCTTCAGCAACGAGTTCACCGCAGGCAGCAAACTGGACACGTTCTGTGGTTCCCCGCCTTACGCTGCCCCGGAGCTCTTCCAGGGGAAGAAGTACGACGGCCCCGAGGTGGACATCTGGAGTCTGGGCGTCATCCTGTACACGCTTGTCAGCGGCTCACTGCCATTCGACGGACAAAACCTGAAGGTCGGTGCTGCTTCTAGCAACTATTTCGAAAGACTTTCACCTTTTAGAAACCTTCAGTCTTGTCATGTGTGCCTGACCAGTGAAGGTTTAAGGTTTGTTAAACTTACCTGAATGTGTCTTCAGGAGCTGCGGGAGCGAGTGTTGAGAGGGAAGTACCGTGTTCCCTTCTACATGTCAACAGACTGTGAGGGAATCCTGCGCCGCTTCCTGGTCCTCAACCCCACCAAGCGCTGCTCACTGGAGGTGAGGATGAAGATCCGTTGCACTTTTTTCTACTGCAGTTTGTATAAAAGTCATGTGGGTTTATTTTAAATTAGCTATATTTGCTGTTATTCAACATTACTGTGAATTTAAATTAAATTAAGACAAATTTGAAGAAGACCAATTTATTTCTAACTTAATCAGAACTCACTCACACAAGTACACAAACTGAAGGAGTTATTTGAACAGTGTTACATATTAAAAATGATACATTTCTAATCCTGCACTTTAAATTCACATTCTCTGCCATATATCAATTTAATTTTCATTTCAGGTATTTTTAGCTGCAGTCGTAGAACATACTTTTGAGTGACACAGAAAACCACCCTCTCTGACTAGCCTTGTAACTCAAATTAAATCATAATCACATTAACTATAACCATTATAACCAATGGACACTCTACAACTCACTCTAAACTTGTTTTCCGATGCGCATGCTCTTCGTCTCACTCCCTCTCAGTGAACTCATTGAACCTGATACATGAGTTCAGTGGATTTTGACAGTGAATCTATGATTTTTATCCAAATGGCCTGTTTAAATCTTGTCTCTTTGGTTGGGGCTAATGTAGTTAAGTTAAATGAGGACAAATTCAATTTCATTTTCTTAAAAGCATGAAAACCTGAAGAGCAACTGCAGTTTCAAATGTCAAATCCTGTTTGCATAAATAAAGTCTGCATACATTCGACCTGTATTTGAGAAGAACTGAGAGGAGTCAGCAGTAGAACCTGCTTTGAGTGAGATTTGGAACATTCTGTTAAAATGTAGAACCCAGCTGGAGTGTTGACTGACAACTGGATTTAAAATGATCTTCATCCTGACTGGTCTTTGTTTCCACCAGCAAATAATGAAGGACAAGTGGCTGAACATCAGCTTCGAGGGGGAGGAGCTAAAGCCGCACACGGAACCCGAGGAGGACTTCAATGACGGGAACCGCATCGGTGAGCGAAACCTCTGTCTTCATGTTTGTCGCTTCACTGGAGATGAATATTATTCAACAATAAAACCATTTCCTTCATTTCATTCCTTGTTTCTTGAAGCCTGTTCACTTTTACTCATGGTGGTCTTTAATGTGGTCTTTAATCTGTGGTAGATGTCATGGTGGGAATGGGCTTCACCAGGGAAGAGATCCGAGACTCTCTGGTGTCGCAAAAGTACAATGAGGTGACGGCGACGTATCTGCTGCTCGCACGCAAGACTGAGGTGAGACCACAACTTATTCATAGTTCATGAAATACTAGAATAAATGAAGAGACTTTGTCTTATAATGCAAGAGACAAAGTTTTTCTAATATAAACGAGGATGGATCGACTATAAGTCGTTTAATCATTGTCAAATATGTAGCATAGCTTCTCAGCTAGCCTCAGTCTTAATAAAGAATCTTCTGTTTGATTCTCAGACGGATGGCAGCGTCTCTCGGTCGGCAAGCAGTCTGAGTCTAGCTCGGGTCCGACCCGGGACCATCACCAACGGAACCAGCAAACACTCCACGTCCTCGTCCTCATCCGGAGCCCAGTCCTCCTCTTCTGGCCATAAGGCGCAGCGCAGCGCCTCCACCTATCAACGCCAAAGACGCCACTCGGACTTCTGTGAGTATTTAGTTCACGAGTCTGATTTTTATCCCGATCTCTGAACTGACTCGTGTTTTGAAAGGTGGGCCGAGCGTCCCGGGTTCAACGCATCCCAAACGCAGTCCCAGCGGCGTGGGCGAGGGGCTGAAGGAGGAGCGACTGTCCATACGGAAGCCCAGCACCGTGAGCTCTCGCAGCATTCCGACTCCCTCCAGTCCCATGGTCAGCTCGGCTCACAACCCGAATAAAGCCGAGATCCCCGACCGACGCAAAGAGGTCAACACAACCACGGTAATTACAGCATCAGTATCATCCGATGTAGTCTGGATTTTTACTTGAATCGTCTGCAAACACACCTTAATATCATGAAGACACATTTTTTCAACCATATAGTTGATAATAAGAACATTGTTTTATGGTGAAATAAATCAATATTTGGTTCAAGAAATTATATTTTTAAAATTAAAATAAGGTTATTATATATATCAGACATTGAGAAATTGTTCATATCCTAAAAAATGATGTAAAATGTAGATTTATATTTACAAAGTGACAATTTAACATTTGCAAGAGCTCATGAAACATACTCATCAAGCGGTTTGGTTGTATTATTGGTTGTAAATTAATCCTGACTCCACAATAACCTGAACAAATTGTGTTCAACAGAATAACATCCCTGCTAGTGCCATGACCCGGCGGAACACGTACGTCTGTACGGACCGATCCGGCACCGATAGAGCGTCCCTGCTGCAGAACGGCAAAGAAAACAGGTTAGAAACGACAAAAATCCTTCAAACGTCCTTTATTCAATGTTGTTTATCGAGAAGCGTTTCCTCTTCTGCTGCTACTCTGTCGTGGCTAGCACATGGAGTGCAACATTCACCGGCTGTCAGATCGATGATCATGAACCTAAAAGCACAGGATGCACATGTTCTGCCCGTCAACCGTCCAGCATGGCATCACATTGACAGGCCTCTGGGTGATGCAGGCACCGCGCCAGCTTTCCTCACATCCACCCAGGTTTACTCCAGGGACTCTGACTCCACTCTGTTGTCTGTGCTGAAAGTCAACACGATAGTGGTGTGTGAAGGTTCTCCTGTTACCACCCGGTTTATGTTTATAAGGTCAATATAAGATATTAGTGATGCCAGAGTCTCGATATACATTTTGAAGTTGTTGTTTCTAATGTACAAGTAAAAGAACCATTTACCTGCATTTGTCCTCAACTTTTTGGTCTTTCTTTTCATTATAGTACTTCATAAAGTACTTTTTAGGTTTCAACTTATAAATATTTGACTTTCTTTAGCATGTATATTGATCCATAGAAAGTCTTTAGTAAGACCTCTGCATTTGTTTATTGTTTTTAAATCCGAATTATAATGTATTTACTTATTTGTCTCATAACGCTTGTGTGATAAATAATTACAGTGTGGAAGGATATGAATATGATGAGAAGGTTCGGTGAAAGAGATCAAACGCTTTTATTATTAAATCAATTGATCAATTTAAAAGTCATGCCTCAATAAATTAAATTAAATACAAATATTTTGTAACAAAAATCCCTTACCATCAAATTTTGCACATTTATCTGACACTTGAAATAAAATAAAGTATATATAATGATATAAAAGCTTTAGAAAAACATTTCCATGTTTTCTCTTTTACTTTATACTTACTATTACTAATGTACTTCTATATGATAGCGTAATTAAAGTAATATGTAGTGAAGCCTCCTGCGTGATATTCACCGTGATGTTGACAAAACAAGGAAAGCACTTTTCTCTGCAGCTGCAAATCGCATCGACGTCTAACGATTTCGCTCCAGACCGGCTGCACTCCAGCACGGCCCGACCATCGGTTCTGTCCCAGTTGAGCTCCATGTGTCGGTGCTATCTGGAGCGTTATGAAAAGCAGCCCGAGGCCACCGACAGCCTCCGTCTCTCCTCGTGCGTGTCGGCGTGTGCGCGTGAGAGTGACCGAATGGGTGGGTGGGATGAAAGGAAGCCGAGCCCAGTGGGTGGTTCATTTTGTTTCTGTTCTCAGAGATGATGGAAGAATGACGGGTGGACTCGCCCCCCCTGTGATTGTGTCTTCTGCCACATTTGCTCCATGTCAACCTGATGTTGTGTAAATGGCATCAACGTCCTCTCGTGCGCACACATAATGTAGAGAAGCCGTTCTTAATTGACGCTTTCTTTAGAGCAGACCTCGGCAAAGTGCGGCCCTTGGAGTGTATTTATGTGGCCCCCATCAGGTCAAAGTGTATTTAGAAACTTGTATTTCTTTCCATTTTGTTACAGTGTTTTTGCCCCTCAAAAAGAGTCGGGTTACAACTATATATTTGTAGTTTTTTAAATCCGCACCAGTCACCCTGGGAAGAAACAGAAGTCATTTTAACCTATTTTTATTCAATTAATCAATCAAATATGATGTACAAAACAAACTTTATTTATAAAGCAGGTTGAAATATTATTGATTGATTTATAATCATTTTGTTATTTCCACATTGGGGACAATTTAAAATACTTTTAAATAGTCAAATGCCTTTTAACCCTTGTGTTGCCTCTGGGTCAAGATGACCCGGTGGCCATGGCTACCAGAAATATATATATGCAGTGGTGCAGGTCCTTCACCTTGAGACAACACAAGCGATGCCTCAAACACATTTGTTTTGGGCCCCCGGGTCACCTTGACCCAGGGGCAACACAAGGGATAAAGTATAAACAAAAGCCTACATGGAAGGAAACTGGAATAAGTGTGAAATAAGATGCTATTTTCACTTTGACAATTGTAAATCCGACTCCAGAAGAGTCGGTGCTTTACCTGAAATTAACTGTTCAAGCTAGAGACACCACTGGGTACAAGGGTTGACTTCTGTTTCCTGTTTTCAAAATAAAAGTACCCCAGTGTTTTCACCCTCGTTACAGCTGCCACCAAAAGCTCCTGATGTTTGTCTCTTCTCCCTCTTTTCTAATAGTTCGATATCCCACCGCCTCCCACCTGCCTCCCCCTCCACGCACAGCATCGCTGGAGCGTCAGGGGTCTCCTCCTCCTCCACCCTCTCCTCCCGTCTCTCCAGGGGAACCACGGTGAGGAGCACCTTCCACGGCGGGCAGATCCGGGACCGGAGACCTCCGTCCCACGCTCCCCCGTCCTCTCCGACGCCATCCCACGACTCCAGCCCCCTCCCCCACGCCAGGACCAGAGCCACCAGCAACCTCCTCAGCAAGCTCACCTCCAAGCTGACTCGCAGGTAAGAGGAGCAGGGAGGAGGGTTGTTTTGTTTTTTCTTCTGCTTCTCTATCAGCACTAACCACCGATCATCTCTTAATCCTCCTGAGTTCGTCCACCTCTGATTTAAGACTCGCTGAGATGGACGTGTTTCTGTCACAGTCGGTTCTGACCTGCTGCTTATTGTTGCTTTGTATGTTTATTTGATTTGTTAACAACTTTTGCTTTTCCTAACCTTTGTTTTCCCCTCAACTATCACTTTTAACCACTGTCTGCAGTCTTCGCTTTCACTTGCTTCTGACCCGTTTATTGTCTCTCTAACTCTGCTTTTTATTTATTTCTTCTCCGTTTTTTTCGGGCATCCCTCTCTCCTTCTCTTTCTTTCTCTCTCTCTCTCTCTCTGGCTCTCTCCTCCCAGGGTCACTCTTGACCCCTCTAAGCGTCAGAGCTCAAACAAATCCATGTCGGGCTGCACCCTCCCACAAGGGACAAAAACAGTTAGTAAGTCTTCCTTTCCTGTGTTTACACTGGCTGCTGCTGTCTGTCTGTCTGTCCGTCTGACTGTCTGTCTGCCTCTTCACCACCGCTCACTCTTCACTCGCTGCCGGTCGGAGTTTAGCTTCACCCAAAATGATCAAGTCATCTGGGATGAACACTGGTGCTCAGTCCCATAACGTACCATCTTTAAACTCATGACCCGGGGGCCAAATCTGGCCTGCCAACTCACGTTATGTGGCCAGAATGATGGTCGACTCAAAATCAAAGTGGATACATGTAGATTTATTGACCTGTGAAGATTATAGTGTTAAATATAAGATGAGGAATTTGGATTCCTGTACGTCAACAATTATAGAAGGACTTCAACTAACAGAAAAAAATATCAGTTTGATACACAGGTAAATATACTATAAATAATATTTTTCTATATTCCTTTTATTCTGGAAAAACTCTTTGTACAAAACTTTTGTACGAAGCTTGTGTTTTTTATTCTTTGATTAAAATTTAAAGTACCATCGCCATTTTCAAATTAGCTTATTAAAAATGTCAATATTTTCATCAATGAATCATTGGTGAAAGTTTCATCGGACGCTTCTCCTTGATTGTTTTTAAGAATCGTCACCTTTCTCTTCTATATCCCAAATCCCCCCCAGAACTAAAATAAGAGTTAAGGTTGACTGCTGGATCCTATTTCTAAGCTGATCTTCTACCTTTTATCAACGACATGTTCTGTTGTTTGGTAGCGAAGCACACACAGGATGTGACCCAAAGCCCAATACCAAATGTGTTGGTATTCACTTATAACGTGCTCTACGTGTGAGCATGTTCCTGTCGACTAAATCTCCGACCCTTAGCCGTCTGTCTCTCTCCGTCTGTCTTCACTTGTGTCGCTGACTGCACTGAAACCATCACTGTAGACTCGAAGGATTTCTTACAGTATCATGTGTTTGAGTAGATTCTAGAGTTTGGTAGTGAGGTTGTGATTCCTGTCCCCGAAGGTGTTTTAGTTTGTATCGACTGAGACTAGTTTGTTTCTCTTAATGTGTGCAGAACTACACAACATTGAGCAGATTGTCGTAATGTTTTGTATGGCCAGGGTTTACTGTGATCATTAAGTAATTTCAATTTGACTAAAGTCATTTAACCGAGACTGAGAAACCCTGCTCAAGCCAGGTGAGATTATTCCAGGTGTTACATCAGAGGTGTTACAGCACAGGTGTTACAGAACAGATGTTACAGCGAGCACTTAAGTCACAAACTGAGGATCCACTTGATAATATTTCTGCTTTTTAATTTTGATCTTTTGATGAAGATACAGAAAATTGACAGAAGGTACTAGTATTTCTTCCACTATATAATAAAATATATTTATTTTACCATTAGTGACGCACTTATTAGGAACTTAACTGAAACGTCAACAAAATAAATGCACTATAATTTATTTTTGACATTGTTAAAAGAACAAATTTAATACCAAAGTTGTTTACTGATTTGTATGAATTGCCAGTTTGACTGACATTTGCCTTTTAAAAAATGAACTGAGCTTATTCAATGATAACATGTTAAAAGTGAACTTTGCAATGTTATTTTATTTTACATAATGCTTTGTTTTTTTATGATCACACATATGAGAATAATGTGTGTAATAGATGACGTACAACGGACAGATTTTACTCATAACTTCACCAGATTATTTTTGGCTTTTAATTTGTATCCCAAAAAAAACGCTAAATATTTGACACAAATTGCAGTCATTCTGTCCTCATGAACGTTGGTGTATTCAGGCCAGAAAATTAATGAAAATCAAGTTAAAGTTCCGTTGAGAGCAGCAGTTGCTAGAGAGGAGTCAGAGCGACTGGCGTCACTGCACTCTGAGATCAGGATTAGTTGCGTAACCGAGGATTTATCCTTTTCTTAACCAGGGATCTCAGACGGCTCACCCTGCAGATATAAGACTCTCGGTCTACATTCCTCCGTCTTTATCTCATGTTCCATTGTGACGCCTTTTTTTCACCTGCCGCGTCTTCCAGCCTTCTTGCTTTTGTGTTCTTAAGCTCACGTCGCTCACACATATCTGAACTTTTACTTGTACCCACAAATCTGAATGGTGAGTTCAAAGAGCTGTGATCGACGCTCCTTCATCATAAGGAGCCAGGATTACAGTTTAACTTCACTATGTGAACGATATTAGCATGTTAGCTTCACTGACTTTGGTGTAACTGTAAGAATGACCTCTGCTTACTTCTCTGCAAATCGCATGTTTCTACATTTAATCCAGAAATATGATCTTAATCCAACATAAATCCCCCTACAGGTGTCTGTGGGGTGATTTCCAATTCATAAAGAACAATTATAATCTGTCCTTTGGACAAGAAAAAATAGAAAATTGTGCCAAAAACAAATGACTTTGACAAGTTATACTGTTATTTTTTATTCAGCGTGACCATATTCCCAAAAGGAAGACACTTCTACGAGTAGAGAAAAATCTGGAGGTTTTTTGGGTCAAGTTTTAACTCAGTTAAACGCATATTCTGAATTCCCCAAAAGGCACTTTATCAGTTAGAGAATAAGGTTGTTTATGAAGAATATATGTTTTATATCTAAAGCATTTCTCAATACAATTACCCTTTAAAAAAAATTGAAAACATATGGTCTGTAATGGCTCTGTGTACATTTTCCGATTTTCAACAACATACAATCTAATATATCTATTTGAATCTTACAAAAACTGAGGTAGTACATTGTTCAAAGTCAATCTCTCATGTCAATGATGTAAGACTATAAAACCAGAGGTAGCCTTTATTTGAATGGTTAGTTAGTCCATTCCTCTAAAAAGAATGACTAAAATCCTAAAACCATTGAATATGAATAGTTTGTCATTTCAAAATAATGTATTTTGTAGTTTTATTTATACATTTTGCGAGTAATCAGTTAAGTTGCAGTCAATCGACATTACATAGCAACAGCGGCCTCCAACGGTGCTGTTGGGGAAGTGCAGTTTACAACCTTCACTTGATCATGATAATAATAATAATAATAATCTCTATTTATATAGCGCCTTTCTAGACCAGGGTCACAAAGCGCTTTGACAGCCATTCACACATACTGATGGGAGTAGGCTGCACCACATGGCGCCGAATCTGCCATCATGATCTTGGTTTTAGTTTTGTATCTCTATCAACTTCGTGATCGTAAGACAGTTCCCTCCTCTCGTCTCCACCACCTGTTCATCGATTCATGTTGCTGTTTCACATTCTCAGTCGACGATCCATCTGTGAGTTATTTTATCCGCTGGTGTCTCGTAGTGCTGATGCTGGTCTGGGGCTTTAAGTAGCAGCGTTACTATGATGCTGGGTCTGAGTTTGTCCACAGATTGTTTTCTAACTGGTACGTTTGTCTTCTTGAGGGTCACAGACGAACCTGAGAGAATCAGCAGATCTCCGGTCACAAGGTAAGACTTTGTTTGCTTTTTATTCAGACGTTGCTGCAGCTCATCCTATTATGTTGTCCATAAAGTGTTATTTAATACCTCTTTTGGTCACTTTTTGTCTTTACAACTGAAAGTTGATTGGTGTGTGAATGAACCGGGTCTGTCCCTTCTCTCAGCCGCAGCCTCGTCCTCGTCTCAGTCTCAAATAAAAACCAGCAGGTAAAACTGTTGTGAGCTCAGGAGGCTAACGGTCATGTGACTGTAGACGTTGGTTCCTCAGTGTGAAGAAACCTGCTGCTAGAAACTTACTGTCCACCAGATCAATATTTAAGACTTCCTGTTAAAAACAACCTACTCCCTCTAGTCTTCCTCTCCCCTTGATTGCACTTTTTAGTGTTTAAAAATATATATATTTACTCCTGCTGGAATTATCTTGATGTCATCTGTTGCACTTTCTTATTTAGTCATTTGTTGTTTGGTTATTGTTTGGTTTAAGAATCATTATAATTATTTTTTTATTGTATTTATTTTACATTTTTTCATTTCTTTTTTTTTTTAAACTTTGATTCTTCTTTGGCCTCCATATGTTTTTACAGGTTTTAGATTATTATTCACACCCCTCTCTTAAGGTGGCAACTCTTGAAATTAATGTATTCACTTTAAAAATGTGGAATACATTTACAAACTTAACTTAAAATAATTACAAACTATTTAAATAAATAAATGACATTTTTTTATATAACTGATGCTTTAAATACATTTACAAACTTTAACAAAGTGACCAACTCTTGAAATAGATTTAAAACTTAATAAAAATTACAAATATAAAATAAATGTAAAACTTTTTTTAAATGACTGAATACTTGAAATAAATTTAAAAAAAATCACACATTTGTTTCGTACCCTCTGCTCACCGTACTATCCAGATCCACGTCATCCTGAACTTTTGAATAAAGTTGTAAAATAATCTCATTGATAATTTAGTATTTGTAAAATTAAATATATAAATAATGTTATTGACTGATCCTCCCTTAATTCTTCCTTCTCTTTCATTCACGTTCATCCCACCATCCCTCTCTCCTCTCCTCCCCCTTTCTTCTGCTTCTTCCAGTCGCCATCTATCTGGGCATCAGAAAGCCGTCGAGCCCCGGACCCCCCGATGTGGATGGGATGTAAGGGTGCGAAGCCCCCGCGACCCGGCCGAGGTGGTCCTGGCGCTGCGCGAGGCGGCGCAGGGCTGCGGGTGCCAGGTCCACCTGGCCGGGCCGTTCCTGCTCTCCTGCACCCACGGCGCCGCTGGAGCCCGCGTGGCCTTCGAGGCCGAGGTCTGCCAGTTGCCCAGCGGGCTGGGCCAGAGCAGCGGGGTCAGGTTCAAGCGCCTGTGGGGGGCGCCGTTAGCCTTCAGAGACATCGCCACCAAAGTGTCAAAGGAGCTGGAACTCTGAGAGGAGGCGAGCGACGGATGACGAGGGAGAACCGGGATCCTCGTCCAGCGTTCCGCCTCCTCGTCCGGACCCGCTGGTCTTAGAGACACTTAGACTGCCAAATGACGGTGACCTTTGACCCCGGAACTGCTGAATAAAACCAACAACAACCACACTTCAACGTGACATGAGCCAACTGCGTCTTTTTTTTTTTTTTTTGCAGAGGATGCGACTGGTGTTTGAGTGATTGTGTTGTTTTTATTCCTCTTGTATTATCATTGTCACCATTCCTTTCTTAAGAGCTGCTATCTCAAGTTTTAAGTTCGATTATTTTCTGTCTTTTATGTGGGTCAGAGTTCAAAGGTTGGCCCGACTTGTAGTTCTCCTTCCGACCTCTAGAGGGAGACGTGCAGAAGATAGTGAGATACCTTATTGATCCCCGGAGGAGAAGTTCTTTTGTCCAGCAGCAATAAAACATCCATCCTTACAACCGTAAAAAAAAATACTGATAATTATGTTAAAACAATCAAATAAATACATACAAACGTAAAAAAAAAGAATAAAAAAGTTGCCAGCATGTAACATCTACTAGCAGAAGGAACAAAGAATGTCCTAAACGTTCCTTCCTGCAGTGCATGGAGAGGAGCCTGTTGCTCTTCTGAGCTTTTCTCCAGCACTACTTCCACAGAGTCCACACTTCTCCCATCACAGACACACCTGATCAGCCTGTCCAGCCGGTTACTGTTTCTCAAGGTCATGCCACCGCCCCAACACACAACCCCAAAGAACACAACCTCGGCCTCCTCATGAAGAAGCTCTGACCTTTCCTGAGAAGAGTTGAAACGTGAAACATTGTAGTTTTAAATGTAGTTCATCAAAACTGTAATTTCATCATTAAACACACACGACTTCATGAAGAATGTTGAAGGTCATTCATTATTTAACTATTTCAGTCAATTTTGTAACACGTAAACCATTTTAATTCGGGACAAAGAGTTTTGTTTTCTGCCTTTTTTTTTACGCCAGCACATATCACCTGAAGAAGTGCCCAAGTAACTTGTTTTTAATTTATTTTGTTATTTTCTTCTTTAAATTGTTTTATATATTTCATCAATTTAAACCAATTCTTAACGAATTTACCTTCAAGAATCAAAGTACATATTGAACATTACTGGATAAAAACTGATTGTGCTGTTAATCTAAGTAGTTATTTTTATGAAAACATTACATCACTTCATATAATAGGTTTCAAATTTGCAAGTAAATTCTTCAGCAGTGATGAGTTGTGATGAGTAACAGGCCACAGAAGTCGACTAAACAATGAAACATCCGCCAGATAAAAAACTTGAGTGAAGAACTTCGACAGATAGTTTGTGCCGCATGTCCTCCGGTTCCTCCTGCTTCATTTCAACCGACTGTTTTCACTGTAACACAGTCTGAGTCTGATTCTTAAATCTCGCTGCCGTTCAAGATAAACCATGTGCTATGAATAACGATCGATGTGCAGGCTTCACTTCAGCGTCTGGAAACTAACATCTCACTGACTCTCTGCTTCCTCTGAATGTGTCTCCTGCTGCTGCCCAAAACCTCTTTGAATATTATTGAAACATCGCGACTCCGCGGACGAGTCACGACTTCTTGTCGGTGTTGCCGTGGCGAAACAAATGCTCTGACTGTTGTCACGTTTTACTTTAGACTGAATGTGTAGTTTTTGGTTCTTCACACGACCCGATTCTGCTTCCATGAGGAGTTTGTCTCACGCAGGAATTCAACCTCTGAATAGAAACAACTGAGCTGCAATCCTGCATGTCTCCTAGAAATGTGTGACTCAAAAAATAAAGACTTTGAATCTTTTTTAACACTTTCTGTCACCATGTCTTTTGAAAAGATTTCTGTATCTACTTCAACGAAAATGTTTGGTACGATTTTTTTCCTTTCTACTCTTTTCACTCTAAATATCCATCCTTGGTCAGGGGAGTCTGGTATCTCTCACACCTTCAAAATTATTTTACAAGGATTGTTTCACCAGATTATAAATTTTTACAAGTACATTTAGGTTAATTATTTTGGTTTATTTACTAGTTTAGTTTCCAAGATTTAATTCCAGCAGATTAGAATAGTATCATAATCTTTTTCTTTTTTTTAAATTTAATCCAGCAATTACAGAACTAGTAAATAGTTTATTTGTCCAGTAATATTTTGTTCAAATATGGCCGCTTTGCTAAAAAACATAGATTAATGGGTAGAGCAAAAATGGTTTGAAGTTACCGACAACTTTTTACAGCTCAACTATTAAAAAGTATGAATTTTCACGAGCCTCTGCTAATCTGTTAGCTACGTGCTACAGACACGTGCTGGTGTTTTTATTTAAACAGGTATATATTTCAGAAGAAAAAAAAGGAACGACAAAAAATAAACAACTGAGAGGATTATCCCTAAAAAAAATCAACAATTAAATGCATTAATATTTGTTTTAAAATCAAGTATATGCGACAATTGTAGATTCATTTTTAAAACGTGTAAAAGTGTCTTTGATCCAACAGCCGCAATATACATATCACACGCCAGGTGTCAGTGTTTGTTAACTTTTAATACCTAATGGCCTCGATCTCTTCAAACTTAAGTAATGTATATTTGTATAGCGCTTTTCCAGACCAGGGTCACAAAGCGCCTAAACAATCAAAACATATTCAATAAAATATATACTTAAAAGATTAAAAGATTAAGATAACACCGAGAACAACACAGGAGTTCCAGAAAATCAAGGAAAAGACTGCATGAATAAAAATGTCTTAAGATGTTTCTTGAAGGAGTGCTGTGAAGCCGATGGCAGGTCATTTAACGTCTGCACTCTGGCACAGGAAACTCTGTAGAGCCTATAGATGGCGTTGAAGTGATGAAGGAAAGAATCTCTGAGTTGTTAGAAGATCAAGAGTTGATAAGAAAACACAAGAGATGGTTTCATGGGGCATATTTTAATCGTCCAGGTATAATTTACAACCCTAATATTGGTGTGTCTTCATAGTATAGCAACTATGCTCAGGTCGATCCCAGGATGTTACTGAGAGGCTTGACGAACGTGACCGGAAGTGGCGAGCGGAGAGGTGGGTGGAAAGCGGCCTTCAAGACCCCGAGGGCCGCCCGTTCATTTTTTTGTTTCGGTTTCGTATATAAAAAAACAAACTCAGACAGTCATTGATTCAATGTCGTCTGTCCACAAGTTTACTTCTGGGCGGGGATCATGGCGTCGATGGACTCTCCCTTCTCCAGCTTCTTCTCCATCTCCACCATCAGCTTCACGCCATCGACCACCAGCTGCACCTGGGCCACCTCGGAGGAGCCCAGACGGTCAGCGTTGGAGATGTCGAACACGCCGCCGACGGAGGCTGTGTCCACGCCACCTGGTGGAGACAGAAGGTATGGTTAATGTCAGGTCCTATGACGACTAGTCTGGTACTCCATCAGAGGGACGAGGTCTCACCTGTGCCACGCTTCTGCAGGCGCAGTCTGGTCAGGATCTCCTCGAACTTGGCGTGTGTGCTGAGCTTGGGCAGCTTGACGTGCACGCCACCGCGCAGACCGGTTCCCAGGTTGGAGGGGCAGGTCAGGATGTAGCCCAGATGCTCGTTCCACATGAAGCCGTGGTTGTGCTTCTTGAAGATCTCCTCGATCTGTGTGCGGATGAAATATTTTAAACAACTTGGTAAAAAAAAAAAAAACGAAATTATAAACTACGGTAAAATAAAATATAATCTCAATATTTACTTAAATTATTTTGATAATCAAGACATATTCACTAAATTAAAAAAAACTCCTTAACAAAGAACTAAAAAAAAGTTATATTTATAGTTAATATATTTATGAATACAAAATAAATGTGTTAGCTGTCAGGAAATCTTCTACATGTTCTACTTTGACCACATAAACAATTGACTTCAATTAATTTACTTTAATTTAATTTAATTTAATTTAATTTAAACAATTTCAATTCAATTCAATAAAGTTCTACCTAACCTATAAATTAAGTCAAAGGGCCGCATATGGCCCCCGCGCTGCACTTTGCCCATGTCCGCTCTAACATCTACCTATGTACAAAAAACTTTTTTTTTTCGTGCACTCAGCACTGTGTCAAGTTATTATCATATCTCTATAATTGTGACCATCATTAGATTGACGGCCCCTAAAAGTAAACATTTGAGCGTCAACTACCATGATGTTAAGTTGGGTCTAAGATAAGATAAGATTGAACAAAACATTTATTCATTACAATTTACTTTGAATCATGAAATAAATCATGTATAATTGAATGTTTATGTTTATATCACATATATTGGTTAATATGACCAAATGTTAATAAACATTGTGTAGAAATACATGGGAAATTATACTTTTATACAACATAAATAAATAAAACAACTGGAGGAAAGAAAGTTTTTTTTTAAAAAGTAAAAATTATTATGTGATTATCGTGTTTTGAAATTGATTGTGACAAGAAGTGAATTTAACTTTATGATTCAGTGAGTTGTGTGTTTGTGTGTTTGTGTGCGTCACCTTGAGCAGGCCGGTGCAGAAACGCTTGAAGACTTCCTTCATGTTTCCTCCCTTCTGCATGGAGATGACACGCAGATGGTCCTCCTCGTTCACCCAGACCAGGAAGGTCTTGTTGTCGTTGTGCCTGACGCCATGAAATACAACTTCATCAACCACCTGTCACGTCGACAGTAACTGTTTTTGTTTTGTTTATGCTCGACCCTCACCAGATGCCTCTGCCGTCGGGCCAGTCACGGGCCATGCCGGCGCAGGTCAGCAGGGGGGAGACGGGCTTGTCGAACAGGAAGTGATCGTTGATCAGCTGATCCTGCTCGGCGTCGGTCATGCCGGTCAGAGGGTAGTACTTGCCCTTCAGCTCACCGTCCAGGTTGGCCAGAGCTGTGTAGGAGAGACGGGGTCAGCAGGTCAGCAAGAGTGTGTGTGTCATGGGGTGGGTGTGGGGGAGGATACAGGGGTGGGAGACTGACCCTCGATGGACAGCTTCTCGATGCCTCTGCGCTCGCCACGGCTGTTGTGGGGTGGCAGGGTGAATCCCTTGATGCTGCGGCCGGTACGGACGCGGCTGGACAGGACGTAGTTGGGGTCCAGGTCGTCACCTCCCTGAAGAAGAAGAAGAAGAAGAACGTGATCAGACCCAGGACAGCCACCTGACGTCGCTTCACGTCTCACCTTCAGGTTCTCGAAGTTCAGGTCGGTCTTGTGCTTGTCGGTGGGCTTGTATCCACCGTGACGGTCGGAGATGATGGGGTCCAGCAGCTCCTTGAACATCTCGTAGGACTCCTCATCACCAGCGACGCATCCGACGGTCATGATGAAGGGATGTCCTGGAGAGGAAGAATGGAGAATAGTCAGAAGAGCCTAAAAATATTCAGTCTGGGAACTAAAAAAGTAGAGATTTATTAAGAAAAATATCAAATATGATCAATGGTGCAACACAATGGATACAACAAGAGTAATATGTCTGTAAATAATAATAGAATAAATATAACAGGGAAAATAGGGATTTATGAACCGTTGCATGATTTATGACGAGAAAATATTAACAAATCACAAATAAAAAAGACAAACTGATAAAACAAATAATAATCATAATAAAACATAACAAGTGGAAAATTGGTTTTGATAATTATTGCTACAAAATAATTAAAAACAATACAGACACGTGTTTACAAAATAGATTAAGTCAAAAACAGTTTAAAAAATAGAAAAAATCAATTGTTTATAGATGAGCTAAAGCGTTTGTTGAGGAATAAAATTGTCTTCGAAAAAAATATATAATATGACAAAATAAAATAATATTTGGAGTAAATGTTTTATTAACATCATCAACTACTTCGATAATCAAACTTTAGGTGTTTTTTTAAGTGTCATCTCCATTTCTACCACTAAGTGTCGCTCGGTTTGCTCGTAGACACTAAATTACAAAGTATTTTGCATTTTTTTTATAAACCTGGATCAAAAGTATTAATTGAAGCCCATTAAAAAAAAGTTTGAAAATATTGGGTGGGAAATAAAACGTGATACCCAAATGTTTTTTAAAAGTCTAAATAATAAAATATAATAAACAAAAGTGTCTGCGGAGCTTGTGATCCGAGATGCCTTCACGCAGCTCCGTAATTGTTGAACTTTGTATTTTTGAATTGGTGTTTTTGCGTCAGTTTACGTTGCCACGTTTTTCTGGTACTTTAATACGCATTTAGACACCAATGTCAACGCTCCTAAACAAAATTATTATTATTATTATTAATAATAATAATTAGATAAGATAACATATATATTGACATATTTTTTTCCTAAATCAGTTTTGGTTATGCAAAGAACCTCACCGGGGTTGTCAACACCGGTCTGGATGACGTCATCCACGGTGAACCCGCTGGGGGTGGACTTGCTTCTCAGCTTGTCGTAGATCTCCTTGGTCAGCACCTGCTCACACACAAACACACACGTCAGTCCCGAGTCTCTTTAGAAGCAAGCTGTGGTCTGCGGGCCTCACCTTGGCCATGTGGTTGTTGTGCAGAGACAGATCGGGGAACTCCTCGTCCCCGGAGAACTTCATCTTGTAGTCGTTGTGACAGTTCTTTGCCATGGTTGCTCTTGGTTGTCCGTCTGTGAGAGACACGAGTCAGTCTTCGACTCAGAACTATACAATCCATGACTCAGAAATATCGTCTGCTAAATGTTGCAGTTCTATCAGAGACTCCTTCACGGGTCTGTGGCTACATTATGTCACCCCCCCACAACCCCCACACACACCTGTCTCCCACACCATCTATTAATAGACCCCCACACCTCACCCCCGACACGTCCACTTCTGCCCGTCTCACAACACACACTCGTTTTACTCTAAACATGAGTGAACTTTCTATCCAACATGGACGCCTCTGATCCCCCAAAA